>NW_006399818.1:4503199-4530570 GCF_000299155.1 Elephantulus edwardii
GACCTCTCTCCACAGTGCTAAATGGAAAGATCGTCAGTCTAAAGACTAAGATATGCCTGATCCAAGTCATGGTCTTCTCAGTTTCTTTCTTTTTTTTTTCCTTTTTTTTTTTTCTTCTCAGTTTCTTGTTATCCCAGCTGGACAATGACTGAGGAAATCAGAGGAAGCAGTCATGCCTTAGAATTGTAGTGAAATATCAAGAAAACAAATAATTCTGTCCTGGAGAAAATGAAACCAGGGTGTTCCTTTCAGGTAAGGATTTTGAAACTCTGTCGCATACTTTGGGTGTGATTTCAGGGAGGCCCAGTTATTGGAGAAGGAAGACAGACTTAAAAGGGTAAAAAGCCAGTGCAAGAGAGGATAGATTGAGATGAGATGAATTGACACAGTGACATGTGGTGGTGATGAAGTCAGACGTGGTGTAGATGATGACAGTGGCTCAGGATAGGGCAAGGTTCAAAGCCATTGTTCACAGAGGCACTATGAGTCATAGTCAATTAAATGGCACATAACAACAACAACAACATATTATAATTTAGAACTTGGCATGAGTGGAGCAGTGGCTTTGGTTAGATATTAGAAGAGATTTAGAAGACCCCTTCTTTAAAAATGCATTGTGTCTTTTTAAATAGATAATTGCACTCTCCTTAGCACTAACTAATTCTACCCCCTTTAATGACTTACTTCTGAACATGTATTGACTCTTCCTATATGCACTTCTTGACAGGAAGAGTCTGCAAATATGTTCTTATTAGTAGATTTTGGGCATATTTATGTGCTTCCAGCTATTTTTTTTAATGGAAGACAGCATTTCTGCACAGCAGTGTCAGCCTTGTCAAACTTAAATGTGTGGAAATCTAAGTGTGGCAGCCGGGAGTCCATAGTGGTGATAGATTTTTTCCCCCCTTTTATTTTTATTTATTTTTTTTCATTTCTACATTTGTGTTAAGGTCAGTGTATTCATTTCACAGTAGGAAAGGAAGAATTTTGACATTTTTATGAGGGTGATTGATTGGTTTGTGTCCATTTGAGAGATTCAACATGGCAAGAGGCCATTGCTAATGGAAAATGGGAGGGAAAACTCCAAAGAACTAGTTTTTGTTGGAAGGCTGCCTATCAGCTTCTTGGAAGGTGCCTAGAAATGTTGAACATGTACACAATTCTGGATAAAAAACACTAAAGTGCTATACATATATTATTTGAAGAGCAAAAGAGAGCATATTGGTAAAGATTTCTATTGAAATATGTACCCCAAGTATCTTGAAAAAAGTTATTCATCTCCCCAAGTCTCTAACTCTTGCTGATAAACTGATACTATTGGAAGCATTACAAAAGAAAAACAATGACACGCAAGCTTGGCTACTAGAACCTGCCCTTGTAGTTCTGCCTGCACTTCAGACTCTTCATTTAAGGCTCAACTTCAGTAAATCTTGCTCAAGGAGAGTTCCCGGCAAATAAGACTAAGTCAATACATCCCAATTTTTGGATATTTACATGACCTTAATAAAAGTACTTGCAATTGCTCATTCTATGGATATTTTTTTAGCAAACTAGTTTGATTAAACTGACCAACAGCATATAATTATCTAACTCTATAACTCAAGTGGCAATTACAAGCATAATATTTATAATTGGCACTGTTGTTATGTGCTATCGACTCACCTGTGACTCATAGCGACACTATGTACAACAGCCCTAAACCCTGACCTATCCTGTGCCAATCTCACTGTCCCTGACATATCTATTCCCATTACCCCAGTGACTGAATCAATCCATCTCAACAAGGGTCTTTGTCTCCTGCACTGTTTCTCCACCCTCCCAAACATGATGTCTCTTTCCAAGGACTGATTCTACCTTATAACATGGCCAAAGTATGTCAGAAGAAGCTTCAAAATCCTTGCCTCCAAGGAGCAGCCTGGTTTCACCCTCTTCAGGATGAACATGTTTGTCCTCCTAGCAGTCCATATATTCAGTACTCTTCTCTAACACTGCAGCTCAAAGGCATCAATTCTCCTTCTATAGTCCCTAGTCATTGTCCAACTCTCTGATGCATAGCAAGCAATTGCAAAGACCATGGCCTGTATCAGGTGTACTATAGTCTTCAGACTGACATCATTGTTCTTCAGTACCTTCGAGAGGCCTCTGACAGCAGACTTTCCCAATGCAATACATCTTTTAATATCCTTCCTGCTGATTCGAAGGATATTGATTATGGAGTCAAGCAAACTAAAGCTGTTAACAATCTCAATCTCTTCACCATCCATCGTGATGCTGCCAATCGGCCCAGTGGTGAGAATCTTTGTTTTCTTGATAGTGAGCTTCAACTCATATTGAAAACTATAGTCCTTGACCTTCTGCAGCAAGCACTTCAGGTCCTCCTCAGTTTCAGCAAGCCGAGTTGTGCCATCTATATAATGCAGGTTGTTGATGAGTCTTCCTCCTATCCTGATGTCACATTTCTCTTCATATAGCCCAGCATCCTGGATAATCTGTTCTGTATATATACTGAAAAAGTATGGAGATAGGATGCATCACTGGCATACACCCTTTCCAGTTTTCCACCATGCAATATTTCCTTGCTCTGTATGCTTCAAAATTAGAAAAGAAGTTAATCAGGGATATTTCCAGACTCCATTCAGTCCTGTCTTTATGTGGAACAGATTTGGGAATTTGGGCCTTCTGAGGAGGAATGTGGCATCAGGATTGGAGGAAGACTCATCAACAACTTGAGATATGCAGATGACACAACCCTGCTTTCTGAAACTGAGGAGGACCCGAAGTGCTTGCTGTAGATGATCAAGGACTGTAGTCTTCAATATGGATTGAAGCTCAACATCAAAAAAAGGCAAAGATCCTCACCACTAGGCCAACTAGAAGCACCATGATAGACAGTGAAGACATTGAGATTTTTAACAGCTTCATCTTGCTTGGTTCCATAATCACTCTTGACACCAGCAGTCAGGAAATCAAAAGATAAATTTCACTGGGAAAATCTGCTATCAGGGACTGCTCCAGAGTACTGAGAAGCAGTGATATCAGTTTAGAGACTAAAGTGTACCTGATCCAGGCCATGGTATTCACAATCACTTGCTATGCATCGGAGAGCTGGGCAATGACTAAGGATGACAGAAGAATTGATGCCTGTGAGTTGTGATGCTGGAGAAGAATATTAAACATACTATGGACCATCAAAAGAACAAACAGATCTGTCTTGGAGAGCATGAAACCAAGTTTCTCCTTGGAGAAAAGGATTTTGATGCTTTGTCTCACTTATTTTGGGTACATGGCCAGTAGGTACTAATCCATGGAGAAGGACACCAAGCTTAGAAGAGCGGAGGGACAGTGTAGAAGATGAAGATCCCAGATGAGATGACACAGTAACTGAGGCAATGGGAGTGAGTGTGTCAGTCAGTGAGACTGGCTCAGGATAGGCTATTTTTAATAGGGTTACTATGAGTTGCAGGTGGGTCTGTGGCACATAATAACAAATGACAACATTGCCATATATTTCTTGAATAAATATGATTTTTAAGCCATATAATTATTTTCTTTTTTGAACTATGATGTAACTATCTTTTTCATTACTCAGACAGCCACACCTTGGGGAAATAATGAAGAACCAGACTTTTATTAACTTACCATGAATCTTCAATAGCCCACAGAATCATGAGTGAATCATGATCCTCATTTAAGTGCTTCTCATCCTGCTAGGTCATGGCCAAAGAAAGAAAAGACACAATGTGCTTAGCAGGGGTTGAATGCAGTCTCGTCACATTAGTGCTCCGAACAATATTTTCTTTCCTTCCCACTAGGGAGCCAGGGATAAGAACAAGCTTCATTTAACTGCCAAGTTTATAGATTATTGATAAGAAGCCATAAACATTTGACTGGGGAACCTTTTCCATAAAAAGAGAAAACTTTTCTGTGGTGATTTACGGCACTTCTGTAATGACCTTACTCACAGTTCAACCACAGGGAACCTCCATCATTGTGTCTTGACTGGACGACTGCATAGTTCCGTTTTTACCCAGGTATATTCAGTTGCTTTTAGAGAATTTAAAGTCACCAGATCCTCAGTTCGTAAATGTACACACTTAGTAATTGTGGTAACCATGGTAATCTTGATCAATGGTTTCTCAGGTCTTAGAATTCGGTGATTCCAGGGAACTTTCCATGAATACTAAAGGTAGGATTTACTTGGCCCTATTGACTGCACAGCCACAGTCTTCAGCATATATTCATCCTGGAAGTCATTAGGGTCAATGACATCCTTAGTCCAGGAAACCTTACATGTTGTGTTTTCCTCTATAATGTTAACTTCCATTTGACTGTTAAGGGAAAAAATTCTCTTGTATCTCCCTCCTTGTAAATCAGGTTTTTGTTTTAGTTACCACTTTCTTCCCCCTTCTGTTATAGCAATGCCCAAAGATGTTCTTCAAAATCAGAAGAGTAGAAAGCATCTATACCAAGAGAAACTATAGGTTGGGCTAAGGGTGTTAGGTGCTAAACTGAGTCTTTGAAAATGTCATTAAACTATCATGAGACCTTTAAGAAAACAAAGATGATTATTATTTACTAGTTAAGTCGTCAAGAGATCAAAGAAAACAAAGATTCTCATCACTGGGCCAATTGGCAACATCATGATAGATGGTGAAGAGATTGGAATTGTTGACAGCTTCAGTTTGCTTGGCTCAACAATCAACACTCTTGGTACCAGCAATGAGGCAATTAAAATATGGATTGCATTGAAAAAATATTCTCTCAGGGACCTCTCTAGAGGACTTAGGAACAACTATGTCAGTCTGGAAACTAAGGTGAGCCTCATCCAGGATATAGTCTTTGCAATCACTTGTATGTGTCTAAAAGCTGGACAACGACTAAGGATGATAAGAGAATTGATGCTTCTGAGCTGTGGTGCTGGAGAAGGTATTGAATAAACCATGGACTGCTAGGAAAACAAACAGGCTTGTCCTGGAGAGGATGAGACCAGGCTGCTCCTTGGAGGCAAGTATTCTGAGGCATCGTCTGATGTACTTTAGGCATGTTGCAAGGAGGAATCAGTCCTTGGAGAGGGACATCATGCTTGGGAGGGTGGAGGGATAGCAAAAGAGAGGAAGACCCTCGATGAGGTGGATTGATTCAGTCACTGGGGTAATGAGTGTAGGTGTGTCAGAGACAATAAAGTTGGCACAGGATAAAGTAGGGTTTAGGGATATTGTACATAGGTTTGCTATGAGTCACAAGTGACTCATAGGCACATAACACCAACAACAAGCATGAGGTCTTACTGGAGGAGGGTGTCCTACCTGGATAGTGTCATATAACATAGAAGAAGAGACATAAATATATACAGTGGAGAGTATAGCTATTAGAAGATGCACACACGAGTACAAAAAAAATGCTAAGAAGCTTCTGAGGCCACAGATGTTAAAAGATATGAGGGGGACTTCTCCGTTATAGACTACAGATTCCACAATTGCCTTGACTTTGGACTACAGAACTGTGAGACAATAAATTTCTATTTGGATAAGCCACCCAATCTGTGGTGCTTCATTATGGCAGATCTAAGAAACAAACTCAGCACGCTCATCAGTTCACTTGTGCCTTAGAAGATGGGGTGGAATTTTCCTGCAAAGGGAGATAAAATTCTGTGAGACGAAGTTAGTAGAAATTTCCTGAAAGCAGCAAGTTATTAGAAAAAATAGGTGACGGAAAGGGTCACTAATAACTGTTGTCATCAGTTTGTGCCACAATCTGCTTTATGATACTCAAGAGACACAAGGATGATGGGAATTTCTGTTTAGACTAAACTCTTCCATTTAAGTCTCTATGAGGAGGTCACAACCCAAATGAAAAAGGACAGAAACCTGAGAAATTTTGAAAATTTCCCAAGTGTGTCTTAGAATAGACGCAATTGCTCTACACTTTATTTTTAGGTCCCTTCCTCGGGATCTTCTCCCAAACATGTCACCTTCCCATTCATGTCCCCTTTTCTTCCTTCTCACATTTCAACCAACATTGGGATTCACCTCTAAGCTAAGCTGTCTGTGCAATCAGCATTGATAGGTTCCTGTCTGTGCATAGTCTTCTCTCATTCTTCTTTTCTAATATAGTTAATAAGCAAGCCAAGCTGCTTTGGTTGTACAGGATCAGACTGTTGCTGAATGGTGAAGGATCTGCGTCTGAAAATGTGTATGCTTCTCATTTTTGATGGCAGCTTCAAATGAACCTCACTGCCATCTCTCACTTAATCTAGACTGCTGGCATTGTGCCATACAATATCATTCTACATCATTTGGGAGAGTGTGTTCCTGATGGACTGCATGTATTGTACTTTTTTCTTTCTTTTCTTAAATTTTTTGTACCTTTTTCTAAATATGTTCTTATCGAAGTTCAAAGTATGATTAGTCTAGTGACATACACATTTTTAAAAAGTCTAACCTATCTCTGGTCTTCTTCAATGAAACTTTCTTTCTTA
The DNA here is from genome assembly GCF_000299155.1 of Elephantulus edwardii. NCBI lineage: Eukaryota > Metazoa > Chordata > Mammalia > Macroscelidea > Macroscelididae > Elephantulus > Elephantulus edwardii. The sequence continues at coordinate 4,509,678 of NW_006399818.1, forward strand.
AACTCTATTTAGTTCTTCATTTTTCACCTTTAAACTTGGAATTTACCACAATGTCTTTCTAGACAGACTAGTTGGAAAAAAAAAGACTGAACTTGCTTGACATTTCTTAAGCTGAAGAAACTAAAGAAAAAATTCAAGCCTTAAATTACAATACTTAAGGATTCTGTGGGCAGAATATTGAGTGATCCAAGAAGCTTTAAAAGAAGATAGAAAGAATGCACAGAGTTACTAGACCCAAAAGAATTGACTGACACAGAAGAATTTCATGAAACAAGATGTGATCAAGAGGCAATGATGATAAAAGGAAGATGTTAAAGCTGTTCTAAAAGGGTTGGCAAAAAAAAAAAAACCCAAAAACAAGGCCACAAGAATTTATAGGATACTAATTGACATATTTCAGCAAGTAGATGTTGTCCTGGACGTGCTTACCAGGTTATGCCAAAAAATCTGAAGGACAACTACCTGGCCAACTGACTCGAAGAGATCCATATTTATTCCCATTCCAATAAAAAAGATGAACTGACAAAGTGTGGAAATTATCAAACAATATTGTTAATATCACATACAAGCAAAATTGTCCTGAAGATTGTCCAAAATCAATTGGCATCATTGACAGAAAACTATCAGAAGTACAAGTTGAGTTTAGAAGAGACTATGGCATTAGAAACATTATTGTCAAAGTGAGATGAATCTTGGCCAAAAGCAAAAAGTACCTGAGGAATGCCTATCTGTGTTTTATTGACAGTGTGGATCACAACATCTTGTGTCTAACCTTGAGAAGAATAGGAATCTCAGAACACTTAATTGTGTTCATGTGAAACTTATATTTGGGCCAAGAAGCACTCTTCAGAACAAAGCAAGGAAGCACTGCATGGTTCAAAATCAAGAAAGGAGTTCATCAGGAATGTGTCTTCTGTCCATAACTTTTCAGTCTGTCTGCAGAACAGATCATTCAAAGACTAGGCTTTATGAGGATGTATGTGGAATCAAGTTTGGAGAAAGAATGACCAACAACCTGTGTTGTGTAGATGACACTACCTTACTTGCTGAAACTGAGGAGTACCTGAAGCATTTGCTGCAGAAAGTCAAGGATTGTAGCTTTAAGTATGGACTGAAGCTCAACATCAAGAAGACAAAGATTCTAACCACTGGGACAATTGGCAACACTCTGATAGATGGAGAAGAGATTGAGATTAACAATTTCAGTTTACTCCACAATCAACACTCTTAGAGCCAACAGTCAGGAAATCAGAATACAAATTGCATTACAGAAGTCAGCTGTCAGGACCTCTCCAAGGTGCTAATATGTAATGATGTCAGTCTAGGGACTAAAATGAGCCTGATTCAGGCCTTGGTCTTCACAATTACTTGCTATACATTGGAAAGCTGGACAATGACTAAGGAGTACAGAAGAAAAATTGATGCCTCTGAGTTGTGGGGCTGGAGAAGAGTATTGAACATACCATAGACTGCCAAGAGAACAAACAGGGCTGTCTTGGAGAGGATGAAGCCAAGTTTCTCCTTGGAGACAAGGATTTTGGAGCTCTGTCTCACATACTTTGTACATGCGATCAGAAGGTACCAGTCTTTACAGAAGAACATCATGCTTGGAAGGGTGAAGAGACAGTGCAGTAGAGGAAGGTCCCGGAGGAGATGGATTGACATGGTAACTGCGGTAATGGAGGTAGGTGTGTCGGAGTCAGTGAGAATGGCTCAGGACTGGGCAGAGTTCATAGCTGTTGTGCATAGGTTTGCTATTAGTTGTGATCAACTCGATGTCACATAACAACAACTCTTCCTTACGATTTATGCAGTCAAATGCTTCTGCATAGTTAATAAAACACAAGTACACATCTTTCTGGTGTTTTTCTGCTGTCAACCCACATCCATCTGACATTAGAAATGATATCCTTCATTTCACAGACTCTTCTCAATCCAGCTTGAATTTCTGGAACTTCCCTATTAAAGTACTATTCCAGTAATCTATTCATAATATTCAGCATGATTTTGCTTGCTTGTGATATTTATAAATATAGCTAGATAAATATCACATTTTGTTAAATCACATTGTTTTTTGAAAAAGTTTAAATATGGATCTCTTTCAGTTGGTTGACCAGACAGTAGTCTTCCAAGATTATTGGCTTAGATTTGTGAGCATGTCCAGGGTTCCATCTGTTCTTAAGTACCTCCTTTAATATTCCATCCATTCCTGGAGCCTTATTTTTTTACCCATCACTTTAGTTCAGCCTAGACTTCCTTTTTCAGTGCTATTGCTTTTGATTGATGCTACTTCTTGAAATGGTTCAATGTCAACCAATTCTTTTTTGTATAGTGATTCTGTTTAACCTCTAATTAATATTTATTGGATGTATGGTTTCCTGGGACTGCATTCTCATAATATCAAATAAGTGTTGATTATCTCATCAACAAAATTATAAAATGATTCTTTTGTAATATGCTTGGCTCGGGTGGCATAGTGTGTCAAGAGTTGTGTTGCTAACAAAAATCAGTGCTTCTCTGGTGGTTCAAATCCATCAGCAACTCTAAGAGAAAAAGATGGACAATCTTCCCTCCATACAATTATGACCTCCAAAAACCCATTGGAGTGTTGGCTATGAATTGATTTTGACTCAAAAGAAATGAATTTGAGTTTCTAAGTAGAATATAATGCCCAAATCCAGTACTGAATAGGGTTGTAGTCATTCAAATAATAATTCAATAATAATAATTCAAGGTTCTATGTCAACACCTAGGACCAAGATCCTATCGTTATACTTCTTTCAGTGAGATAAAGGATTTAAACTTGGAATAGGTCAAAGAATGTTGTTTGTTTGTTTAAATTTAGTAAAGTAATCCAACATTATCATCTCTTAACTTTTCCATTTTAAAAAATGGGGATAAAATGTCTTCTACACAGTTATTATGAAGATGAAATAAAATAAAGAAGTATGACAGTAAGACCAGGTGAATTGTCAGTAGATGTTCATGTTGCATTTGACTGATTTACTGCTATGGAAAATTAGAAAGATTTTAAATTATTTAGTGAACATGAGCATATATTAGGGGGAAGCAAAGTTTTTATTTCCATTTATTTCCTTTACTTCAATTGCAAAAAATCTTGTCCTGCCCTGCTCCTATAAATAATCAATTCTCTATTAAGTCTCACTTAGAAAATTCAGGTTCACCTTATCTGGGCGGGAGTTAATTTCCACTTTAGAAAACAACTTCTCATAATCTTCTTTATAATATTATATCATCTGCTTAGAGGCCATTAGTTGACATGAAACACCACAAAGTAAAATATTCATTTCATTTGATGTGTTTGTTGTTTTCCTAGGCTTAATAAAAATATGTCTGTGGCACAAGTCCTCACGTCCTGGATCATTGCCCGTGGAGGGAAACCATCACTAATTAGCACCTTTGTGTGGGCTTACGGAAGGGCTGCTGTGCTGTGCTTGGTTTTGTGTTGTTTTTTTTTTTTTTCTGGTTTGTGTTTTTGGTTCCCCCCCCCCCCTTCTGCTTTCATCCTATTGGCAAACATCCCTGGAAGATTCGTCGTAAATGCTAACAAAATAATAATTTCCCTTGGAAGACAATCTCAGAATGATTGAGAACTCAAAAACTCTCCTCTCTGTGTGGTACATTGTCATATATACTAATAAGGTCTTGAAATCTACCTTTTAATACATATATAATTTAGCATAAATACAGTTCTGCAAAGTCAGACCCCACATATGTCTCACTTTCACTCTCTCTGCCTGGACAACAGCTAAGTCCAGGCACTTGGCTGCATAGAGTACTAGGCTTTGCTCCTGGTGTTTCCAGGTATCTTGGTGACTCCTTGGACTACACAATCTGAGCTCTCCAGCTTAGCGATAAGAATCAGACAATCACATATGTATTCATATAAACATGGCTATCTAAAAGAATATAATAAACAGGCATTCTTAGTCCTATGACTTTGTTAGGATACTGAGAGGAGGGGAAAAAAGAAAATTCACTCCTATTTCATGGGAACTGACTCAGAGCTGACCATCCCTCCACTGGGTTTCTGAGACTTAAAAACCATACAGGAAGACCCTGGATGAAAGGGATAACAGGGGTAATGAGGGCTAGTGTGTCAGAATTAGTGAGACTGGCTCAGGACAGGGCAGGCTTCAGAGGAATTGTACATAGGGTCCTTAAGCATTGCAGGGAACTTGACGGCACATAACAACAACAGTAAAAAGCGCATTGCAGGAGATTGCCTATCTTTCTGTTGCAAAGCTGCTAATGTATTTGAACTGTCAGGATACTGAGCTCACCTAAACCAGAAAACCATATACCTGTCATAATTCGAGTAACAACTGTAATATTTCATACTTACTAGAGCTGCTGTGTTGGAGAAAAGTATTTAATGTACTATGGACTGCTAAGAGAACAAACAGGTTTGTCCTGGAGAGGGTTAAACCAGGCTGCTCCTTGGAGGCAAAGATTCTTAAGCTTCGTCTGACATACTTTGGACGTGATGCAAGAAGGGACCAGTCTTTGGAGAGGGACGTCATACTTGGGAGCGGGGAGGGATGGCACAGGAGAGGATGACCCTCGATGAGATGGATTGATTCAGTTACTGGGATAATGGGGCTAAGTGTGTCAGAGACAATAAGACCGGCACAGGATAGAGCAGGGATTAGGGCTGTTGTACATAGGGTCCCCATGAGTCACAGGTAACTCGATGGCTCAGAACAACAACAACAATAGTCATAATCCCGATCAGCATGTCAATTCAGTTTTGAATCCTGACCAAAATGCCAAGGATGTTTATAGACACATGTGTAGAGTCAATTCTGAGCCCTGATGACCCTATATGTTCCAGAGTAAAACTGCTCCCTTTCAGGACTGGATCCCCAAGGCCTTCTGAGTTGCCACAATTAGTAGCCAGGCGATTAACTGCTTGAGCCAAAGATGTATTATCAGATGCCGCAAAATCACCTTCTCATCCCAAATTCACCTTCAAGGCCATGTGTGTAGAGGGAAAGAAATAAACAGCACAGCTAATAAATGACTAGAACATGGACTATTCTCCCCGCCAAGAATGAATTGCTCTCAGTTACTTCCAGAAACATTCATAATTGCGGCTTTCCTGTCCAGTTTAATTCTGTGGTGGTTTCTACCACGCAGCCCTATTTCCTCACCTTATCAGTGACTACATGCTGGTGTCTGATGCTTCACTGTGGAGTTTCAGGTCTTGACAGTGTTTCCCATCACAGTGTGAGAATTTTCTATTTTCCCAGGCCCTTGAGATCAGCCCTGTCTTTTGTGAGAAGGAGGCTTTTAAAAGACAGCTGAAGTGGATAAGAGGGGCAGCCGGGCTCGCCAAGGAGGAGGCCGCGCGTGAGCTGCCAACCGCGGCATTAGCCCGGCTCCGGCTCAGCTCCGGAATAGCTTGTTTTCAGGGGGTTTGGCTTAAGCCTATGGAAATAAAAAAATAAAAAAAAAAGAAAGACTTTTCAATTCTACCTGTCCCCAGGATGGACTGGAGTTCTCATTCAGAGAGCATAGGGGGCCTCAGCGGAGAGGAAAAACCAACAAAACTTACTTTAATTGCAGCAGTAGAGTCCCACAGCACCCCGTTCTAACAAGGTCAGACAAATGGAGCCCTTCCTTTCCTGGCCCTCTGTTCTTTCTTGGGTTTATTTATATAATCACTAACAACATCAGACAATTCTCCTTGCCATGGCAATGCCTGGGTGGAATAGTGAGGAAATGTCTGGATGGTGCTTAACAACAGAGACCCATCCAAGCTAAGACAGTTATGGTGTGTCCTCAGGGTGCCACTGCAAGGGGGCGCCGCTGAGCAGTTGCCTATTAGCCTAATAAGGTTGATGTCCTTCCTCAAGTATTGTGCATATCCAGAGGCCTTGTTGAGGCCAGGAAAGGAGTGGGTTGTGGAGAATTTGCCCTTAACCCCAACTTCAAAGGACCACATACAAGTTAAGAGTTAACATTGGACCCTCAGAACCTTTGGAAGCACCATAAAATATGCAAGGCTCTGACTGTGAACAAGGAAAGGCCTTTCTGTGGAAACTTGGTTGCTATTAACAAAGAAAGAACTTGATATTGGTGAGATGAGATGCAGTTTAAAGAGTGCCCCTGGGCACTGGAATTGGGGAGTGGGTAGCACAATTTCAAGAATGTTCTGGGTCAAGTTATCTTGCTGTGGAGCAAAATAATAGAATGGCTGTCCTGGCTAAGTCTACAGAATGGTGGTGTGCATGTAACACAACAGAATACCCGTTATGGAAAAACAGTATCGCCTTAAGCATGAATTACCCTGATTAGATGGGGACAGTGGAGGGACTGATAGGCCGTGTGTGAGACAGCTTATTACAATAACTGGGTTTTGATCTAAGTAATTTGAAGTTCTTGCATGGAACCCAGAGTGTCCTTCCTTTACTCCTCTGCTCTCCAGGCTACAGCAACAGGAGGAATGTCTCATAACTCTATTAATGACGGCTAGACTAGAATTGGAAGCTGACGTTCACAGGCGCTCCGCCAAGCCCTTGAAGTCAGTGATGAGATGGTATGGAGGATGTGCAAAGGGAGATGGCACTCATTGTGTGGCTCTGTGGGAAGCAGTGCATGGTAGGAACATTGGTATTATTTTTGGCTTCAACTGCAGTAAAATTAATCTTCATTTCATTGTGCTAAAGACAGAGAGTGAGCATAAATGCCTCTATTGCTTTCTGCACAATATCGCTTTTGAACAAAGGCTTTGTTTTGGTGGAGACACATTTTCGCACAGAGATCTTAGCGTTTTTGCCATGGGTAAGAATCAATCCAATATATGTAATAAAAAAATGCAAAAAGCCTACTTATTTTCAAGAATCTTTTTTCTATCTGCTTTGGCAAGTGAAGCAAAACCCTAATGAAAATGATATTAACATCAAAGCCGACATATAAGCAGAGTCTGAAGCTCTGCTCTCCGATGGGAACAATGCATGTACTTTTAACCAGAGCCATAACTTACTCAAACATTTCAACTTCTCCCAAATCCAAAGGGAAATAATGCCTGACAGCCCTTTGGCATAAAACTCTGGCTGACGGACTGAAATGTTAGTCTGACTCTAGCCTAGGGAAGTGAAAAAGACTCCAGCATGGATATTAAGAGTGCCAGGTGTTTGATGTTGGCCCTGAATAGTGTAGAGAAGAACAAGAAAAGCATAGGAGACTGAAGAAGGCTACAGGCTGTAGGCACGTATTTATACGTGAATGTGCAGTGGTAGACTGCTTCTGAAACAGTCTCTAATTATCTCCTCCTCCTGGTTTCCAGACCTTCGTGTAATCTCCTCCTCTTGAGTACGGTGACTTGACAATTCTAAGCAATAGACGTTTGGATGGGATATTACCTCCGAAACTAGTTTACAAAGAGATAGTAAATTCTGTTCCACTTCTCCTCTCTATCTCCTATGTGGTCCTTGTTTTGGCACAGTAAGTTACTATGTTTTGCGCTGATCTAAGGAGTACCCCAAGTGGGAAGAAATGGAGGGTGACTTCAGGTCAACAGCTGAGAGGAATGGAGACCCTTTGAGGAACTGTGTTCTTTAATGCGACAGCTAAATACGACTGACACCCAAGTAACTGAGCTTGGAAGCAGCTCGGCAGCAGAAGCCCAAGATGACTGCAGCTCTGGCTGCCACTTTGTCACCTGTGAGCAATCCTGTGCCAGAGGTCCAGCTAATCCATACATGGATTCTTGCCTCATAGGCTCTGTTAGATGATGCATACTGTTCTTGTAGGCCACTGTGTTTGGAGATAGTTTTATTTTTTTTTAGGCAACTATAAATAATGAAAGCAATGGAGAGCTAAAAGTTAGTTATATGAAATCATGAATAATTTCTGGAATAATTCAAGTCCCATTGTTCCTATTTTTTTCCCTCCAAAAAGACAAAACCAACAATATTAATGATCTTGCCTATGGATGAACAACTCGTTGACTATGCAAAGACATCTGACTGTGTGGATCACTAAATATTGTGGCCCATCTTGAGGAGAAGGAGAATACCAGAATACTTAATTGTGCTCATGCTAAGCCTATACTTGGACTGGGAGACAGTCATCAGAACAGGGCAAGGAAACACTGTATGATGCAAATCAGGAAAGGTGTATGCCAAGGATGCATCTTATTTCCATACCTTTTCAATCTATATGCAGAATAGGTCATTTGAGAGGCTGCATTTTACGAGGAGGAATGTAGATCAGTATTGGAGTAAGACTCTCTAACAACCTGTGTTATGCAAGGTTCAACCTTGCTTGCTGAAATTGAGGAGAACCTAAACTGTTGGCTGCAGAAAGTCAAGGACTGCACTCTTCAATATGGATTGAAACTCAACATCAAGAAGACAATGATTCTTACCACTGGGCAGATTGGCAATAATAACATGATAGATGAAGAAGAGATTGAGGTTGTTAACAATCTCAGCTTTATCAGTTCTACAATCAAGACTTTTGGCTACAGCAGTCAGGAAATCAAAAGACAAATTGCATTGGTAAGACCTGCTGTCAGGTTGAAATCTCTTCCTTCAGTCTGGTGCTATACTTTATATAGTATAATAGGAACATTGTGCTTGTGACCTATACTTTGCTATAGTCCTTCCAGTTGTTGGTAGTCTACAGAGTGCCAAAAAGTAATAATGTTAGTCTAGAGACTAAAATGTGCCTGACCCGAGTCATAGTTTTCACAATTACTTGCTTGCATTCAAAAGCTGGAAAATGACTAAGGAAAATAAAAGAATCTATGTCCTTGAGTTGTAGTGCTGGAGGAGAGTACTGAACATGTGATGAACTACCAAGAACACTAACAAATCTGTCCCAGAGAGAGTAAAACCAAGCTGATCCTTGGAGACAAAACTTATGAAGCTCTATCTCACATAATTTGGGCAGGTTTCCAGAAGGAGCCAGTCCTTGGAGAAGAACATCATGCTTGGAAAGAAGAAGAGACAGCACAGGAGAGGAAGACCCTGGATGAGGTGGATTGACACCACTGGAGTAAAGAAGGGTAAGTGTGTCAGAGATAGTGAGAGTGGCTTAGGATAGGGCAGAGTTCAGAGCTATTGTACAAAGGGTCTCTATGACTCACAGGAGACTCAATGGCACATAACAATAACAGCCACTCTCAGGGCCCAGATTCAGTAAGGTTTATTTCTGACAATTTTGGTGCTGTCTTTAATCCCTTCAATGACCCAGATCTTTGTGACAGTTGACAAAGCCAATGATTTCATAGTTCATAATGATAGAGAAAAGGCATCACAGATGAGAAACATCTTGCTCTCAATGCTTTCAAGACTTTAATTTCTGTTCCCTAGTGGTAAACATGAGTCTCAGGGAAGTTATTTTGTTGTTGTTGTTGCTATCTGGAAAGTTGAATCTACCCAGAAGTGATGATGCAGAAGAGAGACCTGATGATATACCTACAAAAAAAGAAAGAAAATTTTCCTTTTGAGTGTAACCATAAAGCTTGATGTATGAAGTTCAACTAAACAATATTAATCCAATAACTGATCAACTTTACCATTGTGCTTCATCTGCTGGCCATGTGACTGTCACTGTGCAAGGTTTCTGAGGAATCTATAGATAAATAAAACATAAATTTACTCTCTAACACTGCCTGATATCAGGGATACAAGGGTACCCATAAATAATTTTACCAAGAAGGTACAACAAACATCCAAGAGATATAACCTCTATCTACTTCTAAGAATTTGATTAAGAGTGAGAACCATTTGGTCTTGTTCTTGCTTTGTTGTTGTTGTTAGGTACCATCAACTTATCAACGACTCATAGAGACCCTTCGAACAACATATGTGAACCTTGCCTTGGGGAGATCCTAAAACTGTGATAACAGGGAGAGATCATGTTCATTGGTGGAGAGTTAGTTTTTTGAGGAAATTTATTAATAATAGTGATTCAAATTTGAGATATTTTTATCTTGCTGATCTGGTGTGGTTTGGATTGTACCACATAGGCATACTGTATAACCTTCAAATAATCCAGTTAACTATCAAAGCTGGTGTTTATACTCAGGATGGAAAAGAAAATAGACTCTTACTGTTGCACAGCATATACTGTGATCTAGCAGTCAACTTAATATCCTGTTTATTGTAATTTTAGGAACTTGTGGAAACAACAAACTATCTTTGACTCTACTTCCTAGACTATATAAGGAAGCAGAGTTAAGAATTATGAGATTCCAACTTCCCCAATATTATTGTTTTTTGTTTTGTTTTTTTTTCTCTCCAAAAAGAGAGTGATGTCTCTGGTTGATGATGGCTTAAATTATAAATCCACCCCCCCAAAAAGGAGACAAAATGAAAGATAAGCCACAGAAAATCCCACCAAAATAACAAACTTACTGCTATTGAGTCTGTTCTGTTCATAAGAAACCTCCATTGGGTTTCTGAAGCTAGAAATCATTAGGAGAGGAAATGCCCCATATTTCTCCCATGTAGCATGTAGTGACTGGTAAGCTTTTCACTAGCAATGCAATACATCATTCACTATGCCACCAGAACAATAGAAAGATAAGAGTTAAATTTATGACCCTCTGAAACTATTTGTCCACTCTCTTTTTAATTTTCCCCAAGAGAATAAAATGCATAGTCTTTGGGTTGTTACACTTGTCTCATATGGTAGATTAGTTTTCTATAAAAATTATCATTCATGTGTCACAAATTCTCTAATTCCTTTTCATTTGTCTACCTGGTTGTGAGGTAGATGAACAGTGGTCTTGAGCCAAAAGCAGCTCTCAAGAATTCGTTACCATTTTTCTTATACTATTTCCCTTTTAAACAACCTGGGAGTTTTATTAGAACTTAAAAGAGAGACACAGAGGCCCTCCTTTGGCCTAGCTAATAAGCCACAAGCTCAAACTAAGCATTACAAAAACTTGAATCATTGAGAACAAGGCATGGGCCCAATTAACAATAAAATGATACCTTCTTTCTCGTTTGACTATTCATACCTGTGTATTTAATGTTCAGAATATGAAAACAACATCATAAAGATGACAAAATTCAGAAGCTCTCAAAAAGAAACTAAAACAAAACAAAACAAAAAAAACCCACTAAAAACAAAAATATTTGCTACTGAACCCATAAAAAACATCATGGTAGATGAATAAAAATTGAATTTGTTAAAAATTTCCTTTTACTTTGTTCCACAATCAACATCCACAGTAATATCATGCAAGAAATAAAAACAAAAGTATCATTGGAATGATATACTATAAAAGACCTCTCAAAAGTGCTAAAAAACATGAATGTTAATTTAAAGACTAAGGTGTACCTCACTCAAACGATAGTATTTTCAATTGTTTCCTATAAATGTGAAAGCTAGAGAATAAATACAGATGACAGAGGAGCAATCAATGTCTTTGAGATGTTGTACTGATGAAAAGTATTCAATATCCCATGGACTTGCAAAAGAATGAACAATTCTATCTTGGATGAAGTGCAACCAAGATGGGCTTTAGAGGCAAGGATAGGGAACCTTGGTCTTCCATACTTCAAGAGAGGCCAGTCCTTAGACAAGACATCATGGGCCAATTGACAGCACCATGATGGATGGAGAAGAGATGGAGGTTGTTAACAGTTACAGCTTGCTCGACTCAAAATCAACACTCTTGGCACCAGCAGTCAGGAAATCAAAAGGCGAATTGTATTAGGTAAATCTGCTGTCAGGGACCTTTTCAGAGGTCTGAGAAGCAATGCTGTCAATCTAGAGACTAAGGTATGTCTGTCTGATGCAGCCCCTGGTCTTCACAATTACTTGCTTTGTGTCAGAGAGTTGGACAATGACTAAGAATGAAAGAAGAAGAATTGTTGTCTTTGAGTTGTGGTGACAGAGAAAGGTCTTGAACATACCATGAGCCACCAAGAAAGCAAATAGATCTGTCTAGGAGAGGGTGAAACCAAGTAACCAAGTATCTTATTGGAGGCTAGGATTCTGAAGCTCCATCTCACATACTTTGGGCATGTGGGCAGAAGGAACTGATCCTTAGAGATCATTATGCTTGGGTGGGTGGAGGGACAGTGCAGGAGAGGAAGACCCCAAATGAGATGATTGATACTGTGAATGGGGCAATGGAGGGGAGATGTGTCTGAGTCAGTGAGACTGGCTGGGGAAATGGTAGGCTTCAGAGCTGTTATACATAAGGTCGCAGGTGACATGACAGCACGTAACAACAGCAGCAACGAGAGCATCTCGCTCATTCAACCAGGCAGCACTTCTCTGTGGTCTCCATCCCCTTAGCACTGGAATATTGTATGTGAATTCACCCCTCCTCCTACTGAAGTACATTTATTTAGTATTCTACATGGTTAATTTGTTTTTACATTTCTTTGTAGAATTCAAAGAACGTTTTGATTTGGGACCTTCCATTTATGCTTAGAGAATGAAACTGTAATTCATCTTTTATGCCTTCCTGCCTTGCATGCCAAATAATACACAAATTGCCATTCATTGTTCAGAACTAAACACCATCTTGAAATTGTTTATTCTTATTGTTTAAAATAATTTTGATTCTAGATGGCTCATCTATCTTGGGGAAACAATCCACATTTAAGAAATTAAAAGTCAAGATTGTATTTTCCACTGAAATGATTTTCTGAGAGCATTATTTTGTCAAACATGGAGATGTTGCAATATTTTCTATAATATTTTTCATAAATGATGTTAGGTGAGTTGTTCGACAATTATCCCAAATCAGGATTTTTAGTTTTCATTCTGCCCTTTCACTTGGTAGCCATTTTCATGACCTGTAGACATATAGGCATCAATTGTATTTTCTTACAGTAAGATTTGTGAGCAGCTGCTGACTTACTGATTGTATGTACAGCCACCAGCAGGGGACCTGCATAACTGTTTAAAACTAAAAGAATCAGGTACCCCAAGTACTGTTTTCACAAGGTATATTATGAGATGGTGTATCCTAGTAGCTCTTGTAAGTCTATCTTGTCCAACCAACCTATAACAGAGTCCATAGGGACATATGTGTCCCCCGGGTCAATGCAACATATGTATCATGCCAATCCCATCACTTAGTTTCCAGAGGAACAAACACATTTTTCAGCATCCATGGGGACACATGCATCCTACCAACCTCTTGCCAGAAATAGTGAGTCCAGAGAGACAAACGCATTTATCCTTAGGAAGTCTCATCAGTTCTACCTCCTAGACCCCAGAGGGATGCAGTGAATTCAGACACATTCAGTGATTTGGCATGGACTCCAATAATAGGAAAGACAGTTACCAACAAAGAGTTTAAACAGGAAAATAATACAGCTCTGAAAGGATTTAATCCTATGAAACTTTGAAAGAAGAGCAATTAGTGTGCTCCTTAGAAGCAAGGATGATAGGATTTGATTTCACAAACCTCGTGTGTATTATCTGGAGGACCCAGAAAGCTCAGTAAGAGAGAGGAAGACCCTCCATAATATGAATTGGCACAGTGACTGTCACAATGGGTCCAGCACATGAGAAACTATGAGGATGGCATAGATTTGGGCAGTTATTTTGTAGACAAGCTCACTATGAGTTGGAGATGTGTTAGACCTTATGCCAACACCTTTGTAGCTGACTTGATGCTGATTTTTTTTTCTTTTTTTTTAGTTAGTGAACACAACATGTTAGAGTTCTTGGTGATTTCCTTCTTTTTTTTCCCCCTAAAATTTCTCAGAATGCCTTCTTGTTGCTAAAATTTGGTACTCAAAGAGCTTCTTCTTCTGTAGATTATTGTTATTGTTGTTGTTAAGTACCATCGAGTTGAGTATAATCCATAGCGAACCTATGAACACAAGATCTGAACCCTGTTCTGTCCTGTGATATTCTCACACTTCCCAACACACAGGGAAGCCATTGCAGCAGTCACTATGTCAATCACCTGGTTGAGGGTCTTCCTCTCCTTCACCGACTCTCCACCCTTTCCCAGCATAATGTCCTTCTCCAAGGAATAGCCCCTCTTAGCAACATGCCCAAAGCATGTGAGGTGAAGTCCCATCATCCTTGCCTCCAAAGAGAAGTCTGGCTGCACCCTTTCCATGACTCGTTCTCTTGGCCATCCATTGTATGTTCAGTGTTCTTCTCCAGCACTGCAATTCAAAGGCCTCAGTCCTTTTTCTGTCATCCTTATTCATTGTCCAGTTCTCAGATGTAAAGCAAGTGATCAGAAAGACAATGACCTGAATCAGATACACCTTAGTCCTCAAACTGACATCACCACTCATCAATAATTTGGAGAGGTCACTAACTGCAGATTTTCCAGTCCTATGTGTCTCCTTATTTCCTGACTGCTGGTACCCAGGGTGTTAATTGTGTATTCAAGCAAGAGGAAGCTGTTGGCTCCTTAAATCTCTTCTCCATCCATCCAGTGGTAATAATCTTTGTTTTTTTGACATTGAGATACAATCCATAGTGAAGGTTGTATTCCTTGACATTCTTCAACAATATTATATATTGATATATATCGCATTTGAAATTAAAATTAATAAGTTAAAAATATATATTGACTAGGTATGCCTAATGCAGGCCATGCCCTTCAAAATTACTTGCTATGCATTAAAGAGCTGGACAATGATGAAGGATGAAGGAAGAAAACTGATGCTTTTGAATTGTGGTGCTGGGGAAGACTCTTGAACACACTATGAAACACCAAGAAAACAAAAAGGTTTGTCTTGGAGTAAATGAAACCAAATTTCTCCTTAGAGGCTAGGATTTTGAAAATCTATCACACATACTTTGGGCACATGACCAGAGGGGCCCATCCTTGGAGAAGGATGTACTTGGAAGGGTGAAGGGACAACGCAGGAGAGGAAGACCCTGGATAAGATGGACTGACACAGTAACTAGGGCAATAGCAGTGCGTCAGAGTTAGTGAGACTGGCTCAGGACAAGGCAGGCTTCAGAGCTGTTGTAAACAGGGCCGCTATGAGTTGCAGGCACATAACAAGAACAACAGCAAAAACAATATTTTTAAAGGGGAGCTCTGATGGCTTAGTGGCTAAGGCGTTGTATTGTCAACTCAAAGGCAGGCAGTTTAAATCCATTAGCTTTTCCAGGGGAGAAACATGGGCAATCCCCTTCTGTGGAATTTACAGCCTCTAAAATTCACCGGAGGATCATCTGTGAATTGACCACAACTCTGAGGCATATAAAATATTGTTATGTGTCATCAAGTCACTTGCAAATCATAGAGACCTTATTTACAACAGCTCAGAACCCTGCTCTATCCTGAACCAGTGTTGTAATCGCTGATACTCCCACCTCCATGACCACAATTATGAGTCAATCCATCTCATTGAAGGTCTTCCTCTCCTGCGCTGTTCCTCCACCCTCCCAAGCGTGACATGACATCCATTTCCAAGGACTTGGCCCTCCTTGGAATATGCCCAAAGTATGTCAGATAAGCTTCAGAGTCATTGCCTCCAAGTAGCAGCCTGGTTTTACCTTCTCTAGGACAGATCTGTTTGTTCTCCTAGCAGTCCAAATAGCAACAACAATTTATTTACAAGGAACCCTGATGGCTCAGTGGTTAAGTGTTCCAACGCTAAATTCAAATTCACCAACCAGTCCGTGGGAGAAAGCCGTGGCAGTCTGCTTCTGTAAAGCAGCTTTGGAAGCAATCTATTTATTATGAAAAATGTGTATAGTTTCCAAAGCAAAACAAAACTTAGTGGAAAGAATGCCATTGTTTTGCATTTTTGCAACCCTTTTAAATGTTTGGTATAAATAGGAGACATTTGGATTCTCAATCTGTTTCTGCATTCATTCTGTCATAATTTGTTTTGATTGAAGAACATCCAACCCCACACAGGCATATAATTGAAAAAGGAAGGGAAATTTAATTGCTTTTTCAGAATATTGCGGATATTTTTCTTTGATAGTATACCAAACCCCAAAATGGTGATATTTTCTTAAAGGTTGGTGGCAATGTGGCCTCTGAAGCCACACCAATGCCTTGTATACTTTTCTTACATTAAAATTCATTTGTTTATCTTGTACTTTACCTAAGTCTTTTATCCATGCGAGATATTGTAATATCATGCATTGTGCATTGGCCATTAGGGAAATATGGATTCCCCAGATTATTTTGTATTTTAGAAATACAAAACAGTTTACTAATATAATCTCATCTGAAAGCATTTGCAATTTGGAAAGGTATCAAATTTATAGTAGAAAATACAAAGTTCTAATTCTCCCATGAACGCTCAAATTCCATCATTGGCAGCAAATATTGTCAGTAATTTCCTTAAGATAATAGATGCACCTGAGGTATCCAACCATCCCAGCTGGTTCAAGATTAAGAAAATTTCCAGGAAGTTAAGTTGTTGGGTTGGTTTTGTTTGTTTGGTTGGTTGGTTGTTTTTGTTTGTTTTTTTCTAAGACAGGGAAAGCCTCAGACAAACCTAAATAAATCACTCTAGGGAACTCGGGTGGCCAAGTGGCAAGAAGCTGCCTGCAGTCCTGAAGGCATGCAGTTCAAGGCTATCAGCTGCTCTGCAGGAGAAGGATGGACAGTCTCCTCCTGTGCAATTAACTCCCTCTGAAAACCCACTGGAGGGACAGCTATGGGTCTGTTCTGACTCTACAGTACACAACAACAAGAAAAAGGTTCATTCATCTTTAGAAAATGCCCATCAGATATCTGGAATCAGACAAACTATGGTTTGTCTGACAGCCTTTCTTTTGAGTGAGAATCCAATCTCTCTCTCTCTCTCTCTCTTTCACACACACACACACACACATTAATTCATCTGACCACTTAAATAATTACATGAATACTTCAGATAACTATTGGTCTCTGGTACACAACAGATGTGTTCTGTGGTTATTTCCCGTTTGTCACAAAGAGTATGTAAAAGACATGCACTTAAGGGGCAATGTTTAGTAAACATATTACTTTTTACCACTTCATTAAAGACATTCTTAAATGAACTAGGCTGTTTAAAATGTAACCATGTGTCTGTGAAGACTATGAATCTCAGCTGATGCTGGTGCTTTGATTTATGCTCAGGTACCTGTAGTTTTACCGATCATTGCCTTGGTGTCAGTGGGATGATGGTTAATATAGTGTGCAATGCAAATAATGTCATACACTATTATGAAAATAGCTTTTACCTTGAGAATTCTGTGTCCCCATGAGTTCAATAACTATTCTTTGATAAATCCTAGCATAGGCCTTAAGTCTTGGATTCTCTGTTTTAGAACTGGCTCTGATGCCTTTTACCTTTTAAACCTAGAAACAACCTCCTTATTTCCTTTCCTACAAGGATCTACCCAGGGTCAGAGGGGTTTTTTCTCTAAAATGTTCAAAGCAAATAATAATAACAACAACAAAAACAGCAAAAACAATAATTATACTAATCCCCAAAGCACAAAGCACAGAAATGAGGTTGAACATTGTTGTTGTTATGTGCCGTCGAGTCTCTTGCGACTCATAGAGACCCTATGTACAACAGTCCTAAACCCTGCTCTATCCTGTGCCAACCTCACTGTCTCTTGACACACAAACTCCCATTATCCCAGTCACCGAATCGAACCATCTCATCGACGGTCTTCCTCTCTTGTGCTGTCCCCCCATCCTCCCAAACATGATGTCCCTCTTCAAGGACTGGTCCCTCCTTGCACCATGCTCAAAGTATGTCAGACGAAGCTTCAGAATCCTTGCCTCCAAGAAGCAGCCTAGTTTCACCCTCTCCAGGATGAACCTGTTTGTTCTCCTAGCAGTCCATGGTATATTCAACACTCTTCTCCAGCAACACAGCTCAAAGGCATCAGTTCTCTATCATCCCTAGTCACTGCCCAACTCTCCAACGCATAGAACCCAATTGCGAAGACTATGGCTTGAATTTGTTTTTCAATTCTTTCAGCTTAAGAAATGCTGAGCAAGGTTGACCCTTTTGATTTTCTGACTCTAGCTCTTTGCACATTTCATTATAACACCTTGCTTTGCCATCCTGAGCTGTTCTTTGAAATTTTCTGTTCCGCTCTTTAAGTTCTTGATTCCTTCCTTTAGCTTTGGCTTCTTGGATCTCTAATACAATATTCAAAATCTCATCTGACATCCATCTTGGTATTTTTTTCCTCTTCTGCCTTTGTAATGATCTTTTGCATTCTTCATGAACGATATTCTTGATAATCCTCCCACAGCTCATTTGGTCTTTGCTCATAGGTATTCAAGGCCTCAAACCTGTCCTGAGATGGATTTGAAATAACTGTGGGATAGACTTAAGGTCAAATTTTGGTTCCTGTGGATTTGATTTTATTTTCTTCAGCTTGAATTTGCATATGAGTAGTTGGTAGTCTGTTCCACAATCAGCACCTGGCCTGGTTTACACATTTACTATTGAGCTTCTCCAGTGATTCTTTCCACTGATGTAATCAATTTGATTCTCATTCATATCATCAGGTGAAATTCATGTGTATAGCCTGAATTTGTTTTTCTTATAAAAGGTATTTGCAATGAACAAATCACTAAATGTGCAGAATTCTATTACTCTATTTCCAGCTTCATTATTTTTTTAAAAATATTGCTCAAAGGTGATCCTATATCTACACATGTAAGTAAGTTTAGTTTAAGTGATTTAAGAGTTTTCTTTTTCCAAAAGAATTCATATTTTGTGATTCCAGCAATATTTTCTTGCCCATCTTTCTAAAGAAGGTTGAATATAAAATACAATCTTTATGTTTTATTGGTTTACAGCCTGTAAAAACAATGTAACCTATTTAGGGAAGCAAAAAGCATGGCAGCATCCCACCTTCAGTAACTCTACAAGGGAGAAAAACCTTTGCCTACAATATTGCAAACCAAATTCCTATGAGGTCAGATATGCTCCCATGTTCTTCTGCTATCAATTCTAACACTGACAGTCCCTCTCAAGGCTCTGGATACTCTACCACAAAATTTGCTTAATTAATGCAATGACCACACAGAACACATAGACAATATTCGTATTTATGCGGTTGATTAGTTAAGTAACAAATCAGGTTGGAAACACTTTGGTTATAATTGCTTGGTCAGGTCAGCTGCTTCGAAAGCTTGCAAGTATTTTTCCCTCTGATCTTCAGTCACATCACTCTGTGACTTGCTTTTTGACTCAGAGTCAAGGTTAAACAAAGTTATTTTAGTTCTGCCATTTGTACGTATACCTCTACCCCTACCCTGTCCATAACCCAGGCTAAGGGACGGGGCTCTGGTTCTGTGGAAGGCAAATGTAGTTCAGCTTGGTCTCACACTTACTCCTGGTTCTTCTCTATCTCTGCTCCTGCTGCTTCTGCTACTGTAAGTTGATCTCAATCTGTTTTGTACAGGAATCTGTGGCCTAAAGGATGCTTAATCTCTTATTTTTTGCTAATGATAGTGAGATTCCTGTTCTCTACCACTTAACTTGCTTGATGAAAGCCTGACATTACAAAATTGACCAACCATGTCTTCAATAGTCTACCTATCTTATGTGTATGTTCCTCTCCACGATATGCTATTTACCTTATTTATATTACTAGCAGTCTATCCAGTTCCTTGGTGGGGCCACAAACTCACAGTTATTGTACCAGCTTACCTATCCATGTTATAAAATTTAAAGTCAATATCTAGAAAAATCACCTCGACTAACCCACTATAGCAAACAACTCTTCAACGTGTTTTAACAACTTTAAATGCCTACTGACTAGAATAAAAACAACCAAAAAAATGACAATAAGTGAAAAACTGGGGCTATTTTCAAACTGAAGGTTTACTTCTTAATATTTTGCTGCAGATAATAAGATATTTCGTTTTTGTGTGTAACATAAACTTAAGATTTGTGATTGATTTTTTTTGTGCTAGAAAATGGTCTCAACTGAAATAATAACAAATAAAATGATATCTTGTAACCTTCAGGTCTTTGCATGAAAACAAAGCTTTGTAATAGGAAGTAGATGTGGATCCACTTTTCCACATCTTCAGTTTTCCCATAGTCTTAAAACTGTCTGAGACTTTCATTAGTTGTCAGGAAATCCACCATAAGCTGGTGAAGGATGAGAAAATGTGGCATAGTGGTGACATTTTGCTGCATTTAGAGTTTGAAATATAGTCATATATATATTCAAAGAAATCTGAAATGATATTTTTTAGGTAGATGTATTCCCTGGAGACAGCCATTGTTATTACTGGGATGAGAAATATAAGCCAGAATTAATTTGTCTGCTTAGTTAGGGTTTCTATGTATGTGAAACTAAATAGTTAAACTGTGCTGTGTATCTTCCTAGCATTTATAAAGAATAAATGACTAGAGGAAGCCAAGGTCAAATGATTTGACTAAAATCTCATTATAGACTACTCTTCAGAAACAAGATAATTAGAATTCATCTCACATGCTTTGACCATGTTATCAGGAAGGACCAGTTCCTGAAGAACGACAGCATTCTTGGTAAACCAGAGGGTGAAAAAAAAAACCAACAGCAAAAACCCAAAATCTCCCAACAAGATTGTGACATAGTGGCTGAAACAGTGGACTTAAATATAACAATGATTTTGAAGATGGTGCAGGACTGGGTAGTGTTTTGTTCTGTTATCACGTCATGGGCGTTAAATACAACAAAGGATTACTAAGCCTTTCTTCTTAGTCTATTTCAGTCTGAAAACTCCACTGAAACTTTGACTGTTCATCTTTTCTCAGTGAACAGACTGAAGGATTAAACTCTAAAAGTAAACGGTATAGATAAGAAGTTGTTTTAAAGAAGGAAAACAAATTGTGTTAGTAAAAGTAGAGTGAGATGAGAAAATCAATGAAGACTATTGCAAAAGTTTCCATATAAAGGTAAAAATTACTAGAACAGGACATTTACAGAGAACTGCCAGCTGTGCAGGAAAGAGGCCATG
>NW_006399818.1:4531955-4542287 GCF_000299155.1 Elephantulus edwardii
AAAAAAAGAAAACATCATGATAGGTGGAAAAGAGAATGAGATTGTTAACAGCTTCAGCTTGCTCGGCTCCACAATCAACGCTCTTGGTACCAGCAGGCAGGACATCAAAAGACAAATTGTAATGGGAAAATATGAGATCACGTATCTCTCTAGAGTACTGAAGAGTAATGATGTCAGTTTACAGACCAAAGTGCATCTGATTCAAGCCATAGTATTTTCCATCAGAAAGCTGGACAATGACTAAGGATGATAGAATAAGAATCAATGCCTTTAAGTTGTGATGCTGGAGAAATATTGAACATACCAGGACTGCTAAGAGAAAAACAAGTCTGTCCTGGAGAGGAAGAAACCAGACTGCTCCATGGAGACAAGGATTTTGAAACCCCCATCGCACCTACTTTGGGCATTCTGACAGAAGGGACCAGTCCTTAGAGAAGGACATCATGCTTGGAATGGTGGAGGGACAGCACAAGAAAGAAAAACCCTGAATGAAATGATTTGACTCAATAACTGGTGTAATGGGAGTAGGTTAGGTGTGTCAGAGATGATGAAATTGGATTGAGATAGAGAAGGGTTCAGAGCTGCTGTACATAAGGTTGTATTGAGTTGCAGGTGATTCAATGGCACATAGCAACAAGAGCAGCAGAGCTGTTGAAATTTTTGTGACACAAGGATTATGTGAGCCAGAATATATAGTTGGACAGCAATGACTACAAGTAAATTGAAAAAATCTTGGCTAATTCTGAGAAATGCTGGCATCATTCCTGGATACTCAAGAAACAAGCATTCTCTTACGTTAAAGTTATAATGAAAAACTACAAGTGAAATGAAATAAATACTTAGGCTCATAGTAACATACGACCTCACTAACTCCATCTTGGAAGAGGTATTGGAGTAAAATTTGAGGGATTAGGAAAACGTATAGTAGGTAGAAGGTGAGATGATGAAGAGATAGTCTTGTATTATAAATAAAAGTGAGCTGGAAAATCTTGTTTATATTGATGTGTTGCATCACTTCCTGATATCATTGAAGTACATGTTGTTTGCTGCTTTACTTACTCTATCTGAAGCCATCGCTATAGAAACACCACTCTAAAACAAGTAGATAACAGAACACCTAACTATACTCATAGCTGTGAAAATTAGCTTGGCTACTTGGGATTGTAATAACTTGTCTTTCTCAACTGCTTTCCTATTTCTTTCCACTATCAAGGAGAAGAATTGTTATTATGAACCACTGAGTTGGATCCAACCCATAGATGACCTTTCATCGGGTTTTCAGAGGCAGTAAATGACATGGGACGAGAATGCCCAACTTTCTCTTGTGGTAAATAGTAGATTTGACCACATGCTTTTGAATTGGAAGCACAGCTTCTTACTACTAGACATTCAGAGTTTCGTAATCACTCGAGAAAAATGGAACTCCTAGAACTCTTAATTACCTTCACATGAAAGCTATTGTCTGAACAGAAAAAGGGAACACTGCATGGTTTAAAATGAAGAAAGATATGTGTAAAGATTGTGCCCTTTCTCCGTACCTGTTTTATCTATATGCTGAGAACAACACTCAAGAAGATGAGGAAACTTTGAAGAAGAATGTAGTATAAGGATCATAGAAAGGCTCATCAAAAGTCTGTCTTACACAGGTGATAGACTCTTACTTGCTGAAATTGATGAGGAATTGATGTGGTTTCTGCAGAATATAAAAATACTATAACCTTCAATAAGTATTACATCTCAACATCAAGAAAATTAAAATCATCCCCACTGGACTAATAGTCAGCATTTGAAAGACTGAGATTGTCAACAATTTTATTAAATTGTGTCTACAATCCACACCCTTGGTACCAGTAGTCAAGAGATCAGTATACCTATTACATTGGGCAATTCCACTAAGAGGGACAGTCCTCAAATTACTGAGGAGCAATGATGTCAGTTTGAAGAGTATGATGTGCCTGATTCAGGCCACAGTCTTTTCAATCACTTGCTATGCATCTGAGAACAGGACAATGAATAAGAAAGACAGAGAAAAATAAATTTTACCTTTGAGTTATGGCACTAGAGACAAGTACTAAATATCCCATAAACTGCCAAAAGAACAAACAGATATGCCTTGGAGAAAACAGCCAGTGTGCTCCTTGGAGGCAAAAATGACAAAGATTCATCTTATGTACTTTGAGCATGTTGCTAGACAAGGCTATATACCTTGGAACGGGACATCATACTTGCAAAGGTGGAGGGTTGATGAAAGAGAAGATCATCAACCAAGTGGATTGACATAATGACTATAGCATTCAATGTGTCAGCAAAGATGAAGATGGTATAGGGTTGCACAGGGTTGAGATCTGTTGTTCATAGTCACTATAAGTCATACTTGATTATACCAGACAACAAAAACCCAAGAGAGCAAAATCTACACAAATGGGTATGGAAAAATGGAAGAAATTATTATGAAACTGGTTTCTAACAACATAAATGCTTTTATATTACATTTGTCTCCAAACAGCTAGATAACCTTGAAGAACTTCCTTTCTCACTTATTTTATTTTAAAGGTTTTAGTTACTATTATATAACCAACTACTAATATATACATGCAAAATTGGCATTCTTACTACCATTAGCCTGGGGAGAAAAATCCATGAAGGAAAACCTAGATAGATAGATAGATAGATAGATAGATAGATAGATAGATAGATAGTTGCTTGTAAGTGCAGTCGTTTGTAAGTGCCATTGAGTTGAGTATAATTCATAGCCACCCTATGAACTAAACATCTGAACTCTGTTCTATAACTATCATCGTTTCTCTAATGTTAATAGAATTTCCAAAGGCCTGTTGTGCAGGAAGTGGATGTCAATCCTGCTTCCAAGTCTGTCTTAATCTGGAAGCTCTACCAAACACTATCCCCCATAGGTAACCATTATGGAATTTAACAAACCATCATCACAACAACCCCAAGTTATCTCAATACAGCAAATTGGCAGACAAATGCTGTACCACTTGGAAGAATGTTCTTTCCAAACACAATTAACATCAGGTCTGTGGCCCTTGGGTTCAACTGACTTTTAGATATAGATACAGAGATAGAGATAGATTAGATAGAGATAGAGATAGATATATGTGTAGAGAGAGAGTTGTATAGTTATATAGTTTTATATAGAGAGTTATATCTATATAGAGTTACATCGTTATATATATGGCTATTTATATTTATATTTAATTTCTATTTATATTTGATTTCTCTTTCTATTTATTTTCTATTTCTATTTCTACTTCTATTTCTATTTCTTTATTTCCCTTCAAGGGTTACCAGGGAAAACAAAATCATAGATTAAAGTGTGAATTTGGGTCAGGTACAACCCTTGTTTCCCACTTATTTCTTGGGGGATTTTGAGTGCTATGCTTAACCTCTCATCATTACTGTTATCTATTGAATGGTATCAGTAATATTTTTCCCATAATTCTGTTTTAAAAATGAAATGTTGTAACATAGGTAATCTCTTACCTCTGTAATAGTAGCTATTTTTATTAAAAATGACATGATTATTCAGCCAGTGGCTTAATTAGTTAATGAGAATAGGTCCCCCACCATGGTCCCCTGTCTAGTTTCTGGACCTCCCACAGTATCCACTCTTTTATGTCTGAAGTGTCTTCCCCTGACTTTGCTGAGTGGGAAAAATTTTCTTGTGGTTTTACTTGAAAGTGAATACATACTCTTCCATACGACCTTCCTCACATGCACACTTTTAATGAGCAAAAGAAACCTTTATTTGGCATGAACAGTTCCTTTCTTTGCTCTGCTAACTACGGAAATAGGGATATCTTCCAAAGAGAACCTGTGATCTTATGTCTTAGACTCCTTTTAATTAAAGCTCTGAATGGCTAATGACCAGCCTGCCAGGGTGGGGGGGAAGGGGAGAGCAGGTTGCTTGGTGGACAGGGAATGAGGAAATTCCTAGGGAGTAAGATGCCAATGATTGCACAAACCATTGAACACCAGACATCCAACATCATTATTCATAATTGCTCAATATGATTTCTTGGACTTGGCACCCACACCCCCCACTAAACGCACCTCACATCACTGCAATGCAATAATGAGCCACTTCTTTTTCAAATGGCAAATGCTTTTCAAGGCTGCATAACCCAAGGATCTTGCACTTCTATAAGTCAGCAACAAACAAAAACAATTTGTTTCTGGATAAAACCTGTCATCTTGTTCAGAGCATTGCACATTTCCTGGAATGTAGGGCACAGCCTCTCACGGTTCCATACAGTAATCAGCAGTACAGATCTGATGTCCTGATACAGCAGAGGGTGGCTCAGGTCGTCTTTTCACTTTTGATCATGAAAACATTGCCTTGATACCTCACCTTCGGCTAGATGAGTTTTGAAGATTGGAGAAGCATTTTAAATGATTGTTATCTTTTCATGTCTTTGTAGTTATTTTTTAAGAAAAAAATACATTTACTTTAAAATTCTTTTTAAAATACCTAGATCTCTAGTTGTTTATGTCTTTGGGATAGAACTGGGTAAGGTAGGACTCAAACATTTTTAAGCTCTTTCTTTACACAAGTGAATGAATGTATGCACATCTACATATCTGCACATGCAATTTGCACAGTTTTGTATTACGTTTTAAGGAATTTGTGTTCTCTGAGTAAAAATGACTGTTTGGCTGTAGTGGCCTAGTGGTAAGGGGTTTCACTGCCAAATCAAAGGCTGGCAGTTCAATTTTACCAGTTGCTCCGCAGGAGAAAGCTAGACAGTCATCCATCCAATCACTTTCTCTGAAAACACACCAGAGGGTCAACCAAGAGTTGATCCTGAATCCATGACAATTATGAATGTTTGGTTTGTTTGAAGGACAGAAATATAATATGGATATTTAGTGGGTAGAATAAAGCTGAATGACCTGGCATCTTGAAGAGTTCCTCACAAGTTTTATATTTAGATCTTTAAAGAAACATAGAAGGAAGAAACAAGACGGAAAGAAGAGGAAGATAGAGGGAGAAAAAGAGGGGAAGAAAGGCAAATAGGCAGAGCCCATCAAATAAGTTAAGGAAATATTTATTATCCAAGGAGAGTTCTGGTAATGTGCTGTGTTATATGTTGAAATATTAACCAAAAGGTTGGCAGTTCAAATCCATCAGCTGCTTTATGGGAGAAATGAGGTCAGTCTCCTCTCACTGAGATTTACAGCCTCAGAAACCCAATGGCAAGTTGCTATGAATTGAAATTGACTCTATGGCAGTGAGTTTATGGACCAAGTAATGCAAGCTGTTATCTCATTCATTTGATAATCAAAGGGATGGAAGTTTGAGTGCAGTCAGAAATATCTCCTAATAAAGACTTGAGTCTCTTTATCCCCAAGAATGATTTATTGAAAGGGTTGTTTTTATTGTGTACCATCAAGTCAGGACATATCCATAGCTGACACCCTAGTAAGGTTTTTAAAGGATATAAAATACAGAGGAGGAGATTGCTCATCTTTCCCCCTTAGAGCAGCTTTTGGATTCAAACTGCATACCTTTGTATCAGTCGCAACATAATTCTTACCACAAAGCTACCAGAGGTCTGTACAATTCCACTGTACATACACAGGGTCACATGAGTCAGAATCAACTCAATGGCAGTGGGTTTTAGACCAAGCTAGAAACAGCACACAGATACATAGAAGCATTGTTTTTGTCCTTGAGGGATCCACAGAACAGAAGGGAAATATGCATGCAGTAGTGCTAAAGGGTAAAAATGAAGTGCTCACTGGTAGGTGTGTTCAGAAGAAACTTCAAAACAGAAAAGATGTT
Organism: Elephantulus edwardii; assembly: GCF_000299155.1. Taxonomy (NCBI): domain Eukaryota; kingdom Metazoa; phylum Chordata; class Mammalia; order Macroscelidea; family Macroscelididae; genus Elephantulus; species Elephantulus edwardii. The sequence goes on from NW_006399818.1 coordinate 4,537,762, forward strand.
TGAGTTAGGCATTAAAGTATAGTGATAATTTTAGCTAGCTAGGAGGGTTTAAATAATTTTAGACTTTTTGGTGCCTGTGGATTTGTGCTGGCTGTGTGACTAACGGCATTATTTGGAGCAGCTGGAATTGTTCAACAGATACATATTGAGCATCTGCTCCAAGGCAGGGGCTTGAAGAGAAGTAGAAAGAGCATCATTCATGCACTGAATTTTGCAGACACTTAGGATCTAGGGAGCAAGGCAAGTTAACAATAGTGAATACAGAGCAGAGAAAGAAGGAGAAAGGAAGAAAGCAAGCAAGAGGTCAGGGCAGGGACAAACAGGGCGGCCTTCAACAGTTGAATGGCCTCTTCTGGGTTCAAATAGCATCAAGACCAAAAACTGGCAGCTGAATCAGAGACTGGAGTGCACCTGGCTCGTAGTCCGTGCACCTGGCTCAATGCCCAAGAGCCTGTGTCTTTACAAAAAGTGAGATCTTTCAGAAACTCAGGTGGTGAGAAATCCTATCTTCTTCCCCCTGCCAATTTTCTCAGCTACATCATTTTGTGAACAAAAAAGTATATTAATTTTGCATTTTTATTTTCTGACAAAGACAGCCATGTTCACTTTGAATAAGATCCTTGAATTTCAGCCTTGTTAGATTAGGTTAGGATAGACGTAAATATTTAAAACATGTAATTGAGGTGGTTTTATATTTTTTAAAAATCTATTATCACTGTTTTTTCTCATTTTCTAACATATTGTGCTATAAAAAGTGTTGCCACATCATGAGACAGTCGGGTGGCATTGTCCGTAGGCTGCAGCACTGCTAACCCTAAGATATAGCCTCTTCACTGGTTCAAATCCACCAGCACTTCCAAGGAGAAAGATTAACACTCTCTCCCTTGAGATTTAAAGCCTTGCAAAAACTCCTTCGAGACTCAGTTGTGAGTTGGTTCCAACTCTGTGGGAATAAGATGATGACACAATAAATCCTAGTTTAATTTCTTTTTCTAAAACAAGCAGGAACCTTTGTTACATTTATAGGAAGAATGTATCAGTTTCCCAAGTCTTCTGTAATAAACTACCAAAAAAATGTATGACAGTGAGAAAAACAAAAATTCATCTCCTTATACTTCTAGAGACCAGAAATTGAAAATACCAAGGCAATGGCAAGGTTGATTGCTTCCAGAAGCTCTGAGGGATAATCCATTTCATGAGCTTTCTAGCCTCTGAAAGGAGGTCACCACCCTTGGCATTCTTTATCTTGTAAATACACTCTCCAGTTTCTCCCTGTTTTAACTTGGCCTCCTGCTCTGTGTTTTCCATATCTTCTTTTAAGAACACATGGAGCCAAGGCTCATCCTAAACCAAGATTATTAAATCTCTAAATTCTTACTTTCATCATCAAGAAGCCTTTGCCCCCCAGACTGACTGACACCATAGATCTTACTGTTGTATGCCATTGAGTTGGAACCAACCCATAGCTGACCCTCCAGTGGGTTTTTAGAGTCAGTTAATTGCACAGAAAGAGATTGTTCACCTTTCTCCTGCAGAGTATGTCTTTGGAACTGCAGTGCAGTTTCTTACCCTAGGCCACCAGAGCTCCCCATAGATCTGACTGAGATATGTCACAGAGGATCAACCCACTCCCTCAGTTACTCACTGTTACCAAGTTGGTTTCAACTCATAGCAATCTTTCTTGGAGCAGCTGTCAAATCCCAGCTGTTGACAAAGATAGAATAAGGAAAACTTGTACCATAAATACTTTCTGGCTTTTTCTAGGAATATATCAACTTATCATAACTACACAAATATTTATTGAGAGGCTACACTACGTGAGTTCCCTGGGTGCAACACACTCATTGCTGAGAGCTTGAAGATTTGAGTATATTTATAAGCACTGCTGAAGAAAGGTATGTTGTTGTTGTTGTTATGTGCCGTCGAGTCGCCTGCGACTCATAGCGACCCTATGTACAACAGCCCTAAACTCCGCTCTGTCCTGTGCCAATCGCACTGTCTCTGACACTCCCATCCCAATTATCCCAGTCACTGAATCAATCCACCTCATAGAGGGCCTTCCTCTCCTGCGCTGCCCCTCCACCCTCCCAAGCATGATGTCCCTCTCTAAGGACCGGTCTCTCCTCACAACATGTCCAAAGTATGTTAGACGGAGCCTCAGAATCCTTGCCTCCAAGGAGCCATCTGGTTTAACCCTTTCCAGGACAAATCTGTTTGTTTTCCTAGCAGTCCATGGTATTCTCAATACTCTTCTCCAGCGCCACAGCTCAAAGGCATCAATTCTCCTTCTGTCCTCCTTGGTCCTTTCCAACTCTCTGATGCATAACAGGTGATTGCGAAGACCATGGCCTGTATCAGATGCACCTTAGTCTCCAAAGAGACACCATTGCTCTTCAGCACTTTGGAGAGGTCCCTAACAGCAGACTTTCCCATTGCAATGTGCCTTTTAATTTCCTGGCTGCTGGTGCCAAGACTGTTGACTATGGAGCCAAGCACAATCTATTTTTATACAGACGAGAGTCAAGAAAACCCTCTCTAGCTTCTACTTTGTCTCCTAGGGGATTGCTTTGAATCAGAACAGACTTCAGAGCAAGGAATACACATTATGCTAACCATGGATGAAGGCACTAAAGATAATACACAGGGGAAATCCAAACAACAATCCCAAAGCCCTGTCCACATAGAGTTTAAATACTAACTGGGTAAGAAAGACTAAAAGGAAATGTTGCTTTTATGTACCACCTAGTCAGAACTGACTCATAGCTTAACCCTCCAGTATGTTTGAAAAGGCTCAAAATCACACTGAAAAGAAATTGCCCATCTTTATCCCATGGAGCAGCTGATAGATTCAAACTACATGCCTTTGGGTTGGTAGTTCAGTCTATTAACAATTGGGTCACAAGAGTTCCCTAAAAACAAATAACCAATTAAAAATGCAATGTACCAACCAAAGATCAGTTCCTTGATGAAAAATAAACCAAGGAAGGGTATAGGCAGTGCTGGGATGTGAGGAGAGGGCAGAAATTTAAAATAAAATGGCCAGGAAAAGATCTCACAGAGAAAGCAACATCTAAGCAAAAACCTGAATATATGATGGACTTTTCATGAATCCAGGAAACCCAGTCCTGCCCTGTCAAAGAGTCCAGGGTTTCTTTAAGAGGTCTCTTTAATGGAAATTAAATTGCCTGCACACGTCACTGTTCAGTGCAAAACGATTATTGTCCTTAGCTAAACTTGTTGTTGTTGTTATTGTTGTTGTTAGGTGCCATCGAGTTGTAGATGACTCATAGCGACTCTATGAACGAAAGGCCTGAGCACTGTTTTGTACATAGAGTTTCCGGAGGCAAGCCATTTCAGAAGTGGATGCCGCTCCTGCTTTCAGGCTTGTTTTAGTTGGGAAGCTCCAGCAAACACTGTCCACCATGGGTAAACTCAGCTTAATTTAAATGTTGGGAGTCCTTTCAGAAGTGACACTGAAGAAAGTGATCTACAGGTAATTCCAGCAACTTCTTTGTAAGTCTGTTCTGAACAAAGTTGAGTACTTTTTTGTTGATGTTAATAATATAGTCTTCTATTATCAATGCCTTTATACATCCATTATTTATTTGTCTTTTGGTTTGGAAATATAACATAAAATGACAGATGCATTTTAATACATATTCAGGGTGCTCTGAAGGCCCCAGGAATTGATGGAATACCAACTGACATACTTTAACAAACAGATACTGCCCTGGACATGCTCAACAGGTTTTTCCAAGAAATCTTGAGGACAACTACCTGGCCAACTGACGGAAAGAGAGCCATATTTATTTTCATCCATAAAAAGGTGACCTGAGAGAGTATGGAAATTATTGAACAATATCGCTAATATCACCTCTTGCTGAAGATTATCCAAAAATGACCTGAACAGTACATCAACAGAGATCTACCAGAAATATAACCTGGGACCTGTGTTTAGAAGAGATTGTAGCACTAGAGACATTACTGCCAGTGTTAGATGGATCTTGGTTGAGAGCAGAGAGTATCTGAGGAACATTTATCCGTGTTTCATTGACTATACAAAGGCATGTGAATGTGTGGATCACAACAAATTGTGGTTAACCTTGAGAAAAATGGGAATCCCAGAACACTTGATTGTGCTTATGTGAAACCTATACTTGAACCACAAAGCAGTCCTCAGAACAGAGCAAGAGAACACAGCATAGTTCAAAATCAGAAAAGGAGTGTGTCAGGGATGCATCCTGTCTCCATATCTTTTCAGTCTATACCTAGAAGAGATCATTCAAGAGGCTGGGTTTTATGAGGATGAAAGTGAAATTAGGATTGGAGGAGGACTCATCAATACCTATGTTAAGAAGATGACAGGCACAACCTTTCTTGCTGAAACTAAGGAGGACCTGAAGTGCTTGCTGCCGAAAGCCAAGGACTGTAGTCTTTATTCAGTATGGATTGAAATGCAACATCAAGAAGACAATGAGGGTTGCAGAGTGGATTATATTTGGGGTTGGGGGTGGGATTGGGGGAGG
>NW_006399818.1:4543738-4544469 GCF_000299155.1 Elephantulus edwardii
GCCTCCACAAGAAAAAGTCTGATTACCCAATTATAAAATTGGCAAAAGACATGGAAAGACTTTTCACAGAGGAAAATATTCAAATGGCCAAAATACATAGGAAGAAATGCTCCAAATCACTGGCAATAAGAGAGATGCAAATAAAAACCACAATGAAACACTGTCACATTCCAGTAGTAGTGGCAAAGTTTAACAGGACAGCAAGTAATAAATGTTGGAGTGAATGAGGTGAGATAGGAACTCTTTTACATTGTTCTGGGGATAGTACAAAGGTACAACTACTTTGGAAGGCAATTTGACACTTTCTCAACAAGCTGAACATAGAAATACCAAATGGCAAACTACTCCATTTGTAAGTTACTACCTGACTTTGGAGGGATTGTAGAGCATTATGCTGAGTGAATTAACTCAGTCCCACAAGGAAAAATATTGTATAAAACCATTATTTTAGAAAGAGTATGAGTATCTAAGGTGAGGGTAGAGTGTAAAAAGAGGGGTGAGGATGTTAATCATAGGGTTTCACAATTCAATAAGTGGGTGGGGTGAAGGAAATGGGAAGGATTTTTTATGAAAAAAAGTAATCAAACTCTGTAAATAAATCAGAACAATATAAAAAAAAAACCTTTAAAAAACCATAAAAATAGGTCTGTCTTGAAGAAGGTGAAATCAAGTTTCTCCTTGGAGGCTAGGATTTTGAAGCTCCATCTCACAAATTTTGGGCCTTGGAGAAG
>NW_006399818.1:4548689-4587260 GCF_000299155.1 Elephantulus edwardii
GGTGCGGTTGGCGCAGGATAGAGCAGGGTTTAGGGCTGTTGTGCATAGGGTCACTATGAGTCGGAAAGGACTCGACGGCACATAACAACAACAACAACAACAATGCTTTTCACTGTAAAATGTTTGACAACTTCTCTCTTTCCTCTTCAGAATTCACTATCTTCTGATCTATCGATTCCATTTATTTGGGATTCACATCCTGCTGTTCCAGATAAAGTTCTAAGTTGAATGTTCTTATCATATTGATGATTTCTCCCACAAATCTCTTCCATAATATTAACCTGCTTAAATGCTTGGAAAGTTTCATATAACTCGCATCTTCCCCCCCACCCCCCTTATATCTACAGAATAACTATCCCCATACACTTTCTCCCAGGAATAAATATTCCACATATTCCACCCACTATTGTTATTGTTGTTGTTACTGGGTGTCATTGAGTCAATGACTACTCACAGTGGCCCTATGAACAACAGATCTGAACCTTGCTCATCCTACACCAACCTCTGCATCTCTATGTTCAAGCCCCTTATTGCAGCTACATGTCAGTCTATCTTGTGGAGTATCTTCCTTTCTTTCTCTGACCCTCTACTTTTCCCAACATGATGTCTTTTTTCCATATGTTGGCCCTGCTTGATAATATGCCCAGAATATGTTATATGATGTTTCATCATCCTTGCCTCTAAAGAGTACATTTGTTGCACTTCCTCCAAGATAGATTTATTATTTCTTTTGGTGGTCCGTGTGATATTCAGTACTCTTCTCCGATACTACAATTTATCTTTGAGGTGACAATCCCTAGGATGTATACTACAGAAATAGGAACAGATGGTGGTGACTACAGTTTCTTATAACCCAAATATAAGTTGGTATGGTGAAATATAATGAATTTTTGGTGGTTACACTAAAAAATCTATAAAGCTCATTAATATATTTCATTAAAATGAATAAATTTGATGCAACACCAAGAAAATAAACTTTCTCACTACAGGACCAACAGTCAACAGTATAGGTGGTAGGTGGAAAAAAGATTGAAGTTATCAATGATTTCCCTGGAAAAAGACACCAGTCTGGGAAAGGAGGAGTATCAGAAAAAAAGACTCTCAACAAGATGGAGTGACACTATGACTGTAATAATGGAGTGTTGGCATAGAGGAGATTAAGAGGATGGCAGAGGAAAGGGCAAGATTCTTATCTGTTGTTCATTGGGTCACTATAGGTTCTCGTTAAATTGATGGCACCTGATAAAAACAGCAAAACTGTATAATCTAAAAACTAGCCATTCAAAACACTATGCGAGTGAGGAGTATAGTTCTTCCGGAACACAGATGGAGTCACCAAAATTTGTACTCGAAAGCAACTGATAATTGTAATGAGGCAAATTAAAGACATGATAATCAGTGATAAGTTGTAAGTTGAGATTATATAATTTATACATTTACAGGATATTTAAACATATTATAAATGATAAAAAGGCACAGTTGAAGTGATGGATGCAAAGAAGGTGTAACTGAGAAATGAAGAAGAATGTGGCATCACAATTGGAGAATGAAGCATCAACAACCTACACAAAGCAGGTGACACAACCCTGCTTGCTGAAAGTGAAGAAGACTTGAAATATTGTAGAGGATCAAAGACTACATGCTAAAGTCCAAGATGACAAAAATCTTCTCCACTGGACCAATAAGTAATATCATGATAGATGGAGAAAAGATTGAATTTGCCAATGATTTAATCCTACTTGGTTTCACAATCATCACCCTTGATACCAGTAGTCAGAACATCAAGAGACACATTGCATTAGATAAGTCCATCAGGGACCAATCAAAATTACTGAGGGGCAATGATGTCAATTCAAACACTAAAGTGTGCCTGATTCATGCCATGACCTTTTAAATCACTTCTAAGAATTGTCTGTTTCTGAGAACTGAACGATAAATGAGGATGCCAGAATAAGAATTAATGCTTTTGAGCTGTGGTGTTAGAGAAGAGCACTGAATATTCCATGAAGTGCCAAAAGAACAAAGATATATGTCTTAGATAAAGCCCAGCCAGAGTACTACTTGATGTCAAATATGGTGAAGCTTAGTCTCTCACACTTTGGACAGGTTGATAGGAGAGTCTATTCCTTGGAAAGGGACATCATGCTTGGGAAGGTGGTAGGTCAATGAAAGAAAGGAAGACCTTCAATAAGATAGATTGATACAGAGACTGCAGCAAATGACTCAGCTGTGTTAGAAATGATGAAGATGGCACAGGATAGGATAATGTTCAAGCCTGTTGTTCATAGAGTCCTTGTGAATTGGATTCTACTCGATGGACGCTATCAACAACTTCAGTCCCTTAAAGGCACTGGTAACCTGCTGGATGCAGAGTTGTAGTGCTAATCCAGAGACAGGAGATTTTAAACCACCAGCGGCTTTCTAAGCGAATGATGGACAATTTCCTTCAGTATTATGAAAATTCCCTGGAGGATCAGCTATGAGTCAGTTCTGATTCGATGGCAATGACTTCTTGAGTTCACCCTTTAAAACTGTGAGACAGTAAATTCTTATAAGCCATCCAATTTCTGGTGCTTTCTTCTGGCTAGCCCTAAGGAACTAAAAACAACCAATTTTGCAGAAATCTTTGGCTTATTGTTACTGCGTTTAGGTGCTGTTGAGTTTGGATCATAGTGATCCTATGAACAAATCTTAACCACCAGCATTTTGGAGAAACCCTGAGAGTGAAATTGCTCAATGCAATATGTTTCTTGATCTGACTTGTTTCCAAGGATGATTGATGATTGTTGATCCAAGCAAGATGAAGTTTTTGACGCCTTCAATCCTTTCTGCATCTATCATAATGTTGCCTATTTGGCCAGTGGTGAAGACTTTTGTTTTCTTGATAATAAGATGTAATTCACACTGAAGGCTTTTCTTTGAGCTTGTGTGATAGTCATGTTGATTCTTTCTGATTCTTTGAGAGAATGTCTGTTCCATGGCTCTCTCCTTCTGATGACATCTAGCAATCATTGGTATTCCCGAAAGATATTCTGCTTTATCCTCACATTGCTCTCATCCTTTCATCTCTGTGCCTTTTCCCTCCTGTCTGAAAGCATCGCTCAACAGAGAAGGAGGATCCATTCTACTCCAGTGTATCCTTATGATATCTGATAACATATTCAAAGGCTCTAGTGTCTGTGACAGAGAGTAAGAATTTGACATATTTTTTTGGATGGTGGAGGACACAATTTAATACACAACATTAGCCTCACATTTTGTTCTTCAAAGAAAGGCTTTGCTGTTAAGTAACTTAGAAATACATCCCTTAAGCCCCAATTAAGGAGCTCTGGTGGTCTAGTGGTAAGAAGCTGCACTACAATCTCAGGCCCACATGATTTGAATCCACCAGCTGCTCTGTAGGAAGAATGGCAGTCTCCTCCTGTGCAAGTAGTTAATTGCCTCTGAAAACCTTCTTGTGGGTCAGCTATGAGTCAATTTCAACTCTCTAGCACACAACAATGAGCCCTTATTGGAGTTCAAGTGGTCCTTATCATAATAAAAGAGCTGAGAAATCCTGCAGGAAGATATCAGTGTAAATTGGTCAATCCAGGTTTTTAAAAAGAAAACTCATTTGAGCTCAGAAACCTTTCTCCTACCTGAGAACTTTTTAGCCTCCCCAACACTAGAACTTAAGCTATACTGACTAAGATAAATAAAATCTTTCTTTGATGTGTTTCTTTTCTTGTCAGTTTCTCCTCACAAATCTCAGAGGAAAACCTGCTTCATCTCTGCCAATGTTTTCTGGCCTCCTTTGCAGATTCTTTGCTCTTTGCTTTTTTTTCTAGAAAGTGTTTAGAGAGTGGCATTTCAATAAATGACTTTCTGCAGAATCAAGTTTCATACTGAAAATGTTATATATATTATTGGCTCAATTTCTTTCCACTGTTCCAATCTCTGACACCCCTATGGCAGTTTCACGGGTAGAATTCCATCACATGGAATCTCAAGCAGAGCTAACTCAATGGGGGTGCAGAAATGTGCCTCAGGGGTGCGGAGAAGGCTGCAAATTGAGTCCCATATGAAAACACAGCCTAACAGCTAGGTGGCATGACAGCAGGCTTCCCACCTGCCCATATGTCCTTGTAGAGAAAGGGACTACTGGCTTGTAATGAGCTGGTCTGATGGATTTGTAGCATTCCTGCAGCAGTGATCACAAGTCCCTTCTGTAATGACATTGAAGTTATTCCAGAAGTGTTACAATGTATTAAACATATATAATAGTGTCAGTTATAGCCACTTTATAACTGCATGTTAATAAGAACAAATATTTCCCAGGTTAACAAAGCATAATGCAAAGACACTTGAAACAGTGTCTGCTTTCAAAGGATACCAGCAAGTCTAAAATGCACAAGTCACATCAGCAACCAAACAATACAACAAGGAAAAAAAAAGGTATGAAAGGTCAAACATTTATTTACAGGACATGAGTTCCAATATTATCTTTATAATAAATCTCCTTAGATAGTGACAAATGAAAATAGAGTGTGATTCTCATTTTTAAGGATTTAAATGTACCCTCTCCTCTCAAAAATGTGTTGATACTTGTTGACATAATCTTCTTAGAAAATAAGGTCTTGAAAGATATTTTTAGCTAATATCAGGCCGTATCAGAGTAGGATGATCCTTAATTATATATGATTATTGTACTTATAAAAAGAAGAGATGTAGACAGACACAAAACCATTTGGAAGTCTGTCATGTAAAATGGAGGCAGATACTGGAATAAAGAATCTACACACTAAAGGATCTTCAGATTTGTTGATAACCATCAGAAGCTGTAAAGAAGATAGGAAGGACCTTATAGCAGAGACTTCAAAAAGGACTTCTGACCTGTTGGACTGTGATCCAGTATCAGTTTTTCTAAAAGCTGCCTGGTTTGTGGGCAGTGTTACAATTTTCATCAGAAATTAATGTATTCATCAAATTCCTACACACACCAAAACCTTCTCCAACAGGATGAAAATGAAACCTAAAGACTGGGGAAAAAATATTTGGCAATTACAAATCTGATAAAGGACTCATATCTAAAATGTATAGAATATTCCAGCACCACAACAAGATGCAACAACCCAATCACAAATGGACATAAGATATGAATAGACATTTTCACCAAAGAAGACTTCAGATGACAAACAGATACATGGATTTCAAACTATCGGAGAGATGCAAATGTAAACACCAATGAAGTATCATCTCACCCCAGCAATGATAGCGAAGTTCAAGAGTACAATTAAGCAACGAATGCTGGTGAGAATGTGGAGAGCTTGGAACTCGCATTCGCTGCAGATGGGAATGCAAAATGCTACAACCACTATGGAAGTAGATCTGATGCTTTCTCAAAAAGTTGGAAATAGAAATACCATTTGACCCTGCTATCTCACGTAGACTTTCTTAACTAGGAAAACAACTCTATTTTTCCTCACCTTTTCATCTCCAGAGTAATATATCATATGATCATCTGACTCAAAATGCCCCATGCCAGTCCATCTCATCTCACCAATGCCTAATATGTCAATATTTATGCATTCCATTTCTTCCTTAACAGTATCTAATTTTCCTATATTCATGGTTCCACATTCCATGTCCCAATCACTAGGGTCTGCTTACAACTGTTCCTCTTCCTTTGTATTTCCATGCTTGGAAGCTCAACCTCGGTTGCCCCTTCTGTTATTCTACATGTTTTCTGTTGTACATAGGGTTTTCAGAGGCCTGCTATTTCAGAAGTGGATGGCCAATCCTTCTTCCTAGTCTGTCTTAACCTGAATGTTCAGATTTAAAGAATTATCAGACAGACCAGCATTTTACAGAAGAAGTGAGATATATCCCTTATTGTGGAGTTAACCGTTAGTATCAGTGTTGTCCCTGCCTTTGGCTCACATGTCTTTACCCACTTAATTCCCTGCAACACCATCCACCAGGATACCCATCCACTTCTACCCACTCCCTTCAACATCTATCTCCCATTGTCTAGCCCTTGACCTGATAGCTTGTATATGAAGCTTCCTTGGCTTCTGTGATTCCAAGCACTTCAGCTGCTGATAGTTTCTTATGCTGTGACGAGTGTCTCTTAAGTTTAGTGGTAAAGTTTCCTGAGTGAAGGTGATGTGTCCTGTAAAACTGGTGTGCAGATAGGTTTTTCTTGGCCTGAGGGCCCGAACAGATTCGACATGGTCTTGGGGCCTCCACGGTTACCTGAGAAGTGGGAGGAAGTGAGCTATGGGAAAGTCTGCTACTAGGGACCTCTCCAAAGTACTGAAGAGCAATGGTGTCTCTCTGGAGACTAAGGTGCATGTGATACAGGCCATGGTCTTTGCTATCACTTGTTATGCATCAGATAGGTGGACAATGACTAAGGAGGATAGAAGGAGAATTGATGCCTTTGAGCTGTGGTGCTGGAGAAGAGTGTTCAGGGTACCATGGACTACTAGGAAAACAAACAGATTCATCCTGGAAAGGGTTAAACCAGGTGGCTCCTTGGAGGAAAGGATTCTGAGGCTCCATCTAACATACTTTGGGCATGTTGTAAGGGGGGACAGGTCCTTTGAGAGGGACATCATGCTTGGGAAGGTGGAGGGACAGCGCAGGAAGGGAAGGCCCTCTATGAGGCGGATTGATTCAATGACTGGGGTAATCAGGATGGGAGTGTCAGAGACAGTGAGATTGGCACAGGACAGAGCAGAATTTAGGGCTGTTGTACATAAGGTTGCTATGAGTCGTAAGCGACTCAAAGGCACATAACAACAACAAAAACATCTCACTTAGACTATGCTTACAATATACCCCAAAGAAATCAGAGCATTGATGCAAACAGATGTATGCACACTCATGTATACTGCTGCATTTTTGGCAGTAGCAAAGAGATGGAAACAGCCCAAATGGCTGTCAATAAACGAATAGATAGTAAACTGTAAGTAGTGTATCCACACAATGGAATATCACACAGCATTGAAAGACAATGAGCTTGTAAAACACTACACAATATGGGTGAGTCTGGAATGCTGAATGAAATATCTCAGTCCTAAAAACACAAATACTGCGTAAGATTGATGCTAAAAAATAGGATTGACACAGAATTGGGGGTTGGGTGTGGGAGAACAGGGAAAAGTGGCTAGATAGTGAACATGGCACTGGACTAGATGAAGCAAGGGACTCTTTGAAATGAACATATGATAAGACGTTGTACGTGTGACAATCAGCAACCTTGAACTAGAAGAACCCTGCAAAATGAATTGGGGGAGGGGAAAGCAGAAGAGGGAGGAAAATGTGCATTAAGGAATGAATAAATATCTAGCCTTTCTGTAAACTCTCATTAAAATCACAATAAAATAAATTAATATCTTAAGTTAAAAAATATCAGAAACAAAAATACAAATCTGTAGCAAAATATGGAAATGATGACAGAAATTAAAAGTGTATTTCAGAAAGCACAGCTCAACTCGATGTACTGTGTAATAAGAAAAAAAAATTAACTAAATACTAGATATTAGGAGACTGGAGCTGTAAATAGTCCAAGACAGCCTAATTGCCACATGTGAGTAGATTGTATAATCAAAGGTTATTTATCACAAATATTATTTCACAACTAACATGGCTTACAGTCCCTGTGCCTTCCATCTTGTTGGGACCTCTCTGCTCTTTCTCTGAACCTCAGCCTTTCCCAGCAGGAAGTCTATTTCCAAGGGCTGGATCTTCGTAACAGCATGCCCAAAATATGTGAGATCAAGTCTTACCATCCTTGCTTCTAAGGAGCATCCTGGTTGCACTTTGTTCAAGACAGACTCATTTGTTCTTTTGGCAGTCTGTGGGATATTCATACTCTTCTCCAACACCACAAGGCAAAGAAATGGATTCTTCTTCTGCCAGCCTATTCATTGTCCAATTCTCAGACGCATGTTGTTGTTATGTGCCATCGAGTCACTTGTGACTCATAGCGACCCTATGTACAACAGCCCTAAACCCTGCTCTATCCCATGCCGATCTTATTGTCTCTCTCGCACACCTATCACCATTACTCCAGTAATTGAATCAATCCATCTCATTGCGGGTCTTCCTCTCCTGCACTGTCCCGCTACCCACCCCTCCCAAGCATGACGTCCCTCTTCAAGGACTGGTCCCACCTGCAACATGTCCAAAATATATCAGACGAAGCTTCAGAATCCTTGCCTCCAAGGAGCAGCCTAGCTTCAGCCTCTCCTGTTTTCTCTCCTAGCAGTCCGTGGTATATTCAACAATCTTCTCCAGCACCACAGCTCAAAGGCATCAATTCTCCTTCTATCGTCCCTAGTTATTGTGCAGCTTTCTGATGCACAGCAAATAATCGCAAAGACCATGGCCTGTATCAGGCACACGTTAGTCTCCAAACTTACATTGTTGCTCTTCAATACTCTGGAGACGTCTCTTACAGCAGACTTTCCCAATGCAATTCGTCTTTTAATTTCCTGGCTCCTTGTACCGAGAGTGTTGATTGAAGAGCCAAGCAAACTGAAATTGTGAACGATCTCAATTTCTTCACCATCTATCATGATGGTGCCAATCAGGCCAATGTTGAGAATCTTTGTTTTCTTGATGTCAAGTTTCAATCCAGATTGAAGGCTGCAATCCTTGACCTTCTGCAGCAAGTGCTTCAGGTCATCCTCACTTCAGCAAGCAGAGTTGTGTCATCTTCGTAACACAGATTGTTGATGAGTCTACCTCCAGTGCTGATGCTACATAGAGCCCAGCCTCCTGGGTAATCTATTCTACATACAGATTGAAAAGATATGGAGATAGGGACACATATTTGGCACATACCCTTCCCAATCTTGAACCATACAGTGTTTCCTTGCTCTGTTCTGATTACTGCCTCCTGATCCAAGTGTGGGTTTTGCATAAGCGCAATCAAGGGTTCTGGGATTCCCATTTGCATAGCAATTAATTTTAAAAAAAACCAACCAAAACTATCACTAAGATCAGACACATCTTAATTTTTAAACTGATATCCTTGCTCTTTAGCACTTTGAAGGAGTCCTTGACAGCAGAGCCCTTAGCAACTCAGAAATCCTGGTAGCTTTTTGAGTCATGTAGATATGTGTGACATAGTCTATGTGCCACACTTGAACTTAGTTCTTATTCGTATGAGAAGAGAACAATTCTAGGGGCTGATTATACCAAACAAATACCAATTGTGAATGTAGAAAGGATCCCAATGTCAAAACAGAATTTAGCATAACTCACAAAGGAAAAGAATGGGGAGGCTTAAAAGAGTTGGAGATAGAATGTGGATAATGGTAGCTAAAGAAGGATAGTAACGGCAACTGCATATCCAAAGCAGACATTAAATTAAATAGAGATGATGAAAAGTTACTTGATTTTACTAGTATGAGATTTTTCTGAAAGTTATTTGTGTACTGTGACTAGTACAGGATTCCAGGTGGAAGAGATGTTGCAGTTTTATGTGTCTGCAGAAAAAAGCAGGCTGAGTTCTATTTTCAAGGAACAGAGCCAAAAATACAAGTGAGGAAATTGGCTCCTGCTTAGGCAGAAGCTGATGATTGAGAAAGGATTTTTTTAATAATAGGAATCACAAAAATATGCTTAAAATTCTGTGGAAAGAACCCCAGAGACCAAAGAAATATTTCATAATAGCAGCAGAAAGAGATGGAAAACTCCCAAAGAGAAAAGCTGCAGGGGCATAACTGAGTGACACAAAGTCAGAGGAAATTAATAAGAGGCCGGACAGAGCCCTCACAAACCAAAGACGCCAAGTGGCAGGAGGAAAAATTGCAAACTCGCTGGAAGTTAGGAATGGCACAGAGAACCAGGAAAATTAGGGCAAGTGAATCTAAACTGAGCTTTTCAAAGTGAGGGTCATATGCTTCACTTCAGATTAGGACAGGGGTGCAACTAAGGACTCTACGTGTTATGGACAGAGGCCACCCATATATATTGGCTCTTCTGGGCCACATCATTGCATATCTAGTTCCTCCTTTAACCCTAAAATGTTTATTTTCATGTTTATTTATCCCTCCTACTGCCATCTGTGCTAGTCTTCCTCCATGCAACTTGAGTGGAAATGCAGACTGTCTGCATTCAGCCAGTGAGGAGTGTGGGTCTGAACTCGAAGGTTTACTTATTGCTTACAATTGCCATTACTCATCAGTTAATTTGGAATCCCAATACATATTTTTGAAGGTTACTGTGAGAAAAAAAATAGAAAAAAATAGAAAACGTCTCACACTGTTCTCAACCTCTCATATATTGTTAGTTACTGTTCCAAAAAAAAAGCAAAAGAATTAACACTCTCCAGTGCTTCTATACAATGGTGCCTAAATATTTTATTGACTGCTTACCACAGAATTGAAAAACTAAATTAAGCATCTGCTTTCTGGTCATGAGTGAGTAAAAGGATCCAGACTTTTACTCTGGATCCCTGACTATAAATTAAAAAAAAAAACAACAAACCCACAAAACACCAAAACCCACAACTGGACAAAATATATCAATATTTGCTTTCAGATATTGCACAACAAATAGTATAAGATTAAGATTCTCAAAAAAGGAAAATAAAAGATGAGAGTCCTACCACTGCATACATTTGTTTCTGTTTTTATCCCTGAAGATAAGTTTCAGACCTTAGAGTGAGGAGAAACCCAAGGAAAGACCCAGTATCTGAGCTTAGTCAAGACATATCATAGATTTTTTGGCTTGAGAAATGACAAGTGGTTTCTTCCCTTGTGCGTTTTCTAACTACAGGCCTTTGCACATTTTTGTTACATTTTAATTTGTCTTTTTCCAGTTTCCCTTGGAAATATTCTGCTCAATTTTCCTATTTAATTATTCTTTACTTTTGCTTTAACACCTCTGTCTATATTCAAGAGCAAGTTTCAGTGACCACTGGCATTTGTTTTGGAGTTTTCTTTCCTTCATGTCTTTTTAATGACTTTGCGATTTCTTTATTTCCTTTCTTCTCGCCAGCATTTCTCAAGCTAAAAAAAAAAAAGTAAGGGGAAAAAAAAGAATTCTTAGGCTACAATACTGAAGGATTCTACTGGAAAAGTATTGAATAATACATGTAGTATTAAAAGAAGAAGGAAAGATGACCTAGAACCACTGAATCAAAAGAATTGGTTGATGGTGAACCATCTCAGGAAGTAACATACAATCAAGAACCAATAGTACTAAAGTAGGTAATATAGGATGTACTAAAGTTACAGGCCAAAGTTAAGGTTCCAGGATTTGATGGAAATTCAGCTGAGATGTTTCAGCAAACAGATGCCCTGGACATGTTCACTTGTCAATGTCAAGAAATCTGGAAGACAGTACCTAGCCAAGTGAGTAGAGAAGATCCATATATGTACCAATTCTAAAAAATGATCTGGTAGAATAAGTATATTGTAGAGCAATGTCATTAATTAAACATACAAATAAACTCTTGCTGAAGATTATTTATAAACTTCTAGAAGGGTACATCAAAATGAAACTGTCAGATATTCAGACTTGATTCATAAGAAGCCATGGTGCTAAAGATATCATTCTTGATGTCAAATGGATCTTGCCTGTAAGCCGAGAATACCAGAAAGATATTTTGTGCTTTATTTACCATGCAAACACATTAAACTATATGAATCATAATAAATTGTGGCTAACAAGAATATAAATTGTAATGCCAGAACAATTATTTGTGTACACAAATCAAGAAACAGTCATTCAAATAGATGAAGGGGATGTTGCATGGCTTAAAATCAGGAATCATACGTGTCAGATTGAATTCTTTCCCCTTATATATTCTATTTTTACTCTGAGAAGATTGTTGGAGAAGCTGGACTATATAAAGAAAAATGTGGTATCGGGAATGGAGGAAGACTCATCAACAATCTATAACATACACATGAGACAACCTTGTCTGCTGAAAGTAAAAATGTAAAACTCTTACTGATGAAGATTATTTCACTTGCATCTACAATCAGTCCCATGGAAGTAGTAGTCAAGAAATTAAAAATACCTGCTGCATTAGAAAAATCAGTTTTTAAGGAAAATTTGAAAGTATTAAAGAGCAAGAATGTTAGTTTGAAGACTGAGATGTGTCTGACCCAAGTCAAAAGACTTGTACTGTCAAAAGAACAAAGTGCAAACAGAGTGCTCCTTAGAGGCAAGAATCATGATGCTTTGTCTCTTATACTTGGGACATGTTTTCAGGAAGGGCAAATCCTTGGAAAAAAGATAATATGCTTAGAAAAGTTGAGGGTCAGTGAAAGAGAAGAAGACTGTCAGTCAACTGAATGTACTGACGCAGTGACTTGCAGCAATGGGCTCGCTTGAGCATGATATAGACTGTGAAGATAGTGAGGAGTCATGTGCCATCAAGTCACCTGCAACTCATAGCTCTGAACCCTATCCTGAACCTAACTCCAGCACTCCGATATCACTTATCCCAGTTACTGTGTCAATCCATCTCATCTGAGGCCTTCTTTTCATTTGCTGTCCCTCCACCCTTCCAAGCATGGTGTCCTTCTCCTAGAACTGGTCCCTCCTGAACATACACCCAAAACATGTGAGAGGGAGCTTCAAAATCCTTGCCTATAAGGAGAAACTTGATTTTACTGCAGAGCTGGTAGATCTACACCGAATGCTTTAGGGTTGGCAATACAACATCTTACCACGAGGCCACCAGAGCTCCTGGCAAAGTAATAGTGTTTCAAAATAATATGATGTTAACACTGACAGAAATGAAAGGATAAATAATCAAATTCACAAATATAATTGCAAATTTAAAAATAACTTTCTTAACAATTGATAAGGCAAATAGACAAAAATTTAACAAGAATATCACTCCCTCCCTCCCTGTCTGAGCTGCCATGTATTTGAACTAATAATTTTCCCACAGATGAAAAATAAAAATAGCATATCAAAAGTTTGAGGGTGCAACCAAATCAGTTAGAGAGAAAATACATAATGTTAAATAGTTAAAGTTAAAGCTAAATTGACAATAAATTACTACATTTTAATTTTAAGGTATTAGAAAAACAATATCAATTTGGTAATGTTACAATAGTTGGACATATGAGTCAGTTGGGCAATATCTAACAAGAAGGAATCGTTGCATTGACTTTTCCAAAGAATCAACATTTGGGTTTGTTGATTATCCTATACTCTTCACTCATTTTATGTTTCACTGATTTCCATTTTTATTATTTTCTTTCTCTCAACTATTTTGATCTTGTTTTTCCTAATATCTTTAAACCAAAATGTAGTAAATTATTGTAGATTTATTTTCAACATTAAGCATTAAAAAAAAAATCTAGTTCCAGATGGCTTCACTGGTAAATTCTATCACATATTTGAGTAAAGCATAAAATAAATTCTATACAAGGGAATTACAGGAAGGAACATTTTTATAAACCCCCCAAACCTACAGAACAATAATCTTGTACAAGGGCTATAGGCAGCATGAGGGTGGCTACTTCTGACCTCTTTTAGCTCCATGAAGGACAAGAATTCTCCCCATCAACAAAACCCACACTATAAACCTAATAAGATTAGTCATGGCTTCCATTTTCCTATACCAAACTCACCTAATTCCCAAACTAAGTGTATTGTTCTACTACTTAATTTAAAATCCATTGCAATGGTCACGCAGAACTCACAGAACCATATTCATGCTTTTGGGATTTATTAAAGAAGCTAAAAACCAATTCAGATTGACAACGGGTTAGATAATTTTCAAGTGAGGTTGCAGGCTCTCTGACCTTCAGCCTCATAGCTTATGTCAGTGTTAAAGTCCTCTTAGTTCTGCTGATTAAGATGCCTTCTGGATTTGGCTGCGTCAAATCAGCTGTCTCTCATGGATGTGTCTGGTCCTCTGCTCAGGCTGCTGTTGTCCTCGTGTAGACCCTGGTCCGTCTGACTCAGGAATCTTTGACATCAAAGGATACAAGTTGAGCTCTTGGCTTCCTCTTTGTTGATGAGAATCAAAGTCCAACTTTTGTTGCTAAATATGCTCAACTTACACTTGTTGTTGTAAGGTGCCATCAAGTCGAGTACAGCTGATACTGACCCTATGAACAAAAGATCTGAAATCTGTTCTAGCCTGAATCATCCTCACACTTCCTGACACATAAGAGACCATTGTAGCAATCACCGTGTCAATACACCTGTTTGAGGGTCTTCCTCTCCTTTGATGACCCTCCATCCTTTCCAGCATCATGTCCTTCTCCAAGGAATAGCCCCTCCTAGCAACACGCCCAAAGGATGTGATGTAAAGCTTCATCATTCTTAACTCCAAAGTTCACACTGGCTGCACTCTCTCCAAGACATATCTGCTCATTCTCTTGCCCGTCCATGGGAAGTTCAGTGCTCTTCTCCAACATCACAGCTCAAAGGTGACAATTATTTTCTGTCATCCTTAATCATTTTCCAGCTCTCAGATACATAGTAAGTAATTGGAAAGACCATGACCTGAACCAAACACACCTTGGTTCTCAAGCTGACATCACTCCTCCTCAATAATTTGGAGAGGTCCCTAACTACAGGTTTCCCAGTGCAATGTGTCTCCATATTTCCTGACTGCTGGTACTAAGGGTGTTAATTGTGGATCCAAGTAAGATGAAGTTGTTGACAGTTTCAATCTCCTCTCCATCCATCATGATGCTGCCTACAGGTCCAGTAGTAAGAATCTTTGTTTTCTTGATATTGAAATGAAATTCATACTGAAGGCTGCATTCTTTGATATTCTGCAACTTAAATTAAGCTTGATGGGGTAGGAAAAACTGACCAATCCCATAATGGTTAGTTTATACACACTCTATTTCAAGTACCTACCTAGTCATGAAGGGAACTCTGGTGGCCCTGTGGCAAAGAAGCTGCGTTGCAATCCCAAAGGCACATGGTTCGAATCCACCAGCTGCTCCGCATGAGAAGGATGGACAATCTCCTCCTGTTTAATTACCTGCCTCTGAAACCCCACTGGAGAGTCAGCTATGGGTCAATTCCAACCCTACAGTGCAAAACAACAACAATAAGAACCCAGTTATGTAGAGAAAATCAATGGAAAGTTATTATTAAAATAAACCAGTAATACCATGATTCTTCATGGACACAGATGAAATAATTCCTTAACCAAATACTTCTTGTTGTTGTTGTTGTTATGTGCCGTCGAGTCGTTTCCGACTCATAGCGACTCTTTGCACAACAGCCCTAAACCCTGCTATATCCTGCGCCAACCGCACTGCCTCTGACACACCCATCCCGATTACTCCAGTCACCGAATCAATCCATCTCATAGAGGGTCTTCCCCTCCTGCGCTGTCCCTCCACCCTCCCAAGCATGATGTCCCTCTCCAAGGACCCGTCCCTCCTGGCAACATGTCCAAAGTATGTCAGACGAAGCCCCAGAATCCTTGCCTCCAAGGAGTAGCTTGGTTTAATCCTCTCCAAGATGAATCTGTTTGTTTTCCTGGCAGTCCGTGGTACATTCAGTACCCTTCTCCAGCACCACAGCTCAAAAGCATCCACTCTCCTTCTGTCCTCCCGAGTCATTGTCCAACTCTTTGATGTATAACAAGGGATTGCAAATACCATGGCCTGTATCAGGCGCACCTTAGTCTCCAGAGAGACACTGTTGCTCCTGAGTACCTTAGAGAGGTCCCTAACAGCAGACTTTCCCATTACGATACACTTTGATTTCCTGACTGCTGGTGCCAAGAGTGTTGACTGTGGAGCCGAGCAAACTGAAGCTGTGAACACTCTCAATCACTTCGTCATCCATCCTGACGCTGCCAGTTGGTCCAGTGGCGAGAATCTTTGTCTTCTTGACATTGAGCCTCAGTCCATACTGAAGGCTGCAGTCCTTGACCCTTCGCAGCAAGTGCATGAGGTCCTCCTCAGTTTCAGCTAGCAGGGTTGTGTCATCTGCATAACGGAGATTGTTAATAGATCTTCCACCAATCCTGATATCTCAGTTCTCCTCATAGAGCCCAGCTTCTCGGATAATCTGCTCTGCATACATA
The DNA here is from genome assembly GCF_000299155.1 of Elephantulus edwardii. Taxonomy (NCBI): domain Eukaryota; kingdom Metazoa; phylum Chordata; class Mammalia; order Macroscelidea; family Macroscelididae; genus Elephantulus; species Elephantulus edwardii. The sequence goes on from NW_006399818.1 coordinate 4,564,714, forward strand.
TTGAAAAGGTATGGAGACAGGATCCATCCCTGGCATACACCCTTCCCAATTTTGAACCATGCAGTGTTACCCTGCTCTGTTCTCACTACCGCCTCTTGGTCCAAGTATAGGTTTCGCATTAGCACAATTAAATGTTCTGGGATTCCCATTCTTCTCAGAGTCAGCCACAGTTTGTTATGATCCACAAAGTCAAATGCCTTTGCATAATCGAAACACAGACTAGCAGATCAAATATTGTTAAAATCAAAATTGTAGTAGGTCACAATAAGTGTAAAAGTGAAATTGTTAAATATTTCCAATAAGTTTATAGAATTCACCAAATTAATGAAATCATGCACAGGGGGAAAAAATATCCAAAGGCATTCATTAAACCTTACAAAACCCCTCTAATTTGAAGTCATTGTTACAAAGCCAGAAACATACACAAGGCAATATAGCAAAATCAATTTTGTTTGTACATATTGACCCTAAATATTTGAGACAAAATATTAACCAAAACAAAAAAACCAACTTCCATTTAAAACAGCATCATAAATCTTTATAGTGACTTTGTTCATAACAGACCTGGTGGGGAACAATTCAAATACTATTTACATGTGAATAAAAAGGATTGAGACAGCCATACAATGGAAAAAATCTCAACTAAATTGATAAGTGTTTAGTGCAAACCAATGAGACACCTTAACTATATTTATGATGAAAGGAGTTGGATCCATGAATGGATCTTATTTGCTTCAATTTTTAAAGTCTTTTTAAAAATTGTCACCATTTTTTTCTCATGTAGATCATTAGTTTATACATATTTATTTTTATACCTGTTTATACTATCATTCATATATTTGTGCTTCATTTCTATACGTTGTGTTTTATACACTCATTTGTTTAGTTTGTGCTTTATATAATGAATTACTATTGATCAGTGCCTTTTTTCCATTCACGTAAATTGTCTGATGTATATATTCAAGTAACTTGCATTTTATGGAATTAGCTCCAGTTCCCCTTCTCCTTCTTCAACCCCACTTCTTTCCTTTCTCTGTAACTTCTGTAGTTAAACATATCCTGTTTCTATAACCCAATTGCAGTAGTCATATTATCCTTTCATCAGTTCCTCCAAGGTTTATCATCCCTTATCCTGATTTTTTACAGTGTTCATTGTTTATTTTATCACTTACCACCCCCAAATTATCCTCTTTTTTACAGTAACAGTTTTATGTGGTGTTTGTCCTTTTGTGACTGAGTTATTTCACTCAACATCATATTCTCCATCCTTATCGTGTACAGTACCCTTCAAAGTGGTTGTTCCTAAGTGGTGCTTAGTGCTCCATTGTGTGAATTTACCACAATTTCTCAATCTATTAATTTGTTGATGGACATTATTCAGACTGTTTTCTTGCCATTATGAAAAATACTGCTATTTGTGGTATTCTGTATATTTTAGTTCTAAGTCCTTGCATTACATGCCATTACCAGATAGTTTTTCCCAATCTGTGGGCTTCCTTTTCACCCTGTTGGAAAACAAGTTTTTTATATACACAGGGATCTTATTTTAAAAAAATCTCATTCATCAATTTTATCCTTTCCTGGTTGTATATTTTTGGCTATGTTTGCAAGCCTATTAATGCCATATGCTAGGACTTCTCAGGTTTTTCCTAAGTTTTCTCTGATTCAATATTATGTTGTAAGCCCTGGCTAGGACAGTTAGGCAAGTGAAAGAAATAGGAAACATCAGATGAGGAGAGAGGAGATAAAACTATCACTATATACAGACAATGTGATAATGGATATAGAAAACACTAAAGACACAACAAAACCTTTTCAACCTAATAGACCAATTCAGCAAAGTGGCAGAATACAAGATCAACATACAAAAATCTACTGGATTTCTCTACAGCAACAGTAACAACAACAAAAAGAACACTGAACAGTGAACCAGAAAAGCAATTCTATTTATAATAAGCAACCTTAAGATAGAATACTTAGGAATAAAACTACCTAGAGATTTTAAAAAAGGTCTATAAAGGAAAACTACAAAACACTACTATGAGAAACAATAAGAGGCCTAATTAAATGGAAAAATACTTACTTTTCATGGATAAGAAAACTCAACTTTGTGAAAATGAGAACCTCCTGAAAACAATATACACACTCAATGCGATCTTAGTACAGGTACTAAACTTACTTTTCAAGGAGATAGAAAAGCCAGTTTCCAGGTTTAGTTGCAAAAGAAAAAGACCCTGAAGAAGCAATACTCTTCTGAAATACAAAAACAAAGTAAAAGACATTACACACTTTGATAGAAAAAGTTACTACGCTGTCATAGTAATCAAAACAGCATAATGTTGGTACAATGACAGGTACATAAACAATGAAACAGAATTGAAAACCCAGAAATCAACTCACCTCCCTACAACCAACTGATATTCTAGAATGAAACAAAATCTGTTAATTGGAAAATGCCAGCTTCTTTAACAACTGGTGCTGACAAAATAGGACATCTTCCTGCAGAACACTGAAACAGGACCCACATATCACTCCATACATGAGAAACAACTCAAAACGGATCAGAGACCTAGAGGTAAAACGAAAACCTACAAGATTAACAGAAGAAAAAAAAATAGGAACAAGTTTAGAAAGCCTACTATATGCTTCAATTTTTACAATATTGTTGAAGTTGTTGTGGTTGTTATGATATGCTGTCCAGTCACTTGTGACTCATAGTGACCCATGTACGAAAGCTCTGAACCCTGCTCTATCCTGTGCCAACCTTATTGTCTCTACCACAACTACCCTCATTAACCCAGTCACTGAGTCAATCCATGTCAAGTGTCTTCCTATCTTTCACTGTCTCTCCACCCTTCCAAGCATGATGTCCCTCTCCAAGGACTGGTCCCTCCTTACAACATGCCCCAAGTATGTCAGATGAAGCCTCAGAACCCTCGCCTCCAAGGAGCAGCCTGGTCTCACACGCTTCATGATGAATCTGTTTGTTCTCCTATCAGGCCATGGTATATTCAACACTCTTCTCCAGAACCATAGATCAAATGCATCAATTTTCTTTCCATCATCCCTAGTCATCGTCCAGCTTTCTGATGCATAGCAAACAATTGCGGAGACTATGGCCTGGATCAGGTGCACCTTAATCTCCAGAGTGACATTGTTGCTCCCAACACTCTGAGGCGGTCCCTGAAAGCAGACTTTCCCAATGCAATTTATCTTGATTTCCTGGCTGCTAGTACCAAAAGTGTTGATTGTACAGCCAAGCAACCTAAAGCTGTCAACAATCTCAATGTCTTCACCATCTATCAAAATGCTGCCAATCAACCCAGTGTTAAGAATCTTGGTTTCCTTCATGATGAGCTTCAATACATATTGAAGGCTGCAGTCCTTGACCTTCTACAGCAAGCGCTTCAGGTCTTCTTTGATTTCGGTTTCGGCAAGCAGGGTTGTGTCATCTGCATAACACAGGTTGTTGATAAGTCTTCTTCCAATCCTGATGCCACATTCCTCCCCATAGAGCCCAGCCTTTCAGATGATCTGTTCTGCATATAGCGATGATGAGAACAGCACAGAATAGAGCTATTCAGTTCAGGTCAGCTGTTGCTGTGAGATGTTCTCAAATCGAGGACACCTAATATTACCACTACTACAATATGTTCAACTTTCATATATATATATGTATAGTAATTGAAAGATACCAGTCCCCTCAATACACTGTAATAACAGAATTGAATAGAAATGGAAGTTTATTTTTTTTTCTCCATTTATTTCCAATTGCTATAACATACTTTTTTTTTCATGTTGAGCTCTTTAGTTCTTTTAGAGGGCTACGCTAGTGTGTGGCAAGGGAGGCAACTAGGACATAGTAATAGATTTTAGCAGGATTTAAAATCATGCACTATCCTGCCTTTCTCTTAAAGGAATGTCTTTGTGCGTCTTGAATCAAATCTTACAGACTTCCTTTCTCACTGATTTCTTAGAGATAACAAACTCAATAGATTGTGCCGGTTTCCTGTTGATGTACTGTTCCAGTTGTTTTGGATAATCTTCAACAGGATCTTGCTTGTGTGTGATATTAGTGATATTGTTAAATAATTTCCACACGCTGTTGGGTCACCTTTTTAAAAGAAAAAAAAAGGAAATAAATGTAGATCTCTTCCAGTCAGTTGGCCAGGTGGTTTTCCTCCCGATTTCTTAGCATAACCTCATAAGCTCATCCAGGGCAGCATCTGTTTGTTGCAATATTTTAATTGGTATTCCATCCATTCCTGGGGCTTTGATATTTTTGTCAATTCCTTCAGAGCAGCTTGACCTTCTTCCTTCATCACCATTGCTTCTTGATCATATGTTGTTTCATGAAATCCTGTGTCCACCAATTCATTTATATATATCTCCACATAAAAATCCTCATGTTTTTTTACTCTCTGCCAAATAAACTTGAATTCACCTATTTTACTTCAAATAACCTACTCACTTTCTTCTTCATTTATTTTTCCAGTAATGCCACCCTCTTCTTTCACTACATCAAGGAAATTTTTCTCTATATTTTATGTCCTTTTTCCCCCTTAGAAACCATCAGGGATGACTTACTTAGAAGGAAAGGTTTGTTTGTGTTTATTTACTATTCTGCAATGAATGAATCAAACTCATAGGAGATTATTCAGTATGGATTAACAAATAATCTCCAACTTCCCTTGCTTACTAGGTAGCTAAACATTGACAATCATCATAAACTTACTCTCAACTTGACAACTTGTTAATCTCATTATTACTACTTAAATGTCTTCCCAACTATTCTGTGCCTCCAATCTCTAATCTATCTACCCCTTTATTGCATGTTTATGAAGCATAGATCTAATGAAATACTGTTTCTTTTAGATGTCACAAATACTGAACTTTGTCTCTGCTACTGGGATGAGACAAAACTTCATTGTGATTTTGATTTGCATCTCTCTTATTGCGAGTGATTTGAGCATTTCTTCATGTATCTGTTAGCTTTCTGAATGTCTTTCTCTGTCAAAAGTCTTTTCGTGCTATCAATGTTTTCCTTGCAAAGGCCCTTAGGATTCTGTAGACTATCATTCTGAGGTTCTTGTCTGAGAAAGCATTGTCAAACATTTTTCCCAGTCAGTAGGTTTTATTTTTACTCTATTGGAAATTGTTTATGATGCATGCAGTGAGTTAATCTTTAGAAGGTCCCATTCATTGATGTTATCCTCTTCTGATTCTGCATTTCTGTCTATATTTGTTAGTATCTTTATACCATAGACTAGGCCGTCTATGCTTGCTCCCAATTTGTCTCTTATGAACCTTATGGTTTTGGGCTTTGCTCCCAGGTCTCTGATCCACCTTGAGTTGATTTTTGTGTATGGTGTGAGGTGTGGATTCTGCTTTAGCTTTCTGTAGGCAGAAGTCCAATTTTGCCAGCACCATTTATTGAAAAATTTGTTGTTTCCCTGTTTGATAGGTTTTGCTTCTTCTCTGAACACCAGCTGACTGGAGATTGTTGTTATTCACTGTTGAGTCTAGTATGACTCATAGAGACCCTACGAACAACAGATCTGAACCCTGTTCTATTCTGCACCATTTTCACATTTTCATTTCCTGACATAGTAGAGCTCATTGAGGCAGTCACCATGTCAATCCACCTGGTTAAAGGTCTTCCTCTCCTTCGCCGACCCTCCACCCTTCCATGTATCATGTTCCTCTTGAAAGAATCACCCCTCCTAGCAACATACTCAAATTATGTGAGGCCAAGCCTCATTATTCTTGCCTTCAAGGAGCACTCTGGCTGCACCTTCTCCATGACATACTTGTTTGTTCTGTTGGTAGTCCATGGGATGTTCAGTGCTCTTCTCCAGCACCACAGCTCAAAGACATCAATGTTTTCTCTGTCTTCCTTATTCATTGTCCAGCTCTCAGATGCATAGCAAGTGATTAGTAAGACTATAGCCTGAATAAGATGCATCTTAGCCCTCAAACTGACATCATTACTCTTCAATAATTTGGAGAGGCCCCACACTGCAGATTTTGCCAAAGCAATGTGTCTCCTGATTTCTTACTGCTGCTATCTTGTGGTTACAAGTAAGTTGAAGTTGTTGGCAGTTTCAATCTCTTCTCCATCCATCATGAAAGGAAAATCAAACCAAAGCAAAAGAGCTGAACAGAAGATTTCAAAGGTCAGATCAAAAGGACAAAGTATTACAATGGAATGGATAGAGAGCTGGAACTGTAGAATAAAAAGGGAAGAACTCACTCTGCATTTCTCAAACTGAGAGAGCTGAAAAAAAATTAACTTCAGCTCGCAATATTAAAATATACTCTGGACAATATATTGAATGCTATTGAAAGTGTCAGAAAAAGATGAAGGGACTACTTAGAATCACTGTACCAAAAAAGAATTGATTAGCACTAAAAAATTTCAGAAAGTACCATTATTGAGAGGTAGTGATGGCAGTTTGAGAACTAAGGTACATCTGATTCAGGCCATGGTCTTTTCAATCACTTGCTAAGCATCTGAGAGCTGGACAATGAATAAGAATGACAGAAAAATAATTGATGCTTTTTTGGTGTTGGAGAAGAACACTGAAAATCCCCAGAGAACAAACAGATATGTCTTGGAGAGGGTGCACTCATACTGATCTTTGGAGGAAAAAATGATGAGGCTTCGCCTCATATTCTTGGGACATATTTCTAAGAGGTGCTATTCTTTGAAGAGGGACATGATGTTGAAAAGAGTAGAGGGTTGTTGAAGGAGCGAAAGACCCTCAACCAGATGGATTGACATGGTGACTGCTGCAATGAGCTTTTGTGTTTCAGGAAGCGTGAGGATGGTGAAGGACAGAACTGGGTTCAGATCTTTTGTTCATAGGGTTGCCATGGGTCGTACTCAATTAGACAGCACTTAATAATAACAATTAACAATAACAATATGAACAGGAGTCGATGGTAATAAAGGAAGGAGTAAAAACTGTGTTGAAGGCATTGGCAGAAAACAAGGCCCCAGGAATTGATGGGATATCAATTAACTTGTTTCAATTAACACATGCAGCCTTGGATGCACTCACCAGTCTATGCAAGGAAATTTGAAGGACAGCTGTCTGGCCAGCAGATGGGAAGAGCTCCATATTTATTTGCATTCCAAGAAAAGTGATCCAACTGATTATGGAACCTATTATCATTAATATCACATGCAAGGAAAATACTGCTGAAGATCATTCAAAAATGGCTAGAACAGTACATAGATAAGAACCTGCTTGAAGCTCAAGCAGGACTTAAAGAGGCTGTGGCACCAGGGATATAATTGCCTTCAGATGGTTACTGGCTGAAAGTAAGGAATACAAAAAGTAAAGAGTGGAGATAGATGGGCTAATTTCTGGATTCTCTATTCTGTTCTATTGGTTTATGTTTCTGTCATTTTACCCCTACATATTATTTTGGCTATTACAGCTGTCCAACAAGCAGTAAGTGGTGGAGCGATTGGAACTCTCATACACCGTCGGTGGTGTACAATGTTACAACCATTCTGGAAGGCAGTTTAGTATTAAAAAAAAAAAAAAACTCCAAAAACTGAACATAGAAATTCCATAGAACTCAGCTATTCCACTGCTAGAACTATCCCCCAAAGATAATAGAACTGAGACACAAATGGAGATTTGTACACTAATGTTCATGGCAGCATTATCCACAATAGCAAGAAAATGGAAACAGTAGAATGTCAAGTAACAAATTAAAGGCTTGGGAAATAGTGGTACTTTAACACAATGCAATACTATGCTGCACTCGGTAAAGATTTTGAAAAATAATATATAACATGGGAGAGGTTGGAGAACATTGTGCTGAATGAACTAACATCCTCATAAGGACAAATACTCCTTAAGACCATTATTGTAAAAACAGAATGATTACTAGTTGTTGTTGTTGTTGATTGCCTTCGAGTTGACCATGACTCATAGCAACCTATGAGTCGCTATGAGTACTAGTAGAGACATATAAAAGTTCAAAGGGGGAAGGGGAAGGGAAGGGTAACTGAGGTGGGTAGTGAGATCTTGAGGACACAGAGTTTTGTAGGCAGAGTGAAGGATTGAAGAAATTATAAAAATCCAATGGGGATCTGACAAGATGGGGCAATGATGGGCATAGATAAATGGTGGTTAAATTTATTAAGCATAATATATAGGAATAATATTATGAAACACAATGTATGAAACACAATGTATATAAGCGAAACACAATGTATACAAGCAAAACACAAAGTATGTGAATTTTGTATGCCAACCAATATAAAATAAAAATAACCTTTTTAGAAAGTCTCCATAACTCAGCTTTTACTGAATAAAATAGAGATTCCTGGCTATCTTTCTACTTTCTTTTTTATTTTTGTCTCATGGTGATATTATGGGATAGTGCAGAACTGAACCACCCAGACTGGGATATTTACAGAAACAGATCATTATCCATTGAAGTTGATTGTACACCATATAACAACCACAATAATATTCTCTGACATAAATAGCCCCCTTTTACTTTTATCTCGTATCAATCCTCTACCTAAATTATCTTAAGGGAAAATTTACTTATTCTCTGAATAGCCTTCTTGTTATTTTTCAAACTTTTGTTACTGATGGTTATTAACTTGGTCTGCCTTTATTCTCCATTACAATCAATCAAAAGTCTACCTTATTTCAAAGACCAGATTAAATATCACCTGCTTTGAAGATTTTCTCCATAGGCAAACCAGATGGTCTCACTCACTATTCTGAGTTGCCGTAACATTTGGTTGGTACATCTGTCAGTATATGAATCATCGCCATTATGCTTTGGAGCTACTAGTGAGAGGTGTTTTTTCCTTATAAATCGTGATTTCTCTCCTACCCGGAGAACATATTTTCATTGTTGCAGCTCCCTCGACTACTAGCATTGTTTCCAGTACAAATAAACATTTGTGATTGAATATTGAGCTCTGGGATATGTTTACCTTCAGAGTGAGACTTGTAGCATTAATGTTCATCTTATCTCCTTTTTTTCAATGATCCCCCTCATTTTTTTACTTACAGACCTGATTTTTATATCAAGTAGAATATCTTGCTAAGAATAGTGAGTGATACATTGGGATTTTACAATAGATTTTAATTGTAAGAAAATAAAAAAAATTACTTGGATTTGAAGCAAAAAAGTAGACTAAAAAGTAATATAAATATTGAGCACTTAAATTATATTGACAATACAATTAATAATATGCTACTAATATGGGATGAGAGCTTTAGTTGCATTCACTGAAGTATTTTATGCTTCTAACCAAAAGGCCGCATCACATCTTTGGCAGTTCAAATCCATCATCCATTCTGCAGGAGAAAAATGAGCAGTCTACACACTTGTTAAGATTTATAGTCTCAGAAACCCAGTGAAGGGTTTGCATGAGTTGGAATCGACTGAGTGGTAGTGAAGAGTAGGAGTAATAATGATACAAAATGCTTAGTAACTTTTGCATTCACTTATTTCTCAGGGCACTCCTATGTGATAGACTCTATTTTCTCTATTTTACAAAATAGAAAGCTGACACTTAGAAAAATGACACAATCAGAGTTTTCTTACAAGTTCATTAGATCATCAGTGCTTGACACTTGACCTCTTTTCATCATGCCCACCAATCACACCTTTAGTAGGACTGATACCAACAACAATAGGTAGTGCTTCTTAATGAAGAGGTGCTATTCTAAGTACCTCACAGATAGTAAATTCAGTCAACTTTAACAATCATTTGGTAAAGAAGTACCTCTATTATTTTTACTGCTTTACAGATAAGCATTGTATGTCTGCCTTTTTGTTGTACTGTGTTGACTTAACTGTTGTTAAGATTCTGGAAGCTTTGACATTTGTCTTTTAAGCACCAACAGTGCCACCCATGGTAGATAGATTTCATCAGTTTCTAAACTAAGAGAGACTCAGAGAAAGACCTGACAATCTAAGTCCAAATACGTTGTGTTGCTGTTGTTGCGTACTGTCGAGTAGGAACTCACCCATAGCTGACTCTCTGATGGGTTTTCAGAGGCAGTTAATCTCACGGGGGGAGATTGCCAATCTTTCTCTCGCAGAGCGGCTGGTGGCCTCAAAACACGTGTCTTCAGGATTACAGTGCAGCTTTTTGCCACTAGACCACCAGTGCTCCCTAAATCCAAATATAATCTTTAGAAATTCTATGGGTCACAGAGAAGCCCCAATAATGGAACTGAACATATCAGTGACTGTGGAGATAGCGCAAGACAAGGCAACATATCTCTTTGTTGTTCATGAGGTTGCTTTGAATTGGTGGCAATTTCACAGCAAGTAACAGTGCAACATATTGTTGTTATTGTTAGGTGCTATTGAATCGACTATAACTCATAGTGATCCAATGAATAAACAGATTGAGAAACTTCACCCTTTCTTGCCCCATCCTTATAATTTCAACCATGTTCAAACCTACTGCTACAGTTATTGTGTCAACCCATCTCCTTGAGAGTCGGCTTCTCTTCTCAGTATGCTGTTTTTATCCAAGAACTGACCATTCTTGTCAATATGCCCCAAGTATGTGAGACAAAGTTTTACCATCCCTTCCTCTAGAGAGCACATGGGTTGCAGTTTCTCTAATATAATTGGTTTATTTTGTTGGAAGTCCATAGGATAGTCAATATTCTTCATGAATGCCGCAATTCGAAGCACACACATATTAATTATGTTTTCTGAGGTTAAAGGGTATTATTGTTGTTATGTGCCATCAAGTCACCTGTAACTCATAGTGACCCGATGTACAACAGCTCTAAACCCTGCTCTATGCTCTGCCAATCTCACTGTCACCGATACACCTACCTCCATTACCCCAGTCACTCAATCAATCCACCTCATTGAGGGTCTTCCTCTTCTGTGCTGTCACTCCAGCCTCCCAAGCATGACATCCCTCTCCAAGGACTGGTCCCTCTTTGCAACATGTCCAAAGTCTGTCAGACAAAGCTTCAGAATCCTTGCCTCCAAGGAGCAGCCTGGTTTAACTCTCTCTAGGACAGACCTGTTTGTTCTCTTAGCAGCCCATAATATATTAAATATTCTTCTCCAGCACCACAGCTCAAAAGCATCAATTCTCCTTCTATCCTTCCTAGTCATTGTCCAGCTCTCTGATGCATAACAAGTGGTTGCAAAAACAATGGCCTGTATCAGGCACACCAGACGAGGAAGAAAAGACCAAAATGGATATCAGAAGAGACTCTGAATATTGCACTAAGGCACCGAGAAGACAAAACAGAGGGAAGAAATCAAGATATTAAGGAGCTGAACAGAAGATTTCAAAAGGTAGCACAGGAAGACAAAGTATTACAATGAAATGTGCAAGGAGCTGGAGTCAGAAAATCCAATGGGCTGAACTTGCTCAGCATTTCTTAAACTGAAGGAACTGAAGAGCAAATTCAAACTTCGAGTTGCAATAATTAAGGGTGCTTTGAGCAGAATATTAAATGATCCAGGAAGTATTAAAAGAAGATGGAAAGAGTGTACAGAGTCATTGTACCAAAAGGAATTGCCAGACACAGAAGAATTTCATGAGACAACATATGAGCAAGAGCCTATGGTGATGAAGGAAGAAGTTCAAGCTGCTTTGAAAGAATTGGTGAAAAAATAGGCCCCAGGAATTGATGGTATACCAATTGATGTATTTCAGCTAACAGATGCTGCCCTCAATGTACTCACATTGTTGTGCCAAGAAATCTGAAATAAAGGGTGTATCTACCCTTAAAGCAATCTTTTGTTGTTGTGTTCCGTCAAGTTGCCTGCGACTCAAAGTGACCCTATATACAACTGCTCTGAATCCTACTCTATCCTGAGCCAACCTTATTGTCTCTGACACATCTACCCCCATTACTCCAGTCACTGAGTCAACCCATCTCATTGAGGATCTTCCTCTCCTGTGCTATCCCTCCAACCTCCCAAGCATATCCCTCTCCAAGAACTGGTACTTCCTTGCAATATGCCCAAAATATGTCAGATGGTGCTTCAGAATTCTTGCCTCCAAGGAGCAGCCTGGTTTTGCCATCTTCAGAACAAACCTAGTTGTTCTCTTAGCAGTCCACGGTATATTCAATATTCTTCTCAAGCAGCACAGCTCACAGACATCTATTCTTCTCTCATCTCCAGTCATTGCCCAACTTTCTGAAGCACAGCATGCAATTGTGAAGTCCTGTAGCCTGGATCACGTTCACCTTAGTCTCCAGACTGACATCATTGCTCTCCAGTGCTCTGGAGATGTCCCTGAGAACAGACTTTCCCAATGCAATTTGTCTTTTGCTTTCCTGGCTGCTAGTATCAAGTGTTAACTGTGGGGCCAAGCAAGCTAAAGCTGTTAACAGTCTCAAGCTACTGTACTGCTTATCCACAAATTGGTTCATAAGAAAACCAGTCACTCGTATATTCACATTCCCCTCAGAACTGCTACTCACTAGTTCTCTGATTAGAAGCCATTCCCAAGACAAGCCAGACAAAAAGATGTATGAGTCAGTTTATCCTTTCTCAGTTTATTTTTTTTTTTTACTTCAACTTTTCAGGCAACTGCTAAACAATAGGAATAGGACTCCAGCTTTTTACCCTTTGGAAAATGTATTTTTTAGTTCATATACCAGTACATACACCAACTCAGCCCAAGCTGGGATGACAACTGGTTTTTCTTTTTTCTTACGAAAACAGAAATTCTCGCATTTAGTTGATCTCCATGGGTTGCATTTTGGCTTTGTTTTTATTTTTCCACTTTTGAAAGCAGAAAATACAAATTGGAGGTTTTCCAAAAGAAAATATCAATTATTTACACTATATTTTTTCCAGACTCCTTTCTCAGCTGCTGCTAAAGTCAAGAAGACATTTTACCAAACGTTTTTACCTGTGGTAACACCCTTCTGTTACACTTGCAGAAGCAAATTGAAATATATTAGAAAACAATAGGAATTGTGTTCTTTGAACTGTATCTTCTCTTCTGTTTCTATAAAAGAATATTTTAGGAAACATTTTCTTTAATCTTTTTGTCCCCAGGTACATGTGGTAAACCACCTACTAGGCAAATCAGAGAATTGTTGTTGTTGTTAGATGTCTACTATGACCTTTAGTGACCTAAGAACAACAGATCTGACCCTCACCCTGTCCTGTACCATCCTCACATTTTCTGCAAGGTTTGAGCCCATTGTTAGTCACTTTGGAAATTCATCTTGTTGAGGATCTTCCTCTCTATCTGATCTTCCGTCTTTCTTAGTATAATGCCACCCTCCAACGACTGGTTTCTCCTGAAAATTATGCCAAAAGTCAATGAGACAAAGTTTTACCGTTCTTGCCTCCAAGTAGCACTTTGGTTGCACTACACTCAATACAGGTTTTTTGTTTGTTTTTGTTTTGGGTTTTTTTTATTCTTCTGGGTGTTCATAGTGTCTTCAACACTCTTCCCAAATGTCACAGTTCAAAGGCATCTTCTATTATCTTCCTTCATTATCTAATCTTCAGATGCATAGGAAGTAATTGAAAATATCATTGTTTGACTCAGCTTAGTTTTCAAATTGAGATAATCTGCTCTTTAGCATTTAGGAGAGATCTGTGACAGTAGATTATTTCAATGCAACACATCTTTTGATGTCTTAATTGCTGCTATTATGGGTGTTGATTGTGGGTCCCTGTAAAAGAAAGTGGTAGGCAATTTCAGTCTTTTGTTCATTTATCATGATGTTGTCTCAGTGGTGAGGATAAGTGGTCAGGAGCAGAGAAGGTCAAGATGGCACACAGGCAGTCAAGGGTGGTTTTCTTATTCTAGGGGTTTTTAGGGAAACCTAGGGAATATGGTATTTTCCCCATAATTTGGGGCTGTTAATGAACTTGGGTTTGGGCTTTTGTGATGGCCCAGAGCCTATTTTTTTTTTTATTTCTTTGCTTACAAACTTCACATACACTGTGTATCACACTATATTTCTCATTCACAATGTGTTTCATACCACAACTGAATAGATTGAGAAATTGTGGTATATTCACACAGTGAAATACTATGCATCACTCAGGGGCAACAATTTCAAAAAATACTATGTAACTTGGGAGAGGCTGGAGAGCATTAAGCTGCATGAACTAACACACTCTCATAAGGACAAATACTGCATAATACCATTGTTATAAAAATACGAGGACTTCTGTTTTCTTGATGTTGAGATGTAACCTCTATTGAAGGCTGTAGTCTTTACTCTTTTGCAAAGTAAGTGCTTCAAGTCTTCTTCACTTTCTGTAGGCAAGGTTGTGTCATTTGCATGTTTCAAGTTGCTGATTGTTCCTGCAATCCACATGGGTAACTGTTCTGGATGTTCATGCTTTGCTCAATATGATCCTCTGTCTTAAATTCAGTTTCTTCCTTTCGTCACTGTTTGACGTACTTCCTTGTTTTTTCTTTTTTTAGTCTGTGGGTTGAAAAATTATCATCTCTATCTTTATTTGCTGACTTGTTTACAGTTCAGTCTTCTGAGTACAACACTTGCTCATGACTTTGCTGTACTGGGGTGACTTCCATGTTTCTGCAAACCTGGAAGCTTGACCACTGATATTCCACCGTGATGGAGTTTCAATGTTTTAGTGTTCCAGACTAAGACAAACTAAGATGAAGGATTGGCCATCCACTTCTGAAATAACAGGCCTTTGAAAACCCTGTAAGTAATAGAGGAACATTATTAGGTATAATACCACAACTAGAGCACTTCAGATTAGAAGGCAAAAACTACAAACATCCATTAATAATGGGAACAATGAACACATACTGTATGAATGTAAGAAAAGCAGAAGTTGTGAAAAATGAACATGAAAAGACTGAGATGGAATGGTATTGGCCGTCAAATAAAATACTATGAATTCTAACCTCTATGCCTGCAATCATAATCCCATTTAGATTACATTCTGTTATGGCAATGAGACAAATTAATATAGGGTATGTCCTTAGCCAATCTCTTTTTCATGTTAATAACCTCATTTTATGATGACATGTCTTTGTAATGTTGATTAGATAAGATTAATATAAGTTGTATCTGTTAGATAGAAAAAAGAGTTGAGCTCAAAAGAGAGAAAGAAAGAAGCTGGCCAGGCCTTTATTGCATGGTTTGAGAGGGGCAAGTGGCCAGGAGCAGAGAAGGTCAAAATGGCACACAGGCAGTCAAGGGCGATTTTCTTATTCTAGGGGTTTTTAGGGAAACCTAGGGAATATGGTATTTTTCCCATAATTTGGGGCTGTTCATGAACTTGGGTTTGGGCTTTTGTGATGGCCCAGAGCCTTATCAGGATCCATTGTCTGATCTTTGATCTGGCCACCTTAGATGTTATCAGGTTTCTCAAGGAGTGAGTTGGGAGATGGGGGGAATGCCACATTCTTCCCTTCTTCCTTCAGTATCTCCAGTCAATCTCTTTGTAGATAGAAAGGACATTACACTAGCAGTTGAATGAAGCAGAGATGGGAGAAGACACAAAGCAAACAAACCACATGAGGATCACCGAGGACACAGAGTGCCTTCTCACAGGACCAATAAGCAAAGAGAATGCCTTTCCCTAGAGTTTGCCTATTGCAGCTGCACTGAGGACCACAAGGTATGTTCAGAGTCAAAATTAAGCTCTGTGGGAACATTTCTAATAATGTATTTATTGACTTCTCCCAATGAATTCGTGGTGTTGGAAAAAAGTATTGACATGAGTTGCTGAAACAATAAATGACTCTGTCTTGAAAGAACTGCAACCAGGATGCTTCGTAGAGGCAAACATGTTAAAACTATCTTATCAGTTAGTTGTGTTACCAGGAGGGACTAGTCCTTGCAAAACATCTTACTGGGAAATGTAGAGGTCAGTGAAAGAGAAGACCCTCAATGAGAAGAATTGACACAGTAGTTATAACCTTGAGCTCCAGCTTGTTGGAGATCATGAGGATGGCACAGAGTAGGGCAGGTTTCTGAACCGTTGTTCATAGGGTTACTACAAGGCATAGATGACTCAGAGGCACCTGACTATAACAACATTTATGGGTTATGATTTATCAACTGGCATTTAGTAATTGCTATCCTGGTGAGGCTAAAACTTCACTCACTTAAAATTAGTTTCTGCTAATATCTCTGACCACACTCAAAATTCATTGTTGTCAAGTAGGAAGTTACTTATAGCTCATAGTTGACCCTCCAGTGAATTTTTAGTAAATTGCATAAGAGATTGCTATCTTCCTCCCAAGTAGCTGCTGGTGGATTTGAACCACCAGAGAGGCACTTCTTTCGTATTAGCAGCACAGCTACTTATGTGCTAGGCTACCAGAGCTCCCCTCTAATCACATTAGTTCAATATTAATTCAGGTATTGCAAAAGGCCTGCTAAATGTTGGAATTTCTTTTCTGTTCAACTTCTGAATAATTTAGAAAAGAAGAAAAACAAAAGGAGACCTAAAATACTAGTAAAGACTAAGCTGAAAGGTCTAGACTGGTCTGGAAGACACATGAAGATTGTCATTATGTGCCACTGAGTTGGAACCAACTCATAATTGACTTTCCAGTGTGTTTTCAGAGACAATAATTGCATATGAGAAAATTACCCATCGTTCTTAGTTGACGGATTAGAGCTCTGTGCCTTTGAATCAGCAGTGTAACTCATCACTAGGCCACCAGGACATTTTCCTGTTATAGTTGTCACAGGGTATGTAGTATTTCATTTGATAAAAAACATCTTGATATGAACCATTTCAAGTTTCATAAATACACATATTGTTCACGGTTTCATATGAAAATGTAGGGAGACAGATTTTTTTTGAAATTCTGCTTTCATTGGTAACTTAATATGATAAAATAAGTAATTAACTTTAAAAATAATTCAATTGACATGGAGCTTAAACTCAGAGGCGTAGCGTATATGCAGGGCTAAAACAATGATTCTCCCCACCTGCAACCCCCTCCATCCCTCTTTCTCAGTGAAGGGTTAGTGGCAGCTATGACTGTTCATTTATGTTCTGTTTGGACACTTGAGCTCTTTCATGTGACATCTGCCATAGAATTGGCTCACCAGATTTCAAACATTGAAAAGGTTAAGAAATTTTGATTGCTGAAATTGTATTCCTACTATGGGTTTTCTCCTAGTATGTCACATCATCAAGACATGGGGAAGATTAGCATGTGTAAGTTTGATTTCAAAATGCATAGTGATTTTTCTCAAGTTCTAGAAGAGTTTCAGAATTTTCTTTTTAAAACAATGCTGTGAGACATCAACTCTTAGTAAATTTTTTTATCTTTAATTTTGACCTGATATTAATATTTAGAAATTCCAGTGCACATAGATTTTGCTTTTACAAAATACATCAAAATGACTTACAGAAGACTGTCTCAAATATGTAAACAACCCAAATGTCCAGCCACAAACGAATGGATTGAGAAATTATAGTACATTCGCACAATGGAATACTATGCAGCACGCAGGAGCAATAACTTTGTAAATTATTATCTAACTTAGAAGGGACCAAAGAGCATTATGTTGAGTGAACTAATTCAATCCCACAAGGATAAATACTGCATAAAACCATTATTGTAGAATGAGTATAAGAATCAAAGAGGGGCGAGAGAGGTTGGAAACAGAGGGAAGAGGACGTGCAGGGGGAAGAGGAGATTAATCACGGGGTTGTACAATTTGATGGGTGGGGGTGAGGGAAATGGAAAGAATTTGTGCTTGAAAACAATGTATTAGAAATTTGTAAATAAACTAGTAGAAATGTTTTTTAAAAAAGAAGACTGTCTCAAAAAATAATAGAAAAAAAGATGTGGTGAAATTTTGAGTCCAACTTTAAGTCTAAAAGAGTCTGAAATGTTTTCTTTATGACCCTGTTTAACAAACAATTTTCCAACTGACTGAAATGCAATTTAAATAGATGTGGAAATGTCTATACTTTCCAAAAAGAAAGAACAAAAGAAAAGTGGGAACAGAGAGCATGAAAGAATGAAGGGGAAAGGGGGCAAGACAAGAAAATGTGTTGAAGATGGCAATCTGATTTTTAGATCAAACAATCAACTGATTTTAAAAAAAAAAAGAGGTGTCCAGTGTTACTGATTGAATTGTGTTCCCCCATCAAAAGAAATATCGAAGTCCAGGTTTCTATACCTGTAACTGTGGCCTTGATAGAATCTTTGACGTTGTTTTCAGTAAACATACTAGAGTAAGCACAGTCATGAGGAGGAAATAACCATCCTTCAGTTTTTTTTTTTTTTTTTTTGGAAATAACCATTTGAAGATGACAGAGGTAGAGATTAAACCACCTATAAGCCAAGAATTGCTAGCCATCATTAGAGGAAAAACATATAGATAAGCCTCTTCCTTAAAACTCTAAAAGCAGCATGGCTAATACTCTGATATTGCACTCATAGTTTCCAGAACTGTGAGACAATGCATTCCTGTTTTTATAAAAACAGCCAATGTGTGGTGTTCTCTTAAGGCTTGTCGTTGTTTGATGCCTTTGAATAGATTACAACTTATAGTCCTAGGCAAATAATGCAGCCATTGAGCTGGAGTTTTCTGAAGTACACTGAGAGAAAAAAAAAATCTTTCAGTTAGGCGGCTCTTCACTAAGAACTCACTCTGGATAGCAACATTAACCACACTTGAGCTTTCCACTCAAATTCTTCACATTCTCTCCTGAACACCAAACTTCTGCTAAGATCACAGGGCTTATGCACCCTGGAGGACGAAGAGGCCTACAGATGACAGTAAGAACAACTCTTGGCTCTGAGTTGCCACTTTAGGTATATGTCATTATGTGTCTTTTAGTTGGAACTGACCCATAGCTGACCCTCCTGCAGGTTTTCAGAGACAGTTAATTGCATGGGAGGAGACTGTCCAACCCTCATTAAAATTTCATGTAGCCCATTTGCATAGCCCCACCTCAAGCAGTACCTTATTTACTTTATAAACAAGATATCCAGTTTCCTAAGTGAGCCTTTAACACTTCACATCTGCATATCCCACTCAGTCATTTTGTGGGAGCTGTTCCCTCAATTACAGTCATCGCAAATCTACGTACAGAATCAAATAGTACTGGGTTTTTCACGATTATCGCAATTATTGCTATTCCTGAGCTCACTGTTACAGACACTGTGTCGGTTCATCTCATTGGAGGGTCTTCTCTTTTTTTTTCTTCCTGATCCTTTGCTTTACCTGGCATGATGTTCTTCTTGAGAAACTGATCCCTCCTGATGGCTTATCCAAACTATAAAATGAAGCCTGCCATCTTCACTTCCAAGAAACATCTTGGTTGTACTTACTCTCAAGAGATATTTATTTGTCATTTTGGCAGCCTGTGGGATGTTCTATAAGCTTTTCCAGTACCACAATTCCTAAGTTTCAGTTCTTTCCTTTTCGTTAAATACTGTTCACCTTTCCATGTTTGTGCTATTGTTAGGTTTCGTCCAGTTGAGTACTACTCAAAGCGACACTATGAACAACAGATCCCAACCATGTCCTATCCTGTGCTACCTTTGCAATCTCTGACATGCTCGAACATATTGCTGCTGTCACTGTGTCTATCTAAATAATTCAGGGCATCCTTTCACCTTGCAAAGTATGATTTCCCTTTCCAACAATTGTCTCTCGTAGTGACAAGCCCAAAGTATGTGGGGAAAAGCTTTATCATCTTTGCCTCCAAGGAATACTCTGGTTGCACCTTCTCCAAACATATCTGCTCTTTTGGCAGTCGTGAGATAGTCAATACATGCACATGCTGTTGCTGTTGTCATAAGGTGCCATTCAGAAGAGCACGACTCATAATAAGCCTCTGAATAGCCAGTCTGAACCCTGTCCTATCCTATGTCATCCTCATCATCTCTGACACACTAGAGCTATTGCTGAAGTGATGATGTCGATTCATCTTATTGGAGGAAGCTTTCCTTCTCTGACCCTCCATCTTTCCAAGCATGGTGTCTTGATCTAAGGAATAGCCTGCAAGTTCAAAGTATGAAAAACAAAGCTTTGCCATATTTGCTACCAAGGAGCCCTCTGGCTGCATTTCCCCCCCCCCCCCCCCCCCCCCCCCCCCCCAGGATCTATCTGTTTGTTCTCTTGTTACTCCACAGGCTCTAACACCACAAATCAAAGACATCAATTTTTCTTCTGTCATTTATTCATTGTTCAACTCTCTGATGCACAGCAAGTGATTCAGAAGACCATGACTCAGGCACACCTCAATCTTCAGACTGACATCACTGCTATTCAGCATTTTGAAGAAGTCCCTGGCAACAGACTTGCTCAATATAATACACTTTCCAATTTCCCGATTGCTGGTGCCAAAAGTGTTGAATGTGGATCCAAGTTAGATTAAATCATTGACAGCTCCAATCTTTTCTCCATCTATCATAATGTTGACTACTGGTACTGTAGTGAGGGCCTTTATTTTCTTGATGTTAAGATGTTATCCATAGTAAAAACTGTAGTTCTTGATCTTCTGCAACAAATGTTTCATATCCTCATCACTTTCAGCAAACAAAGTTGTGTTATTTACGTGATGCAAGTTTTTGATGAGTCTTCTTCCAAATCTGATGACATGTTCTTTTCCATAGAGTCTGGTATCATGAATTATTTGCTCACATAGAGATGAATACATATAGAGAAACGATATAACCCTAATGCAAATCCTTCCTAATTTTAAACACTTCAGGGTTTCTTTGCCCTATTTGGACAGCTGATCTTAGTCAAGGTGTAGATTCGGTATGAACACTGTTAGGTGTTCTCCAAATTCTCGCTCTTCTCAATGTTAGCCATATTTGTTATGATCAAAGTAGTCAGATGCCTTTGATTGTCAATAAAATACAATTAGACATTCTTCTGGTATTTTCTGTTTTCAGCCTGTATCCATCTGATATCAGCAATGATACCCCTGGATCCTCTTTTAAAACCAGTTTAAACTTCTTTTGGACCCGTCAATGTACTGTTCTAGCCATTTTTGAACGACTTTCAACTGTATTTTGCTTACATCAGTTATTAATAATATTGTTTTACAATTTCTACATTCTATTGGATAACCTTCTTGGAAATGGGGTCAAATACAAATCTCTTTGAGTGAGTCACTCAAGTAGCTATCCTCCGTTTTTCCTGGTATAAACTAGTGATTAAATCTAGAGCTGCATCTGTTAGTTGAAACATATGTGTTGGTATCCCATCAATTCTTGGGACCTTATTTTTGCCAAAGCTTTCAGTGCAGCTTGAATGTCAACTTTTTTCACTAGTGACTCTTGTTTATATGACACTTTCTAAAAATGTTCAGAATAAACAAATTCTTTTTGATACAGTGGTTCTGTATATTCCTCCCATTTTTGTTTGAATGCTTCCTGAATCATTCAAGATGTGTGCAGAGCATATTTTAGTATTGCAACTGAAGGCTTGAATTTGCTTTTTAGTGTTTTAGCTTGTGAAGTACCAAGTGAGTTATTCCATTTTTATTCTCTGACTCCAGCTTTTTGCAAATTTCATTATAATATTTTTGCTTTAAATCCTCAGACTGCCCTTTGAAATCTTCAGCTCTTTTACTTTGGCATCTCTTTTGTTTTGGCTCCTTGATATTCTAATGCAATTTTTATAAGCTCTTCTGATACTCATTTTGATTTTTACTTTCTTCTCCTCCTTTGGATTGACTGTTCTTTTCATAGATGATGTTTTGATATCTTCCCATAGATCCTCTGGTCTTCAACCATTCGACCTGTTTTGAGATGATTCTTAAATTCAACTGGGTTAGACTCAAGATTATATTTTGGTTCTCGTGGACTAGTTTTCATTTTCTGCAGCTTCAATTTGAACTTGCATGTGAATACTTTATGTATTTTCCACAACCAGCACCTGGCCTGCTTTTGACTGTGGCTATTAGGCTTTTCCAAGGAGTCTTTCCATAAATACTGTCAATCTTAGTCCTGTGCAATCTGTCAGGTGTGTTCCATGCATAAAGTCATCATTTGTGTGTTTTTTTAAAAGGTATGAATAAAACACTATTTGCTATGAATAAAAAACTGGATGCACAAAATTTCATCATTTGATCTCTGGCCTCCTTTCTGTTACCAAGTCCTTACTTTTCAACTAACATTCCTTCATCGTTGTTTCCAACTTTTGTGTTCCAACCATGAATAAGCTATTGAAAATACTGTGGGGTTTAGTATCAGTTACATCTTACTCTTCAAAGTAACATCCTTGCCCTTTAGCATTTTAAAAAAGTTCCTTTGCAATATACTTATCCAATGTAATATGTCATATGATTTCTTAATTGCTGCTTTCATGGAATTTCTTTTTAAACACAATTTCTTTGATATTCATTAATTTGTCATCAAGTTCACAAATATTGTTGGATCCGCAGAGCTGGACTCCAATGAGATTGGACGCTAGCACCAATCACTCTCGAGAGACCGTCCTTGATGCAAACAGCATGAGGTTTTATTCCATCCAGCGCGCTGGGGCACAACTCTTGACCTACGCAGAGGCAGAGGAGGTGAGCCCCGAGCTAAGGGTACATACAGCTTATAAAGGCAATAACCC
>NW_006399818.1:4588455-4590210 GCF_000299155.1 Elephantulus edwardii
TACAACTGAGGATAAGGTTAACTTATGAGTTGTAGAATGCCATCTACAATTATCTGAGCTTGTGGAATTAATGAAGTTACCATGGATTGCTACACTTTCATAATAAGGAGGAGCAGCTTCATAGCACAACCAGCATTGTTGTGCCTCTAGGGGACTAATTGCATTTAGGACCCTGTAGGCCTCCTGAACCATTGTTATGAGCCTGACACTTTCACTCGAGGTATCAGTGAGAGGCTTTAGTGTGGTCTCAATGGCTGACAATACACTAGGAGGAGTTCCTTTAGATGAGACAGTTACGATCTTGGGGGCCAAAACAGGGTTTGGGGACGAAACAGGATTCGGGGGCAAAACAGGATTTGGGCCTATTGCAGTAGGCGGGGGGGTTGTAATTAATAACAGAATCTTAAAAAGGAGCCTATCATCGTACCTTTCTTTGTACAGCCTGACTCCCCAAGAAAATCCGGAGAGCCACCCGCGACGGACTTTCTTACCTTGGTCAGTAAAGGAGACTTTCAAGGGGTGGCACCAGTTTAGGCAGTCAGAGACGTACCATGAAGGAGTGGGGTTTAGAGAATAATTAGCTGTGATGGTAATGTAGTCCCAAGAAGAGGTAGGTTTCCATTAAGTGTTACCGGTGGTTTCACACCCCCATTTTTTGCAAAATAGTTCGGTGCGGGACCTACATTTATGGGACACTCTGCCACTGGGGCTGTATCCAGGGCATACGTAGAAGGTGAGGGCTCTTAATTGACTACGGTGTGCCGGAGTACCGCAACCTCCCCAGGGGTCCAGTCCAGGGAGTTCACTAACTCCCGAGTGGTTTGGTGCGTGGGTGTCGTTGGTCCAGTCCTCAACATCCTATCCATGATGGCCACTGTACGTCGGCACCCCTATCGTCAACTTACAGAGATCAGGGTACAGGGTTGGCCACCATGTCCATAATGTTGTCTTATTCGAGACTGACCACACCACTTTTCCGGTCTGGGAGAGCACCTGCCAAGTAAGATTGTAAGGAGCGTGGGGGTTTAGGGGGGCGGACCAGGAAAAGTATAGGGCAACTTGAAGCAACAGGAAGAAAGCGATCATGTTGGTGCAGAGGATTTTTTCTGTAGCTTAATCTTCAGAGGGTTTTCAGTGCAGCTCGCCTCCCACTCGCTTAGGCAGGGCTCAGCAGCTGGTTTCACATGCGCCGCGTGGATCCAGGTAGAGATGCCATCAACTTTCACAGCTGTCGGGGTGGTCAGGAGCACATAGTAAGGCCCTTTCCAGCGTGGCTCTAGGTTCCCGGCTCGGTGTCTGCGTACATAGACAGGGTCCCCGATCAGGAACTGGTGAGGTACCAACAGATCTCCGGGTTGGTAGGCTTCTTGCAGGGGCCTCCAGACTTCTCTCTGCACTGTCTCTAGAGCTCTCAGCCACTCAAGCAAAGGCTGGCTGGGTAGATTCTCAGCAGTATCCTGTAAATGTGCAGAGGGCAGGGGAACAGGGGCCCCGAACATGATTTCATAAGGAGTTAAGCCAAAACGGTTGGGAGTATTTCGGACCCGAAAAAGGGTAGCAGGAAGGAGGACTAACCAATCTTGTATGCCAGTCTCAATGGATAATTTAGTCAAGGTCTCTTTTAGAGTTCTATTCATCCTTTCTACCTGCCCTGAGCTCTGGGAACGATATGCACAATGTAATTTCCAATTAGTCCCCAAGATTTTGGCCAATCCCTGCCTTACCTGGGCAACAAATGCAGGCCCGTTATCAGAC
>NW_006399818.1:4593945-4606089 GCF_000299155.1 Elephantulus edwardii
CGAGAGACCGTCCTTGATGCAAACAGCATGAGGTTTTATTCCATCCAGCGCGCTGGGGCACAACTCTTGACCTACGCAGAGGCAGAGGAGGTGAGCCCCGAGCTAAGGGTACATACAGCTTATAAAGGCAATAACCCGCGCAAACATGGGCTAACACACAGGGAGGGTTGCTGATTGGTGTATATGAATATACACTGAGGTAGGCAGTTCTGATTGGTAATAATTTGGCGTGCGCGGGTAAGCGAGGAAAACTATCTGATTGGTACATTTAAAAGCAAGTTGGCGCGTGCGCGGCAAGCGGGGTCGGCGCAAGGGGTGGGGGAGTGGGGAGTAAAGTTCAGAAAAACAATTCCTGGAATTTCTCTTATCTGTACTCACAGATGTGGGTGAGCCGTTTTATGGCCTTGTTTTTCTAAAAGAGGGCAAAAGTCCTGTGAGGTTTTATGGCTTCTACCTGAGAAGGGTTAAAAGTTAACTTCCTCATAATCCTTCAATATTTTTTCCAATTATAAACTTTGTTATAAGTCACTAATAAACTGTTTATTTCACGTATTTTATTTTTCAGTTCTAGAAGTTCAATTTGACAAGGGTTTTTAAATAATTTTTAAAAATTTTTATTGTATACTGGCTTACATACTAAGTTGATATATGGAAAACCAAATTTCATACCAAGAATTATATGAAAAACCA
The DNA here is from genome assembly GCF_000299155.1 of Elephantulus edwardii. Taxonomy (NCBI): domain Eukaryota; kingdom Metazoa; phylum Chordata; class Mammalia; order Macroscelidea; family Macroscelididae; genus Elephantulus; species Elephantulus edwardii. The sequence continues at coordinate 4,594,636 of NW_006399818.1, forward strand.
TATGCTTATTCAGGAATTGAAGGAATCACAAAATTTTAAGTCGGAATTTCTTTTGTGACAGATCACAGGAAATGAGCTGTTTCCTGCAGACAAGAAACAGTTAGGGTCCCCCTGCTGAGGCAGAGTGTTACTACAAGTGAAATACTTCCTTCCTAAACTAAGTATCAGGTTGACAATAGAGAAAAATTGGGCTTCATTTACAAAAGAATTCTCTTTATGATTTGCTTACTGATTCCCAATAAATACCCAGAGTGGTGTGGCTTGTGGCACTTCAGTTGATTTGAACTTCTGGCCCTCTGTTTTTTATTCTCTCTGTTTTATCTGATTCTTGGTGTTCAGCCTTGTTATTAATTATTAATATACTTTACCCTTGGTCTGCAATATTTATATACCTTATTTTTCACACCAGATCTTTCCCATTTCCTTTACAAAGCACTCCTTTCACTTATCAAATTGTGCGACCTTATGTTTAAGCACACCTTGGATCCTTGTCCATGTTCTACAATAATGGTCCTATACAGTATTTCTTTTTACGAGACTGAGTTAGTTCACTTAGCATAATGCTTTCCAGTCTCTCTCATATTAGGTAGTAATTCACAAAATCATTGCTCCGGTCATGCTGCATAGTATTTCATTGTGTAAATGTACCATAACTTCTCAAACCATTCCATTATGCTTGGGCGTTTGGGTTTTTTCCATGTTCTTGCAACGGTGAATGATGCTGCTATGAACATTGATGTGTAAATCTCTGTTTGTGACTCAGTTCTCATTTTTTCGGGCTATATTTCAAGGAGTGGAATATCTGGGTCATATGGAATTCTATCTTCAGCTTTTTGAGGAAACATAAGACTGCCTTCCAAAGTGGTTGTACAATTTTACAATCCCACCAATAATATATAAGAGTTCCTATCTTGCTGCCTCCCTTCCAATATTTATTACTTGCTTCCCTGATAAACTTTGCCACTGCAAGATGGTATATCATTATGGTTTTGATTTGTTTTTCTCTTATTGCCAGTGATTTGGAGCATTTCTTCACATGTCTTTTGGTCATACAAATGTCCTCCTCTATAAAAATTCTTTCCATGTATTTTGCCCATTGTAATTGGATTATCAGTCTTATTCTTCTGGAGGCCTTGTAGGATTCTGTAAACTTTTGTGAAGGGACCCTTGTCTGAGAGGGTATTGCAAAATGTTTGTTCCCAGTCAGCAGATGTTTTTTTTCACCCTGTTGGGAAAAGTTTTTATTGAGCACAGAGGTTTAATTTTTAGAAGGTCCTACTCATTAATTTCATCCTCTTCAGATAGTGTATTTCTGGCTATATTTGGAAGTTCCTTTAAACCATGTACTAGGCCATTTAAGCTTAATCCAAGTTTGTCTCTTATGGTCTTTATGGTTTTGGAATTTATTCCAAAGTCTCTGATCCACATTGAGTTGATTTTTTTTTTGTATGGTGTAAGATGTGGATATTGTTTCCACTTTCTAAGGGTAGCAGTCCAGTTTTGCAAGCACAATTTGTTGAAGAAGTTGTCATTTCCCTATTTGATAGGTTTTATTTCCTTGCAAAATATCAGTTGACTGTAGATAGATGAGTCCATTTCTGGGTTTTCAATTCTGTTCCATTGATTTATGTCACTGTCCTTGTACCAATAACATGATGTTTGGGTTATTACTTCTGTGCAGTAAGTTTTGAGGTCAGGGAGTACTGTGCCTCTCACTTTTTTGTTTTTCAGAAGTACTTTGCTTATTCAGTGTCTCTTTCTTCTCCAAATAAACTTTTTTATAAGCAAAGTTAAATCCTCAGGAACCTTTATTTTTTCCCCTTCTGCATTTATCACAATGTTGCTCATTGATTGTGTTGAGAGGATTTTTGCTTTCTTTATGGATAGCTGTCATGTACACTGAAGGCTATAGAATATACTATTCATTGGTAAGTGTTACAAAGCATCACTTTTATCAATAAAATCTGTTTTATCTTTATATAATGGGTAATTATGGAGTCTTCCTCTAGACCTCACCTGATGGTCTGTCTGCACAGGAATCAGATTGACTACATCTGTGGAAAGAATCATTGAGGAAACTCAATATCATCTGTGAAAACTAGGCCAGATGAAGATTGTGGAGCAAATAATCAACGATTCATTTGCAAATTCAAACTGAAGCTAAATAGAATTATTTCAAATCCACCAGAACCAAAATTTGACCTTGCATCTATCCCACCTGAATTTAAAAAAGTCTCAGGAATACTGATACGTGTAGTTTAAATGAGCTGTGGGAGGACATCAAGAATATTATCCATGAAGAATGCAAAGGAAGATATTCAAGTGGCCAGCAGACATATGAAGAAATGCTCCAAATTACTGGCAATAGAGAAATGCAAATCAAAATCACAATGAGACACTATCTCATTCCAGTAACTATGGCAAAGTTTAACAGGACAGTAAGTAATAAATGTTGGCGAGGATGTAATGAGATAGGAACTCTTTTACATTGCTGGTGGGTTTGTGCAATGGTACAACCATTCTGAAAGGCAGTTTGGCATGTTCTCAAAGAGCTGAACATAGAAATTCCATATATCCCAGCTATTCCATTGCTTTGAATATACCTCAAGAAATTGAGAACTGAGGTTAAAGTGGAAACTTGTACACCAATGTTAATAGCAGCATTATTAACCATGGAAAGAACATGGAAACAGCCCAAGATGTCGAGCCACAAATGAATGGATTGAAAAATTGTGGTACATTCATATAATGGAATACTACACAGCACACAGGAACAATCATTTTGTAAATTACTATCTAATTTGGGAGATACTGGAGAAAATTATGCTGAGTGAACTAAAAGAGTCCCAAAGGACAAATACTACATAAAATCATTACTGTAGAATGAGTATGAGGATCAAGGCGGGGTGGGGTGGTGGAAATAGAGATAATAGGGGGTAGGGTGTTAATCATGTTGTTGTTATGTGCCCTTGAGTGTTGAGTAACTTGTAACTGATAGTGACGTTATGGACAACAGCCCTAAACCCTGCTCTATCCTGTGCCAATCTCACTGTCTCCAACACACTTACCCCTATTACCCCAGACACTAAATCAATCCATCTCATTGATGATCTTCCTCTCCTGTGCCGTCCCAGCAAGCAAGGTTGTTTCATCTGCAAAATGCAGGTTGTTGATGAGTTTTCTTCCAATCCTGATGCCATATTTCTCCTCTTAAAGCCTAGCCTCTTGAATGATGTGTTCTTTGCGCAGATTGAAAAGGTATGGAGACAGGACCCATCCCTGAAGCATTCCTTTACTGATTTTGAACCATGCAGTATTTCTTTGTTCTGATGACTTCCTCCTTATCCAAGTATAAGCTTCGCATGAACACAATTAGTGCTGTGAGATTCCCATCTTTCTCAGGGTTAGCCACAATTTATTGTGATCCACACAGTTATATGCCTTTGCATAATCAATGAAATACAGATGGTTTTCTTTCTTTTTTTTTGAAATACAGGTGTTTTTCTGGTACTTGCTGCTTTGAGCCAACACCCATCTGACATTAGCAATGATGTCCCTAAGTGCCACAGCTTCTTCTAAACCCAGCTTGTATTTCTGGTAGCTCTCTGTCAATATACTATCCCAGTCATTTTCGGATGATATTTAGTAGGATTTTGCTTGCATATGATACTAGTGATATAATTTGATAATTTCTATACTCTGTCAGGTCACCATTTTTTTGGTATGGGAATAAATACGAATCTCTTCCTTTCAGTTAGCCAGCTAGTTTTCCTCCAGATTTCTTGGCATAGTTGGGTGAGCACTTCCAGGGCTGCATCTGTTTGTCAAAACATATCAATGTGTAACCCTTTAATACCTGGTGCTTTGTCTTTTGCAAATTCCTTCATAGAAGTTTGAACTTCTCCCTTTATCACCACTTGAACATAGGTTGTTTCATGACATTCTTCTGTGTCAGACAATTCTTTCTGGTAGTGACTCTATATTCCTTCCATTTTCTTTTGATGGTTCCTTAATCATTTAATATTCTACTGCTAACGTTTTAAAGTTGCAACTCTAAGCTTGAATTTGTCCTTCTGTTCCAGTTCCTTCAGCTTAAGATGCTGAGCGAGTTAATCCCTTTTGATCCCTTTTGATTTTCCCTCTCCAACATTTTGCACATGTTATTATAATACTTTGGTTTGGCTTCCCAAGGTGCCTTTTGAAATATTCTGTTCGGCTCCTTAACTTTCTAATTTCTTCCTTTTGCTTTAGCTTCTTGATGATGTAGTGCAATATTCAGTCTCTTCTGACATTTGTCTTTTTTCATTTGTCTATTTTTCTGTTACTCTGATTTACTTACAAAGTTTGAGTGCAAACTTTGTTTTTCACAAAAGATCCTTCCCATTTTCTTTACTCCATACATGCATCAAATTGTGCAACCCTGTGATTAACACATCTGTTTTTAATCCTATTATTAACATATCTGTGTTTCATTGACTATGCAAAGGGTTTGTGGACTATGTGGACCACAACAAACTGTGGCTGACTCTGAGAAGAATGAGAATTCCAGAACACTTGGTCATGCTTAGGTGAAACCTATACTTGGACCAGGAGGCAGTCATCAGAACTGAGCAAGGGAACACTTTATGATTCAAAATCGGGAAGTGTGTTCACCAGGGATGTGTCCTGTCTTCATACCTTTTCAATCTCTATGAGGTGAAATGTGGCATCAGGATTGGAGTTAGACTCATCAACCATCTACGTTATGTACATGACACAACCCTACTTGCTGAAACTGAGGAGGACCTTAAGTGCTTGCTGTAGAAGGTCAAGGACTGTAGTCTGCAATACGACTTGAGTCTCAACATCAAGAAAAAGAAGACTCTCATCACTGTGCCAACGGGCAGCATCATGATACATGGAAGAGAGACTGAGATTGTTACAACAATTTCATCTTGCTAGGTTCTACAATCAACGTTCTTGGCACCAGAATCCAAGGAAAAAGATGAATTGCATTAGAAAAATCTTTTCAGAGACCTCCTCTCCAGAGTGCTGAAGAGCAATGATATTAGTCTAGAGACTACCATGTGCCTTATCTAGCCCTTTTCTTCATTCATTTCTTCATAGCATTCCATTTTCTTACTGTTGAGAATAATACTATGATAAACATAGCTGAACATATATCAGTTTTTGCCTCAGGCCTTATTTCCTTGGAATATATTCCTAGTATTATTATAGTATTATAATACCTGGATTATATAAGATTCCTATGTTCACTTTTTTTAGTAAATACCAAATTGCCTCCCATAGCGATTGAGTACCAATTTCCAATCACATCAGCAGTGCATGGGAGTTCCAGTCTATCCTCATCTTCTTAAACATTTATCTTTTCTGCCCTGTTAAACTTTGCTATTGTTGCTGTGGTGAGATGATTATCTCTTTTCTTTTTTTCATTTGCATTTTTCTGATTGCTAGTAATTTTGAATATTTCCTCCTAAATTTGTTGACCATTCAAATATCCTCCTTGGTGAACTCTTCTCACATATTTTGCTCTTTTAATAATTGGGTCATGAGTAGTTTTCTTGTCTATTATGTAAATTTTACTTCTAAGTCCTTTGTCTGAAATGTCATTGAAAATACTTTTTCCAGTCTGAAGGCTTTCTTATCATTCTGTTGGAAAAAAAATATCTAAGGATTTGATTTTTAGAAGGTCCTGTTCATTGATTTTTATCCACTCCTGTTTGTGGATAGGCTATTTATGCCCTAGACCAGGAATTCTAAATGTGCTCCTATTTTTCCCCCCCTCTGATAGTCTTTATGGGACTTGGTTTTATCTCTGGGTTTCTGCTCTACTTTGAGTTGTGTTTTGTGTATGGCGTGAGATGTGGACCATGTTTCAGATTATTCCAAGAACATGTCCAGTTTTGCCAGCATCATTCATTAAACAGGATGCCATTTCCCTTTCTAATGATTTTCCCCCTCAAATAGAACCTCTTCTTAGTCCTATGGAATAGATACATTTTATGCCATCAGTCCTTTTGTTAGAGCTTTTTACACTCACCTTTTTTTGTTGGTTTTCATGCAATCATTCATGTACATTGTGTCTCATACCTGTATTTTGGTTTTTATATAATCATTCCTATGTATTGTGTTTCATTCCTATACTCTCATTCATATATATTTTATATAATTAATTAGCATGAGTTTTGTTTCCTTGTGAAGTATTAATTGATCATAGGCAGATAATTGATTCAAGGGTCCTTGATTCTATTCCATTGATGAATGCCTGTTTATTGTATACCAAGTATATCAAATGCCTGTTGTTCCACAGTGCCATGCTGTTTTGATTACTACAGCTCTGTGGTAGGTTTTGAGATGGGAGAATGTGGTGCCTCTTACTCTGTTTTTATTTTTTGGAAGACCTTTGCCTATAAGAATGATTTTACTATTATATGAAATTGGAAATTACCTTTTCTATCTCCTTTAAAGATGAGATTGGGATACTTGTATTGGGGTGTGTTGAACTTATAGATTGCTTTTGGTAGGATTGCATTTTCTCAATGTTGAGACTTTCTATCTGTGAACAAAGAATATTTTTTTATCTTTAGGTCTTTCATTATTTCTTGTAGTAGTGTTTTGTAGTTTTCCTTCTACAGGTCTTGTGTATTATCTAGGTTTATTTCTAAGTATTTCATCTTATTGATGGCTATTGTAAATTATATGTAAATTATATGATTTACTATGCTGGGAATGAAAAGGTGAGGAAAAAAATGGGGTTGGTTTCATAATTAAAAAAGTCACTCCTAGATCCACCCTGAAATACAATGTGGTGAGCGATAGGATAATATCCATATGCATACAAGGAAGTCCAGTGAATACCACTATCATTCAAATATATGCACCAACAACTAGAGCTAAAGAGGAGGAAATAGTAGATTTCTACCAACTTTTGCAGTCAGAAGTTGATGCATTGATAATAATGGGCAACTGGAATGCAGAAGTTGATGACAGAGAAGAAGGTTCAGTAGCTGGAAAATACAGGCTCAGTGAGAGAAATGAGGCTGGAGATAGAATGATAGAGTTCTGAAAATTCAATGATTTATTCATTGCAAATACCTTTCATAAGAAACATAAACGCAGGCTATACACATGGATCTCACCTGATGGCATGCATAGGAATCAAATAGATTACATTTGTGGAAAGACTCAGTGGAGAGACCCAATATCAGCAGTGAAAGCCAGGCCGGGTGCTGATTGTGGCACAGACCACCAACTACTCATATGCAAGTTCAAGCTGAAGTTGAGGAAAATTAAATCAAGTCCACGGGAACCAAAATTTGATCTTAAGTCTATCCCGCTCAAATTTCAAAACCATCTCAAGAACAGGTTTGAGGCCTTGAGCACCAATGAACATAGACCAAATGAGCTCTGGGAGAAACCAAGAAAATTGTACATGAAGAATGCAAAAGATCATTACAAAGGCGGAAAAAGAAGAAAAGACCAAGATGGATGTCAGATGAGACTCTGAATATTGCATTAGAGCGCCGAGAAGCCAAAGCTAAAGGAATAAACCAGGAAATCAAAGAGCTAAACAGAAAATTTCAAAAGGCAGCCTGGGATTGCAAAGCAAGATACTATAATGAAATGCGCAGAGAGCTGGAGTCAGAAAATCAAAAGGGCTGAACTCACTCAACGTTTCTTAAGCTGAAGGAGCTGAAAAACAAATTCAAGCCACGGGTGGCAATACTTGAGGATACTTTGGGTAAAATGTTAAATGATCCTGGAAGTTTCAAGAGAAGATGGAAGGAATACACAGAGTCACTGTATCAGAAGGAATTGGCTGACACAGAGAAATTTCATTAAATAACACATGAGCAAGAGCCAATGGTGATGAAGGAGGAAGTTCAAATTGCTCTAAGGGAATTGGTAAAAAACAAGGCTCAAGGAGTTGACAGCATACCAATTGACATATTTCAACAAACAGACACTGCCCTGGATGTGCTCACTAAGTTGTGCCAAGAAATCTGGAGGACAGCCCTAGCTGGTCAACTGACTGGAAAAGATCGATATTTGTTCCCATTCCAAAGAAAGGTGACCCTACAGAGTGCGGAAGTCATCTAAAAATATCATTAATACCACATACAAGCAAGATTCTGCTGAAAATTATCCAAAAACATCTGAAACAATATGTTAACAGAGAACTGCCAGATGTGCAGGCTGGATTTAGAAGAGGTCGTGGTACTAGGGATATTATAGCTAATATTAGATGGATTTTGGCAGAAAGCAGAGAATACTAGAGGGATGTTTATCTGTGCTTCATTGACTATGCAAAGGCTTTTGATTTTGTGGTTCACTACAAGCTGTGGCTGACTCTGAGAAGAATATGAATCCCAGAACATTTGATTGTGCTAATGCAAAACCTACACGTGGACCAAGAGGCAGTCATCAGAACAGAGCAGGGAGACACTGGATAGTTCAAAATCAAGAAAGGGGTCCATCAGGGATGTATTTTGTCTCCATAACTTTTCAATCTGTATGCAGAACAGATCATCTGAGACCCTGGGCTGTATGAAGAAGAATGTGGCATCAGGATTGGAGGAAGAATCATCAACAGCCTGCGTTATGCAGATGAAACAACCCTGTTCACTGAAACTGAGGAGGACCTGAAGCACTTGCTGCAGAAGGTCAAGAACTACAGCCTCCAAAGATTCTCACCCCTGGGCCAATTGGCAGCATCAGTAAGGATGGTGAAGAGATTGAGATACTTAACAGTTTTAGTTTATTTGGCTCACAATCAACTCTCTTGGTAACATCAGCCAGGAAATCAAGAGATGAATTGCATTGGGAAAGTCAGCTGTGAGGGACCTCTCAAGAATACTGAAGAGCAATGACATCAGGCTGGAGACTAAGGTGCACCTGATCCAGGCTATAGTCTTTGCAATTATGTGCTATGCATTGGAGAGTTGGACTGTGAATAGGGATGATAGAAAGAGAATTGTTGCCTTTAAGCTGTGGTGCTGGAGAAGACTATTGAATATACATACCATGGACTGCTAGGAGAACGAACAGGTTTGTCCTGGAGAGGGTGAAGTAGGAATGCTCCTTGGAGTCAAGGATTCTGAAGCTTCTAATATACTTTGGACATGATATAAGGAGGGACAGGTCCTTGGAGAGAGACACCATCCTTGGGAGGGTGAAGGAACAGCGCAGGAGGAGAAGGCCTTCTATGAGGTGGATTGATTCAGTGTCTGGGGTAATCGGGATGGGTGTGTTGGAGACAGTGCAATTGGCACAGGACAGAGCAGAGTTTAGGGCTGTTGTACATAGAGTCGCTATGAATTGAAAGTGACTCAACAGCACATAACAACAAGAACAACCAGATGGACTATTGTGAGCTCAATGTTAAGTGATTTGCAGCTTTCTCATACATTGAAATCATCTGGGAGAGTGTAATAAGCAAACAAAAACACCACATAACTAATGTTCAATGAGATCTGTTGTTGTCGTGTATTGTAGAGTCAGAACTGACCCATGGCTGGCCCTCTGGTGGGTTTTCAGAGACAGTTAATTTCCTGGGAAGAGATTGCCCTGCACCTTTTACTTGATCAGAGGTGCAGTGTAAACACAAGGATCTTTAAAATTGCCTCATAGTCATCTCCTAGGGGTGAACAACAGATTACAACAAATCAGGTAACTTAAAGTCAGTCCTGCAGACCGAAATCCTGAAAATAAGGTGCCAGCAGGAGTGACCCCTCATTGAGACTCTCAAGAAGAAAGAGTTCCTTGTTTCTTCCAATGTCTGATGACTACTGGTATTCCTTGGCTGTGGTCACAAAATTCCAATTTTTACCTTTGTTTTAAAGTCACCTTCTCTTCCATGGATTGATGGAATACCAACTGACATTTTTCAACAAACAGATGCAGGCCTGAATGAGCTCAGCAAATTTTGCCAGGAAATCTGGAAGAGAATTACCTGAACAACTGATGGGAAGAGATCTATATATTCGTTCCTCTACCCAAAAAAGATGATCCAACAAAATGTGGAAATTATCTAACAATGTCATTAACATCACATGCAAGCAAAAATTTGCTGAAGGTTACTGAAAACCAGCTGGAACCGTAAGTACATCAACAGAGAACTGCCAGAAATTCCAACCAGATTTAGAAGAGGCCATAGCAATATGGATATCACTGCTGACGTCACATGGAACTTGACAGAAAGCAAAGAATAACAGAAAGATGCCTGGTGATATTTAATTGACTATGTAGACATTTGACTATGTAGATCACAACAAATTTTGGCTGACGTTGAAAATAACGGGAATCCCAGGACATTTGACTGTTTCATGCAAAACCTATATCTAGATCAAGAAGCTGTTATCTGAACAGAGCAAGGGAGCACTGCATGGCTTGAAAAATCAACAAGAGTGTGTGTCAGAGATGTATCCTTTCTTCATACTGTTTAATCCGTAAGCTGAACAGATCAATTTAGAAGCTAGACTCTATGATGAATAATGTGGCAGTCAGATCAGAGGAAGACTCATCAGCAACATCCATTAGATGATAAAACCTTGCTCACTGGAAGTGAGGAGAACTTGAGCAAAGACGATCAAAGACTAGAACCTTCAATATAGGTTGCATCTGAGCATCAAGAAAACACAATCTCTTACCACTAGGTCAATAGGCAACAATCATGATAAATGGAAGAAAGATTGAAGTTGTCAGTGATTTCCCATTACATAGATCCACAATCAATACTCTGGGTACCAGTGGTCAATAAATCAAAAAATGAATCCTGTTGGGGGAAGAAAAATCTGTTGTCAGGGGTCTTTCTAGAGTAGAAAAGAGAAATTATATTAGTTTAAAGACTCCTGATCCCTGTCATGGTCCTTTCAATTGTTTGCTATGCATCTGAAACTTTAACAATGACTTTGAATGACTGAAGAAGAATGGATGCCTTTGAATTGTGGTGTTGGACGAAAGTGTTGAATATCCCACAAACTGCTAATAACACAAACAAATCTGTTCTGGAGAATGTGAAACCAGAGTGCTCCTTGGAGGCAAGGATGTTGAAACTGTCTCACATTAATTTGCGCATGTTGTCAGGAAGTGCCAATCCTTGGATAAGGACCTCATATTTGGAAAGGTGGAGGGCTTAGCATAAGAGAGGAAGACTCGTAACTAGACGGATGGATACAATGGCTGTAACATAGGGCACAAGTTTGTTGGAGATGGTAAGGATGGCAAAGGACGTGGCAGAGTTCAGGTCCATTGTCCATAGGGTCACTTTGAATTTCAGTCATCTCAACAGCACATTGTTGTTTGTTGTTGTTATGTGCCATCGAATCGCTTGCAACTCATAGCAACCCTATGTACAACAGCCCTAAACTCTGCTGTGTCCTGTGCCAATCGCACTGTCTCTGACACTCCTATCCCAGTTATCCCAGTCACTGAATCAATCCACCTCATAGAGGG
>NW_006399818.1:4609004-4610527 GCF_000299155.1 Elephantulus edwardii
TAATCGGGATGGGTGTGTCAGAGGCAGTGCGGTTGGCACAGGATAGAGCAGGGTTTAGGGCTGTTGTGCATAGGGTCGCTATGAGTCGAAAATGACTCGACGGCACATAAACAACAACAACAACAACATAAAATATATCCCTCTGACACTCTCCATCCATATTTCTCTACTTTTTTGTTTTCCTTATAACACTCATCTTTATTTGAGCTCTGATGACTTACTGGTAAGGGGTTGTGCTGACAGGTCAAAGATACATGGCTTGAAGGCACCAATTGTTCCTCACGAGAAAGATGGGCAATCTTTTTTCACATGACTTAATGCCTCTGAGAACTCATTGGTGGATCAGCTATGAGTCAGTTCTGACTCAACATTCCATAACAACATCTTCCTTTGGCCCAATAGGGTTGCATGATAGATGGACAAAAGATTGAAGTTATCGACAATTTAATTTTACTTGGATTCACAATCAACATCTACAGTAACAGCAGCTGAGAAATCGAAAGATCTTGCTCTGGGGAAATCTGCTGTTAAAGACCTCTTCAATGTGCTGAAAAGCAACGATGTCAGTTTAAAGATTAAGTGCACCTGATCCAAGTTATGGAGTTTTTAGTTGCTTCCCATGCATCTGAAAGCTGGATGACGAATAAGGATAAGAGAAGAAGACTTACTGACTTTCAATTGTGGTGAAGAAAAGTCCTGAATATTCAATGAAATTCCCAAGGAATAAAAAAGTATGCATTGGAGGAGGTGTAACCAGGGTGTTCCTCAAAAGGCAAGGGTTGTGAAACTTTATCTTGCACACTTTGGACATAATGAAGGAGGAAAAAGTCCTTGGAAAAAGACCTTAGGCTGGGAAAGGTAGAAGATCAGAGAAATAAAGGGAGACCTTCAGCAAGATGGATTTACACAGTGACTGTTAAAAATGGGCTTAAGCATGTCGGAGAGCAAAAAGGTTGTAAAGGATGAGATAAAATGAGAAAAGAAAGGGTTTCTTGTTAATAGGGTCACTACGAGTAGACAGGAGTGGGGTGGAATAGTGGTAAGAAACTGCATTGCAGTCCTGAAGGGATATGGTATGCACTAGCTACTGCAATTATCTGCCTCTGAAAATCTATTGGAGAGTCACAATGGGTCTGTTGCCACTTGATACTACACAGCACCAACATGAATAGACAGCATCTAATAACAGCATGCTCACCAAGTTGTGCCAAGATTTGTGTTATGCAGATGATACAACCCTGCTTGCTGAAACTGAGGAGGACCTCATGCACTTGCTGCAGAGGGTCAAGGACTGCAGCCTTCAGTAAGGCTCAATGTCAAGAAGACAAAGATTCTCACCACTGGACCAATTTGTAGCATCAGCATGGATGGTGAAGAGATTGCGATTGATATTGTTCACAGCTTCAGTGTGCTCGGCTCCACAAAAAACTTATTGTGATGGGAAAGTCTGCTGTTAGGGACCTCTCTAAAGTACTCAAGAGCAATGGTGTCTTTATGGAGACTAAGGTGCACCTGATACAGGC
>NW_006399818.1:4610627-4619705 GCF_000299155.1 Elephantulus edwardii
CTCAATACTCTTCTTCAGCACCACAGCTCAAAGGCATCAATTCTCCTTCTATCCTCCTTGGTCATTGTCCAACTCTCTGATGCATAACAGGTGATTGTGAAGACCATGGCCTGTATCAGACGCACCTTAGTCTTCAGAGAGACACCATTGCTCTTCAGTACTTTGGAGAGTCCCTAATAACAGAAATAGCACATTACAAGAACAAAACAAATCCAAATGCCTGTGCCAGGTAATTATGGTTACAGTCACTGCCCTAAGTAATATTTGCACTTTGGTACATGATCCTAATGAAGCTTCAGAATCTTTGCCTCAGAGGAGATCTCCAAGCCTGGTATCACCCTCTGTAGGACAAATCTGTTTGTTTTCTTGGCAATCCAACACCAGAGCACAAAGACATCAACTCTCCTTATATCATCTCTAGTCATTGTCCAGCTTTCTGATGCATAGCAAGTAATTGCAAAGACTATAGCTTGAACTAGAAGCTTCGCCTGATATACTTTGGACATGTTGTAAGGAGGGACAAGTCCTTGGAGAGGGACACCATGCTTGGGAAGGTAGAAGGACAGTGCAGGAGAGGAAGACCCACTATGTGGTGGATTGATTCAGTGACTGGGGTAATGGGGGGCAGATGTGTCAGAGACAGTGAAATTGGCACAGGATAGAAAAGGGTTTAGGGCTGTTGTACATATGGTTACTATGAGTTGCAGGTGACTCGACAGCACACAACAACAACAACGTGATCCTGACACGGATGTGTCCAGGATTGTGCAGGGAATTAATCACTTGTTTTGGCAGAGAACAATGATCGTCTTGGAGTATTCCTGTGCCACTGAGAGAGAACAAGCAGGATTAGATGATCCCAGAAACCAGCCAGATTAATGAGACACAGTGCAAAGAGCAGCAAAACACGGGTTTAGAAATTTATTTGCATCTTTTCTCAGTCCTTAACTACTTTTTTATTTCCAAAAGTTTGGGCGTTGTTGGTGTTTTTTTCTCTCTCTCTAAGGGAATCTATAATAGCCAGACTTTTTAATCTCTTTTCTCACTCTCCTTGCCTGATTGAAGCATTGTTAGACTGAGTCACAGCCCTTATCATCTGGCATTGTTGCAAAGACAACAATCACCTAGAGTTGGGTCAAGCCATTAGGCAAATCACTGTGGAAATGTTTTCAGTGCAATCGGGGTATATTTGAGGCCTTCGCAATTATACTAAAAGAAAGCATGCACTCCTCTCAGAGTGAGCTGAGGATAGAAAGCAAAAATGTGTCCTTATGTTTCAGTGAAACCAGAACAACCTCAAAATGAGTTTGAATCTTTTAAAAGCTTAAAAGGGAATTCAAATGTGTAATTCTCATGAAATGAGGGCCCTCTCCTGTCTTCTTGTTTGCTGGTTAATTTTCCAGTCATTTTACTTTTGCTTTTATCAGAAATAACTTTGCAAATTCAATAGCGATGATTATGTTCTGGAAGGAGGTCACGAGGTGGGAGAGAGACTGCTTAGTTACTTTTTAATATTTTCCCTCTTTGCTATCTTTGGAGCCCACACATCATTAGAAGTTCCAATAACTGCAGTACAAACAGTACTTTTGTGGTAGTCCTTGACAACCTCTGTGAAGGGAAATGACTCCTATTTTAGATGCTTCCATATCACTTCTAACTCGGAATAGCCTTATGTACAACAGAGTGAAACACTGCGTGGCCTTGTACCCTCCTCACTGCCATTACTATGTTTGCACTCATTCCTATAATCATTGTGACAATCCGTACCATTCAGGGACTTTTTCTTTTTCACTCACTTTCTACTTTATCAACCATATTATTCTTTTCCCAGGTGTAGCTTCTCCTCAGGGATCTCTGGTAGCCTAGTGGGTAAGGAATTGAGCTGCTAACCCAAAGACATGTGGTTTAAATCCACCAGCTGCTCCATGAAAGAAAGATGGGCAATTTCTTTCCATGCAATTTACAGTGTCTGCAAAGACACAGAAGGGCCAGTCATGAGTCAGTTACAATTCAGTAGGATATAAGAACAACAGCCCCTCCCCATGACAGGTCCAAAGCACCTGAGATGAAGCCTCCTCATCCATGGTTTTTTTTAAAAAAATTTATTTTATTCATTTTAATGAACATTTATAGAGATTTTGGATTTCCATTCATTCATTGTTGCATTTCATCCTTGCTTTTAAGAGGCATTCGAGCTGAACTTCTTCTCCCAAGACAGATTTTGTTCTGGCCGTTGATGGAACTATTCCCAATACCACAATCAAACATAATCAACACCTCAGTTCTGGAGTTTTCCTTATTCATTGTTCAGAGTTTCACGTGCAAATGAGACTGATGTGAGACAGGTCTGAACTGGAACTCCCCCCAAGCTCCCCCACGAAAACTTTCATTCAAGTTTATTGACGAGCTAAAGGGAGAGGTTATAATTTGCAATATTAAAAAAAGTATAACAGCAATCAAAAGTTTGGTTGTTATGTGTCATCAACTTGGCTATTACTCTTAGAGACCCTATGGAAATAGTGCTAAACCCTGCTTTATCATGAGCCAATCTCACTGTCTCTGCCACACCTACCCACACTACCCAGTTACTGTGTCAATCCGTCTCATCTGGGATCTTCCTCTCCTGCGCTATCCTTCCACCCTTCAAAGCATGATATTTTTCTACAGGGACTGGTCTCTCCTAGCAGCATGACAAAGTAGGTGAGACAGATCTTGAATATCCTTGCATCCAAGGAACCCCCTGGTTTTTACCCTCTCCAAGACAGACCTGTTAGTTTTCTTGGCAGTCCAAGGTACATTCAATACTCTTCTGCGGCACCACAACTCCAAGGCATCAAGTTTTCTTCTGTCATATTTGTTCATTGTCCAGCTCTCTGATGTTTACCAAGTAATTCCCAAGACTATGGCCTTGATCCGGTGTTAGGTGATATCACTGTTCTTTAGTACACTGAAAAGTTCCCTGACAGCAGATTTTCCTAAAGCAACTTGTCTTTTTATTTCCTGACTGCTGGTGCCAAAAGTGTTGGTTGTTGAACCAAGCAGGCTGAAGTGGTTAGCAATCCCAATCTCTTCTCCATCTTTCATGATGCTGTCAATTGGCCCAGTGGTGGGAATCTTTCCTTTCTCTATAATGAGCCTCAATCCATATTACAGACTACAATCCTTGACCACCTGCAGCAAATGCTTTAGGTCCTTCTCATTTTCAGCCAGCAAGCTTGTGCCATCTGTATAACAAGGTTGTTGACGAGTCTTCTTCCAATCCTGTTGCCACATTCCTGCTCATAAAATCCAGACCCTTGAATGATCTTTTCCACATGTTGTTGTTGTTATGTGCCGTCGAGTCGCTTGCGACTCATAGCGACCCTATGTACAACAGCCCTAAATGTATGAAGACAGGATACATCCCTGAAGGACTTCTTTCCTGATTTTCAACCATACAGTGTTTCTTTGCCCTTTTTTTAAAATTAATTTTAATAGACATTTACAGAGGTTTTGGATTTCCATTCATTCAGTGTCACACTTTTCTCCTTGCCCACCCCTCCCCACCAGTTCGCTCCCCTCTCCGAAAAGAAAAAGAAAAAAAAACCTCCTTCTTTAGTACACAATTCCCCCATCCCTTTCCCCCCACCCTTCATCCCGAGTACACTTCTCCATGCAACCCCAACTCAGCGCTCCTGTGCTAACCATAATACTCAATCATATATCACCTCCAATCCATCCTTTACCTCATCTGTTATTGCTTCCTGGTTCACATGAGCACAATCAGGTGTTCTGAGATTCCCATTCTTCTCAGGACTAGCTACAATTTGTTGTGATCTGCATAGCCAAATACCTTTGCATAGTCAATGAAGCACAGGTAGACATTTCTCCAGTACTCTCTGCTTTCAGCCAAGATCTGTCTGACATTTCTGATTATATCCCTTGTGTTACCACCTTTGCTAAACCCAGCTTTTATTACTGGCAGTTCTGTCAATGTGCTGTTCTAGTCATTTTTGGATGATCTTCAGCAGGATTTTGCTTGCATATTATATCAGTGATATTGCTCAATATTTCCACACTCTGTCAGATCATCTTATTTTTTTTGGAGTGGGAATAAATATGGATCTCTTCCAGTCAGTTGGTCAGGTGATTGTCCTTTAGATTTCTTGGCATAGCCTGGTGAACATACAGGGCTTCATGTGTCTGTTGAAATATGTCAACTGGTATTCCATCAACTCCTAGGGCCTTGTTTGTTGCCAATTCCTTCAGAGTACCTTCAACTTCCTCCTTCGTCACCCTGCCTCTTGAACATAAGTTGCTTCATAAAATTCCTCTGTGTCAGTCAATTGGTTTTGCTACATTGATTTTGTACTCCTTTAATGCTTCTTGCATTATTCATATTTTTCCCATAGCATCCTCACGAGAGCCTGTCAGAGGACCTTCCATTATGCCCGTCAAGCTTCCCTAATTAATTAATTCGACCCTGTTTCCATTCCTAATATAACTTTTTCCTGCCCTTATAAAATCCATCATTGTTAGTTCGGTCTGTGAGTTCTGTGTAGCCAATGCAACAGAAAGTAGGTCTAGTAGCAATGAGATGTGTATAGGGATGGTTGCTGTTAGACTTGCTAAAACTAGGTATTAGGGGTCTGCAGGCATATGTGACCATATAGGACTTGGTTTTGTGCTGTAGATGTTGTGGATGGGGACTGTTCCATACTGTGGAGTTAGTGGAGGTCAGAAGCGTCCACCACCCATTCTTGCATTGTTTTTATAACAGATAAACATCTTTATATTTTTTAATTTATTTAAGTTTTTTTAGTATTCTCTGTTTTCAGCCAAGATCTACCTGACATTAGCCATGATATCCAACATTTCATGTTCTCTGCTATATCTGATTTGAAATTCTGGCTGTTCTTTGCTAATATGGACTTGTGACATGTTTTTCAATCATCTCAAGAAGAATTTCATTTTTTCTGTGGTGGCAATATTGTCCCATACTTCTGCATTCAACTGAGTCACCTTTATTTGGAACAGACACGGATATAGACCTCTTTCGATTGGTTGGCACCTGTCCTCCAAATTTCTTGGTATGGATAAGTGAGCACCTGCAGCACTGCATCCAATTGTTGAATTATCTCAATCAATAATCTGTCAAAACCTGGAACCTTATTTTTCTCCAATACTTTCAGTGAACCTTGAATTTCTAAGTGGTTTAATAGTGGCAAGTTCTTTTTGCTCTATCAATTCTGTATTCTTTCCATATTCTTCTGATACTTCTTGTGTTGATCACATTTTTTGCTCATATAATCTTTCAATATCACAACTCAAAGTTTCCCCCCATTTGTGTATTCAGCTTTGACTTGAGAAATGCCAAGCAACCAGCTTGAAAGGAAATATCTTGTTATTATAATAACATAATAATGTGAGCTTGAAAAAAAACAATATGACTGGATTTTATTAAGGCTGGAAAACATAGACACTGCATTTATTTAAAATAGAGAAAAAGGCAAGTGCTCAGATGCCGTTTAGATAAATAGTAAGGAGAGGATAGACATTAATGCATATTGCCATCTGGGATGTGGGCTAATACCCACTGCCTGCTAGCACCAACTCTCTTCTGTTGTTTTGTTAGTGGAAAGAAGAAAGAATATCCTTCCTGTGCTTTTAAACTTTACTCTTTAAAGTATTTCTGGTTCTTACTCTAATCTCCCAAATTAAAAGGGTAAGAACATTCTGCTGAGTCAAGACTTGTGAAATTTGAAGGGGGAAAAGTACATTTTTTCCCTTCCAGTTTTGATGAGCTGATGGGTAATTCAGTAGACTAATTCTGGTCCTTTCCCAGGTGCTCTTACTGAAATGAGCATTGCGAAAGCAACCTGAAAAATGCTTGCACTTATCGGAAATGCAAATGTGGCATTTGTTCAGCTTAATGTGAATAGCCTTGCCCAGGCAACAACAGAAGAGACAATTAGAATGCAGTCATGGTTCCAAAAATTCACCCTTTCTTCCAACTATTATGACATTCTTGGAGGGGGGGAAGTAAGAAAGAAAGAAAGAAACGGGAAATGTATGTGGTTTTGCTTCAGTTACCAACACAAAAATGCCAATTGGGTCTGGGTTTTATTTTAACTAGAAAAAGGTCTGTTCTTGTGCAAGGACTGTCTGAACAAAGCAGCAATAAAGGAATTTTATGGCTGCTCTGCCTTCATTATGACTGGGGATTAGGAGCAATGGAACACAGGTCAACCAATGTTAGGAGTTGCAGTGGGTGTTATTCTCCATTGAGGGCTGTAGCAGAATAAGCACGTTTATTGCCCATCGTTGGTCAATTATTTCATGCCACCATTTGGAGATGAATAAAATAACTCAGTTGCAAGTAAGCATGTAAATAAATTAAGCATTAAGAACCAGTGAGTTGTAATCACCTTTCTTTGAGAATGTACTAAATAGTTGCAATTAGTGAAATGGACAAGAAATTGTGTTAAATTGCTGTTCCAGTTACTGTAGACTACTGGCTAAAGCAATACTCTAGGGCACAAGGGGATGTCTGAGGGGAGGCAAACAAGGCAATTGTCTTCTGACTGCGTTTTAACTGCAAAACCACACTAGGCATATAATGTATGTGGGTCACTTTACCTTCTACAAAGTTTAACAAAGTATTTGTTATTGGGGAACAAATGAAAATTTACCATTTTCTCCTCTAAGCATTCCCATCTCCTAGGTCTGGAAGCCATAACAAATATAAAACTGATTGGCCCTCTGGATTGGTGTGCTTTTTCCACAACTTTCAAAAGAAAGTCTTTTTAGAAATGAAGATATTTGAGCAGAAGAATGGGATTTGATAAACGCATTTCCTCCTTTTAGACATAAAGTGGGAAACACATGCACAAAGCATTTCACAGCACCACCACCCCTTCAACTTTTCAGATTTGCTGACTGTAATCTAAGGTTTTCCAATATCCTTTTCAAAAGAGAAGACTTTCTGTCTTCTCAACTTTTCTGACTGCCAGTTGATTAGGAATTTTTGCCCCCCTCAATGTGTTTTAGTGGGCAGGAGTTGAGTTCTGATGATTGGCTTGGCCTGCATTTTGTCTTTAGTACTTCAGTTTAGTGTCGATGCATGTGAGCCAGTTTATTTGGGAAGAAACCTCTATGTGTACAAAAGAGTATGGTTTCAATAGTCACCAGATTCTGATTCATGTCCTGGTCTTGCCACTTCTAAGCTGTTTCTTTACATCGGTGAATCATTTTTTTAAATTATTACTCATAGATAAAATGGGCACATTATATAAGCCTCTGATAATAATATCTAGTAAATAATATCTAGACAATCAATAAATGTTAGAGTTTACAACTTAAGAATTGTTCAATCAATATACTGTTCTTGGCACCATGCACATTGACATATAATCAATGCTTATTGAGTTCCTACTATGTTCCAAGTATTCTGGTGTATGCCTTAGGTATTTAACATATGCCATCTCATTTATTTCTTAGAACAACACTCTTAGAATTTCATATAAGTCACATTCTGCAGTGTGACACATTGAAGCTCAGAGACTTGATTGATGACCTGCTCAGAAACTACACAACCATCAGTGCTGGAGATGAGATTTGTATCCACATCTTAGAATTAAGGTTAGAGACCCTCTCCTTCCCAACATATCCTTAACTACTCCCAAACCAAATCACTACTCTTGAGTCTATTCTGACACAATCCTATAAGATAGAGTGAAATTTCCTCTTTGCTATTCCTCTTAGCTACTCTTTGCACAGTGACTACAACAGCCTTGGGCACAGTGGAGAGCTTGACAGTGGTGCAGGACACTGTGAGGTTTCTGTCTGTTGTGAACAGAGAGACTATGATTTGGGGTTGAGTTAATGCAAACCAACAGCAGCAACAATATTTTTCTTCTCTCGTGCACTTAATCCACTGCATTCTGATGTCCTGCAGGATGAGCATGCCAGGTGTATTACTGCTTCCGGACCTATGTATATATTATTTCCCTCTTGGCTTCAGTTTTATTTTATATTGGTTTGTATACACAATTCTTACATGCTGTGTATCATTCATCTACATTGCATTTCACACATTCCTACATTCACATTGTGTTTCAAATGATCACTCATGTATATTATGTTTTATAAAGTTAATCACCATAGAACTGTGCCTACTATGCTGTCTTTCCAGGTCTCTCTTGGATCCTAATTCATTTATCTCATCCCCTCACTCATCAAACTCTGTTACCCAAGTGGTTTCCTCCTTTCTCTAACCTCTACCTCCTCCCGCCTTCCTCCCCTGCCTCTTCTGGGCTTTTATCTACATCTTACAAGTTATATTTTATTTTTAAAGTATTGGTTTTATGCTCTATTTTCCCTTATGAGACTAAGTAAATTCAGTCAGCGAAATGCTTTCTAGATTTTACCATGTTATATAGTATTTTACAAAATCATTGTTCCTTAGTGCTGCATAGTATTCCATTGTATGAAGGTGCCTTAATTATTCATTCCATTCTCTTATTGATGGACATTTAGGATATGTTTCCATTTTCTTGCTATTTCACTAATGCTACTATGAATATAGGTGTATAAATCTTCATTTGTGTCTTAGTCCTATTTTCTTTGTGGTATTTCCCCACCAGTGCATTAGCTGAGTCATATGAAATTTCTATGCTCAGTTTTTTTAGGAAACACCAAACTGCCTTCCAGAGTGGTTGTATCATTTTACAATCCCACCAACAGTGCAAGAGAGTTCAAATATCTCCACATCCTCACCAATATTTACTGTTTTAGCATATGTTTTTAATTCTTCCTGATCAACTTTCTTATTTTAGCCAAGTATCTGGGCACCAGTTTCTGCAAAGATTTTTTGATCTATCTAACATAAAACAATTATATTTTCTTCAGTTCCTTGAGCTTAAGAAATGCTGAGTGAGTTCGGCCCTTTTGATTTTCCGACTCTGCCTCCTCGCACATTTGATTGTAGTATTTTGCTTTGTCATTCCGAGCAGCCTTTTGGAATCTTCTGTTCAGCTCCATAGTATCTTGAATCCTTCCTTGTGCTTTGGCTTCTCTACGCTCCAGTGCAATCTTCAG
>NW_006399818.1:4623435-4653670 GCF_000299155.1 Elephantulus edwardii
ATTCAGTGACTGGGGTAATCGGGATGGGTGTGTCAGAGGCAGTGCGATTGGCACAGGATAGAGCAGGGTTTAGGGCTGTTGTGCATAGGGTTGCTGAGTCGAAAACGACTCGACGTCACATAACAACAACAACAATAGCAGTAACATCCTCATTTTACTACTGATTACAGTTATGTATCCATTCATTTATCCTTTGTTCCCCTAACTACAATAACAGTTCCTTTAAGGAATGATTATTTCTTATGGCTCATGATTTCATCATAGTTCTTGGATGTTCTTGTTTAATGCCTAGAAGAATGTGACTTGCAGCATTAAACATTCAAGAAAGATTTGGCAAATGAATGAATATAGACTATAGACAGTGATAATCTGGAAAAATATTAGCATTAAGCAAAATTTAATTAAGTTACATTATCGGCTAACTCTTCGGTGACATTCACTGAGTAATCTTTGGAAGTAATTGCAGATACAAGTTCTTTCACCCTTAAGTGGACAACCAATGTATCTGGCAATATTCTTCCTCAAAACCGTAATTTGAACCCATCAATTCATTTTATTATCCAGCTTTAAATGCACACGAGACACCTAAAAACAACAGTGCTTGGTTCTTGTACACTTTAGTCCTGAAAGTGAAATTCTTGCTTTTTAAAACTTCAAAGTGATTTTTTGCAGATTTGCCAAATGAACTATGTTCTTTGATTTCTTGACTGCTGGTTCCAGGAATCCAAGAAAACAAAATGCATAATTACTTAAGTGTTTTCTCTGTTTATTATGTTGTTTTTTATTAGTTTAGTTATGAGTATTTTTTTTCCATGTTGAAATGTAATTCATTCACTAAGTTGTAGTCTTTGGCATTCATCACTAAGTGCTTTAAGTCCTCTTTGCTTTCAGCAAGCAAGGTTGTGTCATCTACATATGAAAAGTTACTAATGAGTCTTCCTTTAATCCTAGTGTCATTCTTTTTCATATAATACAGCTTCTTGGATTGTTGGCTCAGTATATAATATGGTGTAATGCCACAACAGAGACACACACATTTACTAATTTGAAATCATGCAGTATTGTCTTGCTCTGTTTGAATGACTGTCTCTGAATTTAGGTAAAGGTTCTACTACATGAGCACAAAAAAAGTGTTCTGTTATTTTCATTCTTCAAAGGGCATAATTTGTTGTGATCTACACATTTGAATACTTTTGCATAGTCAGTAAATGATAAGTGAACATTTTGTTAGTCATAAGCAATAATATTATAGATTGTTCCATGTTCTCTTTTATTTTAGATGGTTCTTTGTCAATGTACTGTTGTAAGTATTTTTTCATTATTTTGAATAACCACCAGAAAAATTTTACTTGTGTGTGATATTTATGATTTAAAGCAAACCACAATTCAAATTCATTACCATCAAGCTGGAATCAGCTCATAGCTGACTCTCCAGCAGGTTACAAGAGATTGTAAATCACACAAGAAGAAACTGCCCATCTTTCACTGACTCCACAAAGGGGAACTATCCCGTCAGCAATATCAACAACACAAAATCAATTCCTGTGAGGTCAGATATGTCACCCGCACTCCTGTACCTCTTTTAGCTCATCCCCACAATCTTACTGCTTTACTGCGTCCAAAATCCATTGTGAGAGCTTACAGACCACACAGAATCATTTTGTTTTTACTTGTCAGCTGGCATCAAGTTGTGTATGGCTCATAGTGACCCTATAAACAAAAGATCTGAACTCTGTTCTATCCTGTGACATCCTCACAATTCTTGATACACAAAAGCCCATCGTGGCAGTCACCATGTCAAGGGCCTTTTCCTTCACCAACCCTCCATCCTTCCCAGCATCATGTCTCCAAAGACCTCCTAGTAACATGCCCAAAGTATGTGAGGAGAAGCTTCATAATTCTTACCTCCAAAGAGCATTCTGGCTGCACCCTCTCCAAGACATATCTATTTGTTCTCTTGGCCATCCATGGGATGTTCAGTGCTCCTCTCCAACTCCACAGCTTAAAGACATCAATTCTTTTCCTGTCATCCTTAGTCATTGTCCAGCTCTTAGATGCGTAGCTAGTGATCAGAAAGACTGTGGCCTGAATCAGATGCATCTTAGTCCTCAAGCTGACATCATTACACCTCAACAATTTGGAGGTTTCTAACTGCAGATTTTCCCAGTGCAATACATCTCTTTATTTCCTGACTGCTGATACCAAGTGTGTTAATTGTGGTTCCAAGCAAGATGAAACTGTAGGCAGTTTCAATATCCTCTCCATCCATCATGATGTTGCCTATCAGTCCAGTAGTAAGAATCTTTGTTTTCTTGACATTAAAATGCAATCCATCCCAAAGGCTCCATTCCTGATTAAGACAGAGTAGGAAGCGGGATGGGCCATTTCCTTCTTAAATAACAGGCCTTTGAAAAGCCAATGAACAGAATCATTCGTATTAGGGAAGTCAAAAGGCCATAATTCAGGCTAGTAGCAAAATACAGTCACTCAATCAGTACAGTTGTTAACATGTATTCCCAGTTACCTGATGCTTCAGCCTTGCCAAAGCTTTAGGTTAGTGTCACAAAGCTTAGTCCAATTATGGCTCTTGCCCTGCCTTAGTCATCCAACAAACTAAGCTCTTAGCTCTGATTCCTTATAGAGTAGCAGTCCCACATTCTGCTCCCTCTCACATCAGGTCTCTGGATCTTTGCTGCGACTGCTGTGGCTGCTGCTAATGTAGGCCCAGCGTGGCTGTTGCAAGCCCCTCTGGTTCTGAAGGGCATGCTATATTCTTTAATTTCTCCTTTGCTGGTGTTGATATTCTCAAATTCTGTTGCTTCTTCTTCTCAATTTAATTGTGAGACTAGTCAACCCCCTTGTGGGTTGAAGAGAGTAACCAATTCCATTGTGGATACGTTAAACAGAGCCTATTCACACATTCCTGACCATCCACATGCAAAGTCAGTCCGCGGCTAGGGAAGCCATTGGACAATAAACCCTTAACATCACATTTCCCCGCCATCCATGCCCCTCCATATCCCTTGTATTTTTCTAACAGTGATCTCATACAGAGGGATCTTTTTTAACTTTTAGTACTTTTTTGATCCTTTTATAACTGAGTTTTTCCACAAAGCATAATCTCCTCTAAACTTATTCATGTTGTATGAGTTCATAATTATTTTTCAGTGCTGTGTAATACTCTATTGTGTGAATGTACTGGTTTCCCTGTCCATTCATTTGTTTGAGGCACTTGGGTTGCTCCTATCTCTCAGTTATTGAGAATATTGCTGCCATGAACATGCATGTGCATACATCTGTTTTTGCCATATCTCTGTTTTCTTTGGAATATATTTCTGCTAATGGGATAGCTGAGTCAAACAGTATTTGTCTTTTCAATCTTCTGAGGAAGCACCAGACTGCCTTCCATGGGGGTTGCACCATTTACACTTCTACCAGCAGTGCATGAGAATGCTAATCTCCCTGAATCCTCATTTGTATTTGTTGTTTGCTTTCCTGTTCAAGTTTGTTGTTGTGGCTGGGATGAGATAGCATCTCATGTTTGCTTTGAATTGCACCACTTTAATAGCTAGTGATCTCCACCATTCCTTCATGTGTTTGTTGTTGTTGTCGTGACACGCCATCAAGTCAGAGCCAACACATAGCTGCCCTCTAGTGGGTTTACATAGGCAGTTAACCACCTGGAAGGGAACTTCCCATCCTTCTCCCATGGAGCTGCTGGTAGATTTGAACCATATGCCTTTGAGATTGCAGCACATCTTTTCACCATAATGCCACCCGAGCTCTCTATGTGTTTGCAACCTATCTGGATATCCTTTGTGAAGAGTCTTTTCATATCTTCTGCTCACTTTGTAATTGGGTTTCTTGTCTTTTTTGTGAAGGTGCTGGAGTATTCAGTGTTGTCGTTAGGTGCTGCTGAGTCAAGTGCAACTTATAGTGACTTAATGAACCAGGTCTGAACATTGTCATATCCTGAGCCATCTGTATCACCTCTGACATATTTGAACCCATTGCTGCAGTCACAGTGCCATTTAATACCATGGAAGATCTTCCTCTTTTTCACCGACCTTCCACCTTCATAAGCATGATGTCTTTATCTAAGGAATGATGTATCCTAACACCATGAGCAATATATGTGAGACAAAGTTTCACCATCTTGCCTCTAAATAATATTATGTTTGCAGTTTCTCCAAGACCACTTTGTTTGTAATGTTGGCAGTCCATTGCATATTTGTACTGTCCTTCAACATCACAACTCAAAGGTACTGATTCATCTTCTCTCATCCTTATTCCTTATCTGACTTCTAGATTTTAGATATGAGTCTTTTGTTATCTATGCCATTACCAAATATTTTCCCCAGTCTGTGAGCTTCCTTTTTATCCTACCGGAGAAGTTTTTGATGTGTACAAGGATTTGATATGATTTTTAGAAGTCCTCTTTCATTTATTTTATCTTTTCCTAGTTGTGGGTTCTTGGTTATGTTTGAAAGTGTGTTCATATCATAGATTAGAGCTCTTACCTTTTTCTAATTATCTTCATAGTTTTTGGTTTTACCCCTAGGCCTCTGATGAATCTTGAGTTGGATTTTTATGTGTGGTATGAAGTGTGGATCTTGTATCAGTTCTCTGCAGGCTGATGTCCCATTTTGCTAGAACTGTTTGTAAAGAAGCTGTTACTTCCCCAGTTAATGTTTTTTGTCTCTTTGTCAAAGATCAGTTGATCATATGTGGATGAGTTGATTTCTGGATTCTTGATTTTATTCCATTGCTCTATGTGTCTGTCATAGAACCAGTACCATGATGTTTTAATTATTATAGCTGTGTAGTAGGTTTTAAGATTAGAAAGTATGATGCCTCCTCCTTTGTCTTTCTTTTGTAGCAGACCTTTGCTTGTTTGAGATCTCTTTCCTTTTCATCTAAAGTTAAAAATTGCCATTTCTATCTCCTTAAAGATTGACATTGTTATCTGTTTTGGGATTGAGTTGAATCTTTATATTGCTTTTGGTAAGACTGTAATTTTTACAATATTGTTTTCCTTCCCATGAACATGTGGCCAGAGGGACCAGTCCTTGGAGAAGGACATCATGCTTAAAATTATAGAGGGACAACGTAGAAGAGAAAGATACTGAATGATATCGATACAGTAACTGGGACAATAGAGGTAGATGTGTCAGAGTCAGTGAGACTGGCTCAGGACAACGCAGGCTTCAGAGCTGTTGTACATATGGTTGCTATGAGTAACAACAACATTCAACAACAGGATATACTCTTCCACTTTCATTGCTTCCTATTTTTTCCTTGTAGTAACGGTTTATCTTTAGTACTATAGGCTCATAATATGAGCTAGTATGCTGAACATAATATGCTAATATGACTGAACATTGACTTGAAAACTACTTCATGTAGTTAGTCTGTCTTCTTTTGATGCTTCCTGTGCTATTCAATCACTTAACTATTGTTGCTGTTATGTGCTGTCAAATTGGAACCAACGTAGAACTGACTCTCCAGTGAGTTTTCAGAGGCTGTAAATTGGCTGGGGTTATATTGCCCTTTTTAACTTCCAGAACAGCAGATAGATTCAACTCACCTGGCTTTGGACTGACAGCATAACTCCTTGAGTTGAGTTTTGATCATAGTTTTTTAATGTATATTAACTCTGCGCTTGAATTTTTCTTCTTCAGTTCTTTCAACTTGAGAAATGCTGAGTATGTTCTTCTCTTTTAAATTTCTTGCTCAAGGTCTTGCATATTTCATTACAGTACTTTATGGTCTGGAACCAGCCTTTGAAATCTTTAGTTAAACTCTTTTATTTCATCATGTTTTTATTTGGTTTAGCTATTCTATGTTTAAATGTAGTCCTTGATTATAGAAACAAACAAGAGATCATGTCATAGAATATAATTGATCACACTTATTCATTGAAAATCACTCTTTTCATTAACATAAACAGCAACTATACAGACATACTACACCAATGAATTACACATGAATAAAATCTACTACATATGTGGTAATAGATAATGGAATGGACAGAACAATGCCAGATTCTGAAGATGTAGCACATCAATTGCTCATATGGAAGTTCAAGTTAAAGCTTAGGACAATTGAGACAAATCCATAAGAGTCAATGTGCAACCTTGAGAATATTGAACCTGAATTTAGAGATCATCTCAGTAATGTATTTAACACAGAGAATGCTAATTATAGATGAGGCTAGTTGTGAAATAACATCAAAGTTGTTATATATTAAGATAGTGAAAACATTCTTTAAAAAGCAGGAAAGAAGAGACACAAGTGAATATCAGGAAAGACTGAAAATTTCCCAAAAATCCACATTCTGTATGGTTTCAATTATATGATTCAAAAGAGACAAGTATAGCAGAATTTTTTTCTTTAAAAAAATCTGTGATTGTGGATGATTCAAGGAAAGGAGAGGAAGAGGCTTGGAAAGTGTAGCATGGGGAATATGAGTGGTAGTGAAACTATTCTGAATGATACTATTAATTGTGAATACATGACACTATGCATTTATCAAAACCCATTCAATTTTACAGCACAAAGAATAAATGTATGCATATTTTAAAAAGAAAATCACTCAGGAGGTCTAAGAATTCATGGAATGGGATGTAGAATGTGGCAAAACATTCAAACTACCTTGCAAATATTTGAAACAACTTTATAGAGGGTGGTGGTGAGAAAATTGTTAACCTAAGAAATTGTGTAAATAAATAGAGTTGATAAAACTAGAGGTAAAAAGAGCTATTGAAAATATTGTACTCTAGCTGCTAAAGTTGTATTCCATGAGGGTCGTTGATGTTTTTGAGTGTAACCTAGCCAGTTCAGCCTAATGCCAATCTTACGTACAACAGAATGAAACGGTACCCAGTCACATCAATATTCTTTGCCAACATCATGATCCAAATTGATCAATTTTTCATCCATTTTCCTTACTCATTGTCCAGTTTTCACATGCACTTAAGGCCAATGGAAATACTATGGGTTGGGTCAGAGGTACCTTAGTCGTCAAGTTAGTATCTTTGCTTTTTAGTACTTTAGAGGTATTTTTCACTATTTGACTTTGTTGACTGCTACTCCCTTGAGTGTGGATTGTGTATTCAAGTAAAATGAAATCTTTGAAATACATCAGTATTTTCTCCATTCATTATAATGCTGTTCCTTGGTGGAGCTGTGAGGAGTTTTGTTTTCTTTAAGTGTAACCTATACTGAAATTGTAGTCTTTATTCCTAGCAAGTCCTTCAAATTCTTTTGACTACATATGTTCTTCTATGCTTAGAGGTACAAGTTAATAATTTTGATATTTCTAGGTATATACACAGAACTCCATTGGCCAACTGGTAATAAACTGTGCTGCAATCCTAAAGGCACATAGTTCAAGTCCACCAGTTGTTCCATGGGAAAGGGACGGGAAATCTCCTCCTGTGTGATTAACTGCTCCTGAAAACCCACTGAAGGCTCAGCTGTAGAATATTTCCAACTCACTGGCACACAACAACAATAAGAACAACAAGAAGTATTTGTACTGGAATTAAACAATTAAATAAATGGATTGTGGATATTTGGAACCATGTATTTTTTACAACTGAACTAACTGATTTTATAAAACAGTAAGAGGTGTTTGAAGAAGTGTTTAGAATTAGCCATGTGGTAATGGGTAAAAATAAGAAACACTCTATAAACTCATCGTTAGATTAATTTGTTGTTGTTGTTGTTGTTAATGTGCAATCAGATTGCTTGCAATTCATAGTGACTCTATGTACAATAGCCCTCAAACCTGCTATATTCTTAACAGCTTTAGTTTGCTTGGTTCCACAATATACACTCTTGGTACCAGCAGCCAGGAAAACAAAAGACAAATTGCATTGGGAAAGTCAGCTGTCAGGGACCTCTCCAGAGTACTGAAAAACAAGTATGTTAGTCTGGAGACTAAGGTGCACCTCATCCAGGCCATAGTCTTCACAATTGCTTGTTATGTGTCAGAAAGCTAGAAAATGACTACAAATGATAAAAAAAAAGAATTGATGCCTTTGAGCTGTGGTGTTGAAGAAGAATACTGAATATATCATGGACTGCCAGGAGAAAAAAGAGGTTTATCTTGGAGAAGGGAAACCAGGTTGTGCTTTGGAGGCTAGGATTCTGAGGCTTCATCTGACATACTTTGGGCATGTTGCAAGGAGTGACCAGTCCTTGAAGAGGGATGTCGTGCTTGGAAGGGTGGAGGGACAGCACAAGAGATGAAGACCCTTAATGAGATGGACTGATTCAGTGATTGCAGTAATGAGGGTAGCTGTGTCACAGACAATAACGTTGGCACAGGATAAAGCATATTTCAGGGCTATTAGATAGATACAATTACATATATAAATAAATATAGAAGAATGTGTATCAATAACTGTATGTACACACACACACATACATTTACTTACGCTGTCAGCTGAGATGACCTAGAGATACCATTACAGTAGAAATAAGCACATTTAGTGCTGAGATAGTGGTCTCTAACATTATTCTTTAGTCAAAAAAGTAAGGAATTCTTAAGGAAATAGCTGAATTTCTAGGAACAACAATAACAACAAAACCCAATCAGTGCTATTAAGATGGAACCCATAGATACCTGAAACTCCAGTGGCTTTCCAAAAGTCTATAATGGTATGGAAGGAAATTGCCCGCCTTTCCCCCACAAAGCCACTGACAAGCACCAGAGAGGCACCACTTTTGGGCTAACAGTGCAAACTCCCAATGAACAAGCCACCTGAGCTCCCTGGATATAAAATCTACAAGATTAACTTGGAGTATTTATAATACCAGAATGTAGAGATGTGCTAAAAATATACACGTGGAAATTCCCATTGTATAAATACTTCACAAAAGAGGATATTCTGGTGGCCACAAATCAAATGAAGATACAATTGGTCAATGGGGTATAAGAGTGAACTTAAAGAATTCCCAGTAATCAAAGTTGGGATAATTTGAGTGACACAGTAAAATAGTTGTGTGTTGTTGTTATGTATTGGTGAGCCAGAACTGACTCATAGCTGACCCTCAAGCAGGGTTGCAAAAGATATAAATGGCATGTGCAGAGATTGCCCATCTTTCTCCTGAGGAGAAGCTGGTGAACCATGTGACTTTGGGTTGGCAGGACAACTCCACACCACTAGGTAACTTTGTTGTTGTTGTTGTTGTTATGTGCTTTCAAGTACTAGGTAACTTTTTGTTATATGCCATCAAGTCGCCTGTAACCCATAGCAACCCTACGTACAGCAGCTCCGAACTCTGCCCTGTCCTGAGCCAGTCTCACTAATTCAGGCACACCAGTGTCCATTGCCCAAGTTACTGTGTCAATCCATCTTATCTGAGGTCTTCCTCTCCCACGCTGTCCCTTGGCTGTGTGCCTGAAGTATGTGAGAGTAGACTCCTATAAATAAAGTAGTTGTTGTTATTGTTACATCCCATTGATTCAGAATTGACTCATAGTTGGTACTCCAGCAGGTTTCAGAGGCAGCAAATAATTTGGGAGGAGGTTGACTATTCTTCTTCTATAAATAAAGGTGGTGGTGTTATTGTTGTTGTTATATGTCGTTGAGTCACCTGCGCAACCCTATATATAGCAGCTCTGAAACCTGCTCTGTACTGAGCCAGTCTCAGTATTGGATTATAATTCAAATTAGGAAGTAAACATTATATCCATAAAATAAAAAAATAGTTAAATTTCATGTAATCTATGTATACATTCTGTTCTGAAGCAAATGGAATATAATTCCTCAAATCTCAGTGTTGGTTGTGTATAGTGGAGAAACCTGACACATAATAGAATCACCAGGAATTTCAGTCCAATCTCAGCATATGTCAGATGACGAGAGTGACACTTCATCTCCATGATCCACTTTGCAACAGCCCATAGCTTCCAGTCTAAACATGAGAAACACATTATAATTTCCCAATAGAAGAACATTCTGCAAAATACCTGACTAGCACTCTTCAAAATAGCAAAGGCGTTGAACACAAGTCCTGAAAAATTGCCATAGGCAAAAGAAGCCTGGGAGATATGATGACTAAATGTAATGAGGCATCAGAGATGGCATTCTGGAAGACAGCAAGGACGTGAAGTAAGAAACTGAAACACTCTGAATAAAAGGTGGACTCTAGCTAATGACCAATGCATAAACATTATCTCAGTAAGCTTAAGTTTGGAAGTATGTCAGAAATATGTTGGAAGTCTGTATATTACCTTCCTGTTTTTCTGTAAATTAAAATGCTTCTAAAACACGAGTTTATAAAGATATTTAAAAATCACTGAAGAGAATTTCCCCAGGGAAAGATCACATCAAATAAGGGTCAGTGAACAGAAGTAAGAGAAAGGCAGGCAGTGGAAATACCAGACTTTCATGTGGACTAATTAACAATTTTGTCTATCTCTGTTTCTCCACGTATTAAATATGTATTGGATGTAGGTCTGTCGTCTGTCAGACTGTCTGCTAGAAGATAGCAATGCAATGATAAATGCAGAAGAGACATGATTCTTGTTCTAAGGGTGTCAAATGATTGGGAAAAGAAAAACTTTGTTGAAATTATAATACAAGTATGTGTAAATACTCATTGTAGAGATAGTTCACCAAAGATGATATTCACATATACAAAAACACAAGAAAAAAATTATTCATCATCATTAGCTTTTACGGTGATGCAAATAAAAATCATCTCACCATAGCATTAGTTCTGTTGTTGTTGTTGTTGTTGTTGTTGTTGTTATGTGCCATCAAATTGACTATGACTTATAGCGACCCTAGGAACAATAGCTCTGAACCCTCCCTGCTCTATCTTGAGCAGATCTCATTGTCTCTGACACACCCATACTCTTTACCCCAGTTATTGTGTCCATCAATCTCACGCAGGGTTTTCCTCTTTTTCTCTGTCCCTACACCATTTAAAGGATAATGCCCTTCTCCAAGGACTGGTTCCTCCTGGCTACATACCCAAAGTATGTGGGATGGAGCCTCAAAATCTTTGCCTCCAAGGTGCAGCTTGGTTTCACCTTCTCAAAGATATCATCTTGAAAGTTCATGGTATGTTCATACTCTTCTCCAGAATCACAACTCAAAGACATCAATTCTTCTTCCGTAATCTTTGGTTATTGTTCAGCTTGCTGATGCATAGCAAGTAACTGAAAACACTATGGCTTGGATGAGGTGCACCTTAGTCTCTAGGCTGTTATTGTTGCTCTTCAGCTCTCTAGAGAGTTCCCAGACAGCAGATTGTCCCAATGCAATTCGTTTCTTTTTTCAGCAAAATTAAAACAGAAACAAAACCTCTGGAAAACAATAAATACTCATAAGGAAGCAGAGACATTGATAGTTGTTGTTATATACTGTTGAGTTGCTTATGACTCATAGCGACCCTATGTACAGCAGCTCTGAACCCTGCTCTGTCCTGAGCCAACCTTCCTGATACACGTTTGTCTATATTTATTTCTACCTAATAACACTGAAATGTACTCTATCCTGTGCCAACCTTATCGTCTCTGACACAACTACCTTCATTACCCCAGTCATCTCATCAAGGGTCTTCCTCTCTTGTGCTGTTCCTCCACCCTTCCAAGCATACTGTCCCTTTCCAAGGACTGGTCCCTTCTTGCAACATGCCCAAAGTATGTCACATGAAGCTTCAGAATCCTTGCCTCCAAAGAGCAACCTGGTTTCACCCTCTATAGGACAAACCTTTTTGTTCTCTTGGCAGTCCATAATATATTCATTACTACTCTTCTCCTCCACCACAGCTCAAAGTCATCATTTCGCCTTCTATTATCCCTAGTTATTGTCTAGCTTTCTGATGTATAGCGAATAATTGCAAAGACCATAGCCTGGATAAGGCACACGTTAGTCTCCAGACTGACATTGTTGCTCTTCAGTAATCTGGAGAGGTTGATGACACCAGACCTTCCCAGTGCAATTTGTCCTGGCTGCTGGTACCAAGAGTGTTGATTGTGGAGTCAAGTAAATGGAAGCTGTTAACAGTCTCAATCTCTTCATTGCCAATTATGATAATACAACCAACTGTGGAAAACAGTATGACATTTCTTTAAAAAAGTAGAAATATCATATAATTCTATAATACCAAAACTTCCTGGAGAAATAAAAGCCATGGCACAAAAAAAGGATATAGGCCCACCCATATTTTTAGCAAGGTTAGTCATCAAAATGTTGCTGTTGTTTTTGTTATTTGCTATCAAGTCACCTGTGTCTCATAGCAACCCATTGTATATTAGCTTTGAACCTACCCCTAACCGGAGCCAATCTCCTAATCTCTGAAGACACAATCCAATTTCTCCAGTCACTGAGTCAATCCATCTCATCCTGGGTCTTCCTCTCCTAACTGTCCCTCCCCATTCCAAGCATGATGACCTTCTCAAAGCACTGGTCATTATTGGTCATTATTGGCCCAAACTATGTGAGATTAAGCTTCAAAATCCTTGCCCCTAGGGAGCAGCTTGGTTTCTTTCTCTCCAGGAGAGACCTGTTTGTTTTCCTTGCAGTTTGTGATATGTTCAATACTCTTCTTCAGCACCCCAACTCAAAGGAGTCTCAATCTCAATCTCTTCACTGTCTACCATGAAGCTGTCAAATGTCCTATTGGTGAGAATCTTTGTTTTCTTGATGTTGAGCTTCAATCCATATTGAAGACTGCAGCCCTTGACCTTCTGAAGCAAATACGTCATGCCCTCATTTTAAGCAAGCAACGTTTTGCCATTGGCATAATTCAGATTGCTGAATCCAATCTTGATGCCACAGTCCTCCTCATAAAATCAGCCTCCTGAATGATATGTTCTGCATATAGAAACAAAAGGTATGGAGACAGGATGTATCTCTGATGCACACCTTTCCTGATCTTGACCATGCACTGTTTCCTTACTCTAGTCTGACTACTGCTTCCTGATCCAACTATAAGTTTCACATGAGCACAATTAAGTGTTCTGGGATTCCCATTCTTCTCAAGGTTAGCCACAAGTTCTTGTGATCCACAGAGTCAAATACCTGTGCATATTCAATGAAACAGTAATAATCATTCATCTAGTACTCTCTATTCTTGGCCAGGATCCATCTAACATTGGCTATGATGTCCCTAGACCACGTTCTTTCTAAACCCATCTTGCACATCTGGTAGTTCTCTGTTAATGTACTCTTCCAGTCATTTCTGGATAATCTTCAGCAGAATCTTCCTTGTGTGTGATATTCATGATACTGTTTGAAACTGAGCAGACCAGGGACAGTAGACAAAAGTGTTTACATTAGTGTCCCTTGTCTTGAACCTTTTCTGAGGCAACAGAAGACAGACAATACATTTTAGGAGAGAAGACATCATCAGGAGGATGTCCCTCTTGCACCTCATAGGAACACCAGCATTACAGGGTGGATAGAGGTGGGTGGAGGCCTGAGATATCAAATCAGGATTGGCTAGGGGCAGAGGAGGAAGATCCTAGAGGGGGAAAGGAGAGGGAATTGAGCTGGAGAGCAAGGATGGATGTGAGAACAGTCACATGCACCTAAGGGGGAGGCTGGCAGTGCCAACACCTGATCCATTACCTGAATAATGGAAAGGTTTCTTCAGTGTTCCTTTGGGTAAAATTCTCATCTGTCAAATATTGCTTTAGAGTTGAGAATCCACATTAGGGCAGACTGGGGAGAAGGACTGACCATCCACTCCCGAAATTACAGGCCTCAGAAAACTCTATGTACAATAGAGGTACACTTAGTCACAATAGGAAAAAAAGAAAAGCTACATGCCCATCAATGGGTGAATGGTGGAACAACGTATGGTATACACACACACTGGAACACTATATAATACTAAAGAAAATTTATGAATTTGCAAAACACCTTACAACATGGTTGAACCTGAAGGACACTATGCTGGGTGAAATTAGTCCATCGCAAAAGGGTGTATATTATATCAGATCATTACTGTTAAATTCAAGAAAAAGTTTACTTACAGTTTTGAAACTTCTGGTAGTTCTGTGTTGATGTTCTGTTCCAGTTGTTTTTGGATAACCTTCAGCAGGATTTTACTTGCACATGATATTAGTGATACTTGTCTATCATTTCCATACTCTGTCAGACCATCTTATTTTGGAATGGAAATAATTATTAATATCTCCTAGTCAGCTGGACAGGTATCTCTCATCCAAATTTCTTGGCCCAACTTAGTGAGCATGTTCAGGGCAGTATCTGTTTGCTAAAATATGCCAATTGGTTGTTGTTGTTCAATGCCATCGAGTCACAGATGACTCATAAGGACCCTATAAATGAAAGACCTGAACACTTGTATAGCTTTCCTCATTTCTCCAAGTTCATAGAGTTTCCAGAGGTAAGCTATTTCAGAAGTGTATGCAACTCCTGCTTCCAAGCCTGTTTTAATCAGGGAAACTCACCAAACACTGTCCACCCTGGGTAACCATTATTGCATTAGACACATTAGTGTCACAGTGTTTAGCTTTACAGTGACCACGAGTACTTCATCAATTCCTAGGGCCTTGTTTTTTGCCAATTTCTTCAAAGCAATTTGAACCTCCTCAGTCACCATTTCCTCTTGGTCATATGCAATTTTATGAAATTCTTCTGTGCCTGCCAATTGCTTTTAGTACAATGCCTCTGTGTACCCTTTCCATCTTCTTTTGATGCTTTCTGGATCAGTCAATAGTCTACCCATAGTATCTTTAAGTATTGCAACTCAAGGCTTGAATTTGTTCTTCAGTTCCTTCAGCTTAAGAAATGCCAAGTTTGTCTCTTTTGATTCTTTGATTCTAGCTCTTTACACATTTCATTATTTCCTTTGTCTTCCTGAACTTCTCTTTGAAATCTTCTATTCAGTTTCTTAATTCCTTGGTTTCTTCCTTTTGCTTTGGCTTTTAGGCACCTTGGTCGATATTCAGAGTCTTTCCTGACACCCATCTTGGTCTTCTTCCTCCTCTGTCTTTGTAATGATCTTTTTTGTATTCACCATGTATGATATTCTTGATATCCTCCCAGAGTCCAGCTAGTCTTCATTTATTAGAATCCAAGGCCTCAAACCATATTCAGGTGGGATAGACTAAAGGTCGAATTTTGATTCTTGTGGGTTTGATTTAATTTTCTTTAGCTTCAGTTTGAACTGGCATATGAGTAGTTATAGGTATGTAATAATTATAATATATAAATATTAGAAAATTATAGTTATAATTTTAAAACAATTATAAAATATAATATAAAATATTATTAAACCATAATATAAATATAATACTTATATATCTAATTATGTACATTGTAGATGTATAGAGGGAATTCTGGTAGCACAGTGGCTCAAGGGTTTGTCTGTTAACTAGAAGATGAGTGGTTTGAGCCTAGCCACTCAACAGGAGACTAAGTTGTCCTATAGTCACTCTGAGTCAGAACTGACTTTATAACAAAAGTTTTGGTTTTCACTTTTGGAAAATATAACCTGAACATAGTAGAGTGTATTGTGGATAAGGTCATGAAAACATCTTAAGAATAACCAGACACCTTGAAGAAATGAGTTGCTGGATCCGAGGCTTAAAACCTTAGTCTCAGGGACATCAAAGTTAATTAAAATTACATGGTTCAAAATTTCTACATCCTATTTTGGCCTTAAAAGCTTTTGAGTGGTCATCTAGGTTACAACTATTGATCTATCCCTGACCAGAGCAATAAAGAAGGGAGAAAATCACAGACTCATAGAAATCACTTTGAAAGAACTAATGGACCCTTTAAACACCGAACTGTATGACACAGAGATCATAAGTAGTACATAGTGTCTGGTTACCACTGCTGAGCACTCTGAAAGGGATCTCAACAGGAAGCTTTGTAAAGGTTGATTGATGGTAGATGTTGCCAAGTAGTTGAGTGTGTCTCAAGACAATCCTATGAACAGAACTGAACACTGTCCTATCCTGTGCCATCCTCACAATCTTCATATCCTTGAGCCCTTTAATGAAGTCACTGTGTCAATCCACCTAGTTGAAGGTATTCTTTTCCTTTGTTGCTCCTCTGGTTTCCCAAGCATGATATCCCTCCTCAAGTAATAACCTCTCCTAGCAACATGCCCAAAATATGTGAGAAAAAGCTTCATCATCTTTCCCTTCAAACAGCAAAGTGACTGCAACTTCTCCAAGACATATCTGCCTGTTCTTTTATCATTCCATGGAATCTTCACCATTCTTCTCCAATACCACAATTCGAAGGCTTTGGTTCTTCTTCTGTCACCCTTATTCATTGTTTGGCTCTCATATTCATAGCAAGTTATTGAAAAGAACACAACCTGAATTAGCAGCATCTTACTCCTCAAAATGATATCATTACTCCTCAATAACTTGGAGGAAAAAAGATAACATAATTGAAAATAGTAAAAAAAAAAAAGCAAGCTGATAGAGATTGATAGAATACAGTCACAATAGTCAACTGTTGGTCCTCAAAGCCACCCTTTTGATTCAGCTTAAAACACTAGGTAGATCTATAAGATGAATAATGACATGAATGAAGAACACTTGAGACTCATAAGATCAAAGATTGTGGTCTTCAGTATGAATTATGTATCAATATAAAGAAAGCAAAATTCTCACAACTAAATAATTTGGCAGCATCAAGAAAAAAGAGACAAAAGATTGAAATTATCAAGTATTTCATTAGACTTGGATTCATAAATGTCAAGAGATCGAAGTTAGCACTGTGAAATCTGCTGCAAGAGACCTCTAAAATATTCATTAGCGAAGATAGTACTTTCAGGATTTAGGTGGTGCTGACCCAAAGCACTGCATTTGTAGTCACTTCATATGCATATGAAAACTGGACAAGGAGTAAGAGAGACCTAAAAAGAATTGTTGATTTTAAATCGTTACCTTTAAGTTATGGTCTTGGTGAAGAATACTGAACATATAGACTACCAGAAGAAAAAAACATTTCGAGTGGGAACAGCAAGGATTAGGGTGATATGGTTATTTAGGGTTATATGGTTCCACTTGAAAGACATATAGGGGTATCTGAGTCCAAAAGAGAAACTAAGAAATTTGTTTCTTACCCATGATTAAAATCTGACCCAATATCAAAATCACAGGGGTAACTCACAAGCCACTGTGAGAGGGCGGACCAATACCTGAGCCATTTATCTCACAAAGTATAAGCATTTGAGATTTCTTCACTTTATTTTTCTCTATGGCAAACAGACTGACTGTTGTGCAAACAACTTCCATTTGGTTTAGTTTTTGATAACTGTCATTTTGTTACAAGCAACTGTTTCTTGTTTGAAGTGAGAAAGTAGGTAAGGAAGAATTCAAAAGATTTTAAAACTACCTGACAGGGCTGCTTCATGATAACAAACAGAGCCATTCTCAGTGTTTGAAGTGTGAGATATTAATTCCTCAGGGCTTTTCCCCCCTCCATTCCCCCTCCCCCACTAATGATTTCCCTCCATAGATAAGAAATAATTGCTTGTATAGTGAGGAATAAAAAGAAGGGATATCCTAAGGCTGCTTTCTTCATATTTTGTATGAATATGACTAATGTCTATTCTAATCCTTGAGGCATTCCAAAAAAGAGCCAGTATATGAAGTTTAAAAAAAGGCATTAACCTTTTTTCTTCGCTCATTATGTAAATTCTCTTTTTCAGCCTCCTTCCTTTTTTCCTTCAGCTTCAATGCTTAGTCACCCCCTCTACCCCCTCCAGAAGTTTTCTTTTGTTTTGTTTTCCATGATAAGTGACATTTTTCACAACGTCTTAGGTGCAGAGGGAAGACATTAAGCCTATTAATATGTTTATTTATCTACCTATTAATAATATTCTGGAATATGAGGGAAATGTGACTGGTATCCAGTGCCTTTGGAAAAAATGCCACTGAGATTATAATAAAGATTTTTCTGAGTATTAAGTGTAATCTGGCTGCATTTTTAGGGGAAGTAGAGTATTCAGCATTCTGGGGGATTTTTGCATGTAACAACAGAACAATTAATTACAACTTGAGAAATCTACATGAGCCTCTCACACGTACGCACCATTTTTCCGCAGGAAGGATGAAATAGTGTTAGCGGAGAAATAAAATGATCCTCGTACCCATTGCTAACCTTTGCCCTCATTTCCATGCCTGGTTTTATGCAGGAGTAACCAAGCAAGTTAATGCCACAAAACCGGCTCTGTTATTTTTAGCTTAAATAATAACGTCTGCCCAAGATAGATGGCTTTGGGAGAGACATTTCACTCCCGAGAGCAGTTCATCTTTTATTTTGCATACCATTTTCCCTTTACTGCCCCTTAAATAGATTCTGAACATACAGATTACGTTATCACATTAAGTGAGGACAGGTAAACTTCAAAAGGGATCACAGTTAAGATGCACCTGGATGTTTAAAGTGAGCTCACATTAACTGATCCATGAAGTCATGATAGTAGCATCTAACATCATTGTCAAATTCCTCTGAAGAGTTTTAAATGAGTTGAATGAATGTAAGATTGCAAGGTTCTGAGTTGTCCTCTCTAAACTAAAGGTGCAAAGGAAAATGAATTCAAATTTTTGTAAGTGCATATAATGTAAATGTGTATTCGTGTAAGTATCCAAGGCCAATTCATGCCTGCTTGTGTTCATTGAGTTATTAAATAGGGAGTTCTAGTAGTTTAGGGAGCTCTGGTGGCCTACCAGCAAGAAGCTGCACTGTAATCCTGATGGTACACAGTTCAAATCACCAGATGTTCTGCAGGAGAAGGATGGGCAATCTCCTCCCGGGCAATTAACTCCCTCTGAAAACGTGCTGGAGGGTCAGCCCTGGATCAGGTCTGACTCTATGGTATACAACAACAACAACAGCTAGTAGCTTAACCTGTAAGGAGTTACAATGCTAACTGAAAGGGCTTCCTTTTCTGGCAATTCACATCCACCAGCAGCAGGGAAGAAAGAAGGGCATTTCCTCCACTGTGATTTACAGCTTTACAAGTCCAATGGAGGCTTAG
Source organism: Elephantulus edwardii (assembly GCF_000299155.1). Classification (NCBI taxonomy): domain Eukaryota; kingdom Metazoa; phylum Chordata; class Mammalia; order Macroscelidea; family Macroscelididae; genus Elephantulus; species Elephantulus edwardii. The sequence goes on from NW_006399818.1 coordinate 4,642,435, forward strand.
CTCTATGTTGGTTCTAATTTGATGGCAACAAATTTTCAGTTCTTTTCATTATTAAGAAAGAAAATGTGTTCACACAAGATCTTCTGGTCTGTGCTTAGGTTTTTCATGAGTACAATTAAATGTTCTGGGATTCTCATTCTCTGCAATGTTACCTAGAATTTGTCATGATCCACATAGTCAAATGACTTTGCACAGTCAATAAAACACAAGTAAACCTTTTTTTTTAATTCTCTGCTTTGAGCCAAGATCTATCTAATATCTCATAATCAGGGCCTCTTCTGAATCCAGCTTGACTGAATTTCCAGAAAATTTCTTGTAACAACTTTTGGTTAACAGCCAAAATGGTTAACTTCATAACCACTGCACCAGCAGGGCTCTCTGTCTTCTCAAGAGCTGGTGTCGGTTTGTCTTCTCCCATCTGGATGCCATGAATAGAGAGGAAGGAGTCGCTGAATGCTCCAGAACAAGGGAACAATGCATGGTTCAAAAAGGAAAGATATATATCAAAATTGTATCCTTTATCCATACATATTGAATCTGTGGAACAAATCACTGGAAAAGATGGGTTTATAACAAGAAGAATATGGCATCAGGATTGGAAGAAAACTCCTCAACAACTTGTTTTATGTAAATGACTTGCCTGCAAAAGTTAAGATGACTTGAAGCACTTATGAAGGAAAATCAAAGAGTACAACCTTAAGTATGAATTACATCTCAGCATCAAGAAAAGTAAAATCCTCACCACTGGACCAGTAAGCCCAGCCTGATGGGAAAAAAGATTGAAATTGTCAAGAATTTTGTTTTGCTTGGATATATAAACTATACCCATGCTAACAGTAATCAAGAAATCAAAAGACTTGATGTATTGGGAAAATTTGCTGTTGAGGACTTCCTTAAAGTACTAAAGAGCAAGGGTGTCAGTTTAAAGACTAAGGTGTGCCCGACACAAGTGTTGGTATTTTCCGTTATTTTGTAAATCAAATGATGATGAAAGACTAAGGATGTCTGACAAAGAATCAATGCTTTTGAGTTGTTAATGTTGGAGAAAAGTACTGATAGCCTATTAACTGCCAAAAACCCAATCTGGTCTGACTGGGAGGGAGTGCAAAACAAAGCATTCCTTAGAGACAAGGATTGTGAAAATTCATCTCACATAATTTGGAATTGTTGGTAAGAGGGCCAGTTTGCTGGGTTTTTGTTGTTGTTGTTGTTGTTGTTGTTTTTTAAAGACATCATGCTGGGAAAGGTGAAGGGTCAGGGAAAAATAGAAAAACCCTCAACAAGATGGATTGACACAATGACTACAAAAATGGACTTGAGCAAACAGGAGATTGTGAGGATAGGGCAAGTGGCAGGTCATAGGGTTGTTATGAGCAATAGTTGACTAGTTGTCACCTAACAACAACACCATTGTAATTAATGTAATAAAAATGTGTGTGAGCGATCTAATGAAACTATAATTACAATGTTATACATGTTTAAATGAAAAGCCAATATGATTTGTAAGCTTTTACATATTTTTTTAAAAGTGTGCCTAAAGTACAGTTATTGACATGTAGAAACCATGCTATTTTTATTTTATTAAATAGCTAAAGCGATTGACTTAAGCATATGGTCATGAAAATGACACATTTTGTTCTGTTGCACATAAGGTTATAATAGGTTTGGCACCAGCTACAACACCAGCGTTTGTTTATTGACTAATTCTTTATGACCAATGATAATGCAATTAAATCTCTCTCTCATTGCTTTCAATTTGAAGCTGATCCCCCAGCAGGTTTTCAGAAGCTGCAAATTGCTTGGGAGGGGATTGTTCATTTTCCTCCTGAAATAATGTTGATGGATTCAAACTGGCCACCTTTAGGACTGCAGCACAACACCCTATGGACTATGCCACCAGAGTTCCCTATTAGACTCCACTCAATGAACCCATGTTAGTAGTTCTACCCAACAGACTGTTGGTGAAGGTGTCATTTCTGTGTCAAATGACATAATTCTTATGTAAGACTCTGTGGAATACTAGTTTGAATTCGCCAGCTGCTTCACAAAAGAGAGACAATCTCCTTCACAAGGTCATGTGATTAACAACCTCCAAAAACCTGCCGGAAGACCAACCGTGAGACGGTTACAACTCAATAGTAATGAGTTAGTTAGGGATGACCAAGAAAGTTAGTTAGGGGTGACGTGCTCACGATGGTTGTTTACTACATGAGAAGACTATCATCTGAGTTCCTGAGTGTGGGCCTCATCAACCGACAAGGGACATATTGTTGTTGCTATTGTGTACCATTGTGTCTGAACCGACTCACAGCTGACCCTCTAGAGGGTCAGAGGCTAGAAATCGCATGGGAAGACATTGCCCGTCTTTCTCTACAGAGCAGCTGCTGGGTACCTCTACCTATTGGCCGCACAGCTGCTCACCACTAGGTCATTACAGCTCTCTGCCAAGGAGCATGTAGCATGAATGAAAAATCAGCATCTGGTGTGTCAGCCCATGAGATTTTGAAGTTGATTTCTTATTGAAACATGACTTGGCATGACAAACAGATTAGTTAACTGATTAATTGATGGTGGTAAAAGTGGCCATTATTACATCCTTAGAACATTTCTCTGAAGTAGCTCTTACCATCTCCTTTAGGGATGAGCACATTCAAGCTTAGTGGGAACCGACCCACAGCTGACTGTCTAGCAGGTTTTTAGAGGCAATAAATCTCACAGGATATTGCCCATCTTCCACCCACATAGCAGCTAGTGGATGCGAACCATGTGCCTTCAGGCTGACAGCACAGCTTCTTACCTTGAGACCACAAGAGATCCATTTTAAGCTTCAATGGTTAAGTGATTGGCTGGAGTCCACATAGTTAAAGAGAGGCATAGAAAGGTGTGGAACCAAAGCTTCATGTCCATGAATATTTCTCACATGCTGCAAATACCGTAGTTAGAGTTTTCACCTGAGAGGGTCAGTGAAAGGGAGGAAGACCCTCAGAAAGATACATTGACAGTGATTGTGAATATGGAACAAAAATGAGTAGAATTTCAATCTGTTGTGTAAGTCAAAAACTAATAACAGAAGTGAAAATCTTTTATAATATTAATCTGCCATGTTCCTTTTCATAGAATCGAACTTCAAAAATTATTTTCTCAGCCTACATATTGAATAGGTATAGAGAAAGGATACCTCCCTGATGCACTTCCTTCCTGACTTTAAACCAAGAAGTGTTTCCTTGCTCTGTTTAGATAAAAGCTTCTTGGCCTAGATATAGATTTCAAAGGGCACAATTACACGTTCTGGGATTCCCATTCTTCTCAATCTTAGCCATAATTTGCTATGGTTCACACAATCAAATGCTTTTGCATGGTCAACAAAATATAAATAGACATTGTTCTGGTATTCTCTGCTTTCAGCCAGGATTCATCTGCCATTAGCAGCGACATCATCTCTGGTGCCACAGCCTCTTCTAAACTCAGCCTATTTTTCTGACAGCTCCCTTTCAATGTACGGTTTTGGCCATTTTTAGATGAACTTCAGCAATATTTTGCTTGCATGTAATATTAATGATTTTATTCAATAGTTTCCACATTTTGTTGGATCACCTTTCTTGAGAATGGGAACAGATATGGATCTTTTCATGTCTGTTGGCCAGTTAACTGTCCTCCAAATTTCCTGGCATAGATTGATGAGCACGTCCAGGGTTGCATATATTAGTTGAAGTATGTCAATTAGTATCCCATCAATTCCTAGGGTCTTACTTTATGCCAATGCCTTCAATGCAGCTTGAACTTCTTTATTACCATTGTTCATATGGCACTTCCTGAAATTTTGCAGTGTCAACCGGTCTTTTTGGTACAGTGACTGTATTCCCTCCATCTTCTTTTGAAGCTTCCTGAATCATTAAAGATTCTTAGTTTTCCTTATTATTGCAACCTTGAGGCTTGATTCCCCCCACCCCCATTCTTTCAGTTTGAGATATGCTGAGCAAGTTCTTCCTTTTCTATTCTCTAACTCTTTGTACATTTTGTTATTTTGCTTTGTCTTCTTGAGCTTTCTTTTGGAAACTTTTGTTTTACTTTTTCCTAGGAATCCCTCCCCTTTGTTTAAGTTTCAAAATGCTCTAATACAGTCTTCACAGTCTCTTCTGAGATTAATTTGGGGCTTCACCCCCATATCTCTTCTGTGTTTGTAATGAACTTATGCATTCTGTCCTTGATGTTATTCCACAGCTTGGTCTTCGATCAATGTCTGATGTTTAATGTCTCAAACTTGTTCTTGGGATGATTCTTATTCAGGTGGGATAAACTCAGGATTATATTTTTGTTCTTACGGACTTGTTTTATTTCCTTCAGCCTCAGTTTGAACTTGCGCATGAGTAATGGGTAGTCTGTTCTACAGTCAGCACCCAGTCTTGTTTTGACTGCTGATACTGAGCTTCTGCAATGATTTCTTTCTGCAGATGTAATCAATCTGCCTGTGACGTCCATCAGGTGAGGTTCACATGTAAAATCACCTTCTGTTGTTATTGTTGTGTATTGTAGAGTCAGAGCCGACCCACAGCTGACCCTCCAGTGGGTTTTCAGAGGCAGTTAATTGGGAGGAGATTGCCCTTCCTTCTCCCAGCTGTCAGCCTCGATTGCCTTCGGGATGGCAGTGCCATTTCCTGGCCCTGGACCACCAGTGCTCCCTTCTATGAGTTTTAAAAAGATATGTTCTATGATTGAAATATGTATGTGGGACAGATAATTCAGGAGACTGACTTTATGAGGTGGCATCAGGATTTGGGGAAGACTCATGAACCTGTGTTTTGTAGATAAAACTTGGCTTGTTAAAACTGAGGGGCACCTCAAGCATTTGCTGCAGAAGGTCTAGGACCAGAGTCATAAATATGAATTGAAGCTTAACGTCAAGAAGACAAACATTCTCACCACTGGGCCAATTAGCAATACCATGATGGATGGAGAAGAGACTGAGATTGTTAACAATCTCATTTGTTCGGCTCTACAATCAACACTCTTGGCACCAGCATGCAGGAAATCAAAAGATTAATTGTATCAGGGAAGTCTGCGTCAAGGATCTCTCCAAAGTGCTAAAGAGCAGTGATGTCAGACTAGAGACTATTGATTCAGGCTATGGTCTTCACAATTACTTACTAAACATCAGGGAGCTTGATAATGACTAAGGATGACAGAAGAAGAATCGGTGCCTTTGAGTTGTGGTATTGGAGAAAAGCAGTGAATATACCACAGACTGCCAGTAGAACAAATAGGTCTGTATTGGAGAGGGTGAAACCAAGTTTCTCCTTAGAGGTTAGGATTTTGAAGTTCTGTCTCAAATGCTTTGGGCACATGGCCAGGAGAAACTAATTCCTGGAGAAGGACATCATGCTTAGAAATGTGGAGGGACAGTGCAAGAGAGAAATATCCTTGCTGAGAAGAGTTTACATAGTAATTGGGAATTAGTTGTGCAGGAATCCGTGAGACTGGCTCAAGATAGGGCGGGATTCACAGCTATTGTACATAGGTCACTATGAGTTGTAGGTGACTCAATGGCATAGAATACCAACAACAAAAGAAAGAAAATATTTCAGTTTGGGTAATTTCTTATAAATTATCTATCTTAGTGGCATTAATTACCAGTAATTCTCCAAATGATTTTGTGTAACTTAACCTTGGTTCACAGTATAATTATTTGTGCTTTTAAGTATTCTTAGATTCTAAGGGAGAAAATCATATATTAAGCTCTGGTGGCTTAGACGTAAGAAGCTGTGCTATAATGCTGAAGGCAAAAGGTTCACATACACCAGCTAAGATTAACTGTCTTGAAAACCTGTCAGAGGGTCAACTACGGGTCGATTCTGACTCAATTGTACACAACAGCAACAATGCACATACACAAACACACACACACACACACACAAAGAAAAACTAAGGCTACTAACACGTAATTGTATTTATTAATACTCTATTAAAAGACGTATTTAATTGACAAATTCTGCTGTCAGAGACCTCTCCAAAGTACGGAAGAGCAATGATGTCAGTCTGGAGAGTAAGGTGTGCCCGATATAGGCCATGGTCTTTGCAATCATTTGCTATGCATCAGAGAGCTGGATAATGACTAGGGATGATAGAAGGAGAATTGAGACCTTTGAGCTGTGGTGTTGGAGAAGAATACTGAATATACCTTGGACTACTAAGAAAACAGGGAATCCAGGAGAGGGTGAAACCAGGCCGTTCCTTGGAGGCAAGGGCTCTGAAGCTTCATCTGACACACTTTAGACATGTTGCAAGGATGGACCAGTCCTTGGAGAGAGACATAATGCTTTGAGGATGGAGGGACATGGCTGGAGAAGATGAGATGGATTGATTCAGTGACTGGGGTAATGAAGTTAGGTGTGTGGGAGACAGTGAGATTGGCACAGGGCTGTTGTACATAGGGTTGGTATGAGTTGCAGGTGACATGATGGCACATAACAACAACAACATTTATATATAGTCATATATGTATATACAGTACATGTGTTATCTATGGGATTAGGTGTGTTGAAGTCAGTGAGACACCCTCAGGATAGGCAGGGTTCAGAGCTATTGTACATAGGATTACTATGAGTTGCAGGTAATTCAATGGCACAAAACAACAACAACAAGATGTCCTATGAATGAACTATTGAATTTACAAAATTTAATTATTTGATCTCCAGCCTCATTTCTGTCACCAAGTCTGTACTTTTTTATTATAATTCCTTCCTCGTTGTTTCCAACATTTGCATTTTACTTACTAGAATTTATTAGTGCATATTTTCTCATTCATCTACATAGTTCAAAATGGTTTAGTATGGGTATCTCCTACCTTACAACTGAGTTTCATTATAAGTTAATTCTTACCTCATTGAATACTTTCTCTCTCTCCTCTCCTCTCCTCTCCTCTCCTCTCCTCTCTCTTCTCTCTCTCTCTCTCTCTCCCCCCTAGCCTAGTGGTTAGGGAGTTGTGTTGCCAATTCAAAGGCAGGCAGTTTGAATTCAACAGCTCCACTGTAGGAAAATGAGTAATGTTCTCCTATGTGATTTATAGCCTCTGAAAACAAACCACAGAAGTGTCAGCTAAGAGCCATTTCCTAACCAACAGCTCATAATTACTACTACTATTACCCTCTCATTTAGTTTTTATTATTATTTCCTTTTATGATAAATATTATTATAAAACTGATCTTAGACCATCTGAGAGTGATAACACCAGTACCTGGCATATAGTAGACAACACTGATGATAATATGTACAAAGAAAGTACACAACAGATGATTTTGGTTGCCTGACTCAAATATAAATAGAGGACTGCCTGGAGTTTACTACAAAGATAATCTTGTGCTAGTTCATTCCAAATGGGTTCCACAGAATTCTGAATTACCACATGGCACAAACGTTAATGACTGGATTACTAGTCAAAAGGCTGACCATTCAAACTTACCTTGCAGACAGGCCTAATTCTCTACCTCTGAAACTCTATAGCCTTGAGTATCCTGTGAAGCCATTCTACTCAGCACACATGGGCCATCATGAGTTGGAATTGGTTCAATGGGAATTGACATGACGGTAAATGAACTTGTCTGAACCAATGGTCAATAATTGTGTGTCTACAAAATAATATCTGGGTGGTGATTGTTGTTGTTATGTGCCATTGAGTCACTTACGGATTCGTAGCAACCATATGTACAACAGCTCTGAAGCTTGCTCTATATTGAACTAATATTATTGTATCTGACACATCTACCCCCATTATTCCAGTCACTGAATCAATCCATCTCATTGAGGGCCTTCCTCTCTTGCATGTCTCTCCATGCTCACAAGCATGATATCCGTCTGCAAGGACTGGTTTCACCTTGCAACATGTCCACATTATGTCAGAGCTTCAGAATCTTTGCCTTCAAGGAGCAGCCTGGCTTCACCTCCAGGATGAACTTAGCATTCCAAGATATATTCAATACTCTTCTCATAGCTCAAAGACATCAATTCTCTTTCATCCCTACTCATTGCCCAATTTTCTAATGCATAGCAAGCGATTATGAAGACTATGACATGGATCAGGCACACCTTAGTCTCCAAACTGACATTGTTGCTCTGCAGTACTCTGGAAAGGTCGCTCACAGCAAACTTTCCCAGTGCAATTTGTCTTTTGATTTGCTGGCTGCTGGTACCAAGAGTGTTGATTGTGAAGCCAAGCAAACTAAAGCTGTTAACAATCTTGATCTCTTCACCCATCTATCAGGATGCTGCCAGACTCAAATTTTATAACCATGCCTTTACCTGTCTTACAGGTGCTTTCATAATTGTTGGAGTTAGGGCTTAGTTCAGAAAAGTCTCAATTCTTTCAACTGAAAATTTTGAGTAATAAATATTATATGCCCTGCACAAATCATCAAGTTAGCAAATTTTTTAATAAGATATTCTTCTATCACTTGTGTAGTCTTGGACGTGTCATTTCAATTTTCTTGGGTCTATTTTCTTCATCTCTATATTGGAATCTTAGGTTAGACAATCAACAAATTCTATTTCAGGCATTGTAGATCTATGTTTAAGACAGTGTTAATTGGGAAGTGTTAAGAAAATGTAAATTAGATTACCACTGTCATTCATAATGTTACAATTTTTAATAGATCAGTCCTTGGGTCCAGCTTCCTTTATGAAAGTAAAAGTGTGTGGCCCTTGATTGACTCCTTATGGGACTGTTGTCAATACAGGGGTGTGTCTCTCTAAAGGCCATTGCGCAGACACATAGACCCCTGTTGGTCCTTGTGCTTAAATTAATGACCTTTCCTGCTATAACCACCAGAACTTGGGGAAATCATCTGTTTTGTGTCCTGATTTTACACCCAGTAGGCTCTAGAGACAGGTTTCAAATTAATAGGTCCATGTCTTCCAGAAGTCAGAGGCATCAGAATGATCAATTTCTCATTGATTTCAAGGGACAAAAATGAAAGCTCATTCTTCTCATCTTCTCTCCTCTTATTCTCCTTGGTGGATGGATAGTGTATTGCAAAGGAAGCCTGGCTTCCAAAAGAAACTCGACAATAATTATAAAACACTTATTAAGACTTTATTGTATGCTAAAAAATTAAATAAAAAGACTATAGTTTGCTCAATGATGAGCTTTTTTTCTTTACGTGTATATTCTTACTATTTCTCATAGTTCATGTGGTGAATGCCACTATAATACCTGAACAATCAGTTGTAGGGTTAAATTCTGACAAGTCAAGGAACTGGAGAGTTAGACCTATATCTGCTTCACTCCAAAGTACCAAATTTTAAACTAGTAATCCTCAAATAGTTTCATCTCAGGAATGCTCTGTATCGTTAAGGAACCACAAACACAATTGTATGTCTAACGCCTATTGTTATTTATTGTATTAGAAATTTAAACTGAAACCTTCAAAGCGCAAGAACACACAGGCAACCATTCCATTAATCAGCAAACCAAACAGTTGGCAGCATCACATATCACATATTTTTGTAGCCTCAAGAAAATTCCACTGTATACTGCAAAAGACATGAGAATGCAAAGGACAAATAATACATTAATACAAAATTTCCTTGATCTGGTAAACTCCTGAACGAATGTTGGAAATTTCTGTTCTCACCCATTGCTGCCAAGTCAATTCTGACTCCTGGTAATCTCATGCATAGCCAAGCAGAACTGTGCTCCATAAGGGTTTCAGTGGCTGAGTTTGGGAAAAGTAGATATCAAGGCCTTGCTTCTGAGGTGTTTCTGGGTAGCCTCAATCTGCCAATCTTTAGATTAGTAGCTTGTTGTTGTTGTTACATGCCATTGACTCATTTGTGACTCATAGTGACCCTATGTAAAACAGCCCTAAACTCTGCTCTGTCCTGTGCCAATGGCACTGTCTCTGACATACCCACCCTGATTACCCCAGTCACTGAATCAAACCGCCTCATAGAGGGCCTTCCCCTCCTGCCCTATCCCTCTACCCTACCAAGCATGATGTCCCTCTCCAAGGACCAGTCCCTCCTTACAACACGTTCAAACTATGTTAGGAGAAGCCCCAGAATCCTTGCCTCTAAGGAGCTGCCCGGTTTAACCCTTTCCTGGATGAATCTGTTTGTTTTCCTAGCAGTCCATGATACCCTTAATACTCTTCTCCAGCACCACAGCTCAAAGGCATCAATTATCCTTCTATAACCTTAGTCACTGTCCAACTCTCTGATGCATAACAAGTGATAGCAAAAACCATAGCCTGTATCAGATGCACCTTAGTCTCCAGAAGACACCATTGCTCTTCAGCACTTTGGAAAGGTCCCTAAGAGCCAACTATCCCATTGCAATTCATCTTTTAATTCCTGGCTTCTGTTGCCAAGAGTGTTGACTGTGGAGCCAAACTAAAGCGGTGAACAATCTCAATCTCTTCATCATCCATCCTGATGCTGCCAATTGGTCCAGTGGTGAGAATCTTTGTCTTCTTGACATTGAGTCTCAATCCATATTGAAGGCTGCAGTCCATAACCCTCTGCAGCAAGCGCTTCAGGTCCTCCTCAGTTTCAGCAAGTGGAGTTGTGTCATCTACATAATGCAGATTGTTGATAGATCTTCCACCAATCCTGACACCGCATTTCTCCTCATAGAGCCCAGCCTCCTGGATAATCTGTTCTGCATACAGGTTGAAAAAGTATGGAGATAGGACACATCCATGGCGTATGCCCTTCCCAATTTTTAACCATGCAGTGTTTCCCTACTCTGTTCTGACAACTGCGTCTTGGTCCAAGTATAGATTTCTCTTTAGGACAATCAAGTGTTCTGGGATTCTCATTCTTCTCAGAGTCAGTCACAGTTTATTATGGTTCACACAGTGACTTTGCAGAGTCAATGAAACACAGATACACATTCTTCTGGTATTCCCTGCTCTCAGCTAAGATCCATCTAACATTAGCTACAATATTCCTAGTACCACAACTCCTTCTAAGCCCAGCCTGGAGTTCTGGCAGTTCTCTGCTGATGTGCTGTTCCAGTAATTTTTGGATAATCTTCAGTAGAATCTTGCTTGCAGGTGAAATCAATGATACTGTTCTATAGTTTCCACACTCTGTTGGGTCACCCTTCTTTGGGATGGAAACAAATATAGATCTCTTCCAGTCAGTTGGCCAAGTGGTTGTTCCCCAGATTTCTTGGCACAACTTGGTGAGCACATCCAGGGAAGCATCTGTTAGCTGAAATATGTCAATTGGTATACCATCTATT
>NW_006399818.1:4653770-4654809 GCF_000299155.1 Elephantulus edwardii
CATCTGTTAGCTGAAATATGTCAATTGGTATACCATCTATTCCTGGGGCCTGATTTTTTTCTACTTCTTTCAAAGCAGCTTGTATTTCTTCCTTCATCACCACATGCTCTTGCTCATATGTTGTTTCATGAAATTCTTCTGTGTCTGCCAATTCTTTTCAATACAGTGACTCAGTATATTCTTTCCATTTTTTAACACTTCCTGGATCATTTAATATTCTGGCTAAAGCATCCTTGATTATAGCAACTCGAGGTTTGAATTTGTTCTTCAGTTCCTTGAGCTCAAGAAATGCTAGAATATCCCTTGCTCATGGATAGGAAGACTCAATATTGTGAAAATGGCAATACTACCATAGGCAATTCATACAAAGGTATAATTGTATAATGCATATAAATGTATAATTGAATAGTGCAATCTCAATACAAATACCAATCCCATTCTTCAACGAGATGGAAAAGGCAATCTCCAGCTTCATTGGAATGGAAAGAAGCTCCGAATAAGCAAAGCACTCCTTAAAAATAGAAAAAAGGCAGGAGGCATCTCACTCCTTGATTTCAAATCGTACTACACTGCCATGGGAGTTAAGACTGCATGGTGCTGGTACAATGACAGACATATAGATCATTGGAATGGAACTGAGAACCCGGAAATCAGCCCGTGTTAATTGATTTTTGACAAGGATATGAAATCAGTTAGGTGGGGAAATGACAGCCTTTTTAACAAACAGTGTTGGCAAAATTGGAAAACTATCTGCAGAAGAATTAAGCAAGATCCCCACCTCACTCCATATACAAAAACAAACTCAAGTTGGATCATGGACCTAGGACTAAAACCAAGGACTATAAACTTCATTAAAGAAAAGTTTTGGAAGAACTTTAGTAGTCCTAATCCACAACAGAAAGAGTCTTCCCAGTATCCTGAAAAATTTACAACCAGGAGAAGATAAAATAGATGAATGGGACCTTCTAAGAATCAAATCCCTATGCACATCCAAAAACTCCAACAGGGTAAAAAGGGAAGCCACAGACTGGGAAAAAGT
>NW_006399818.1:4656025-4658129 GCF_000299155.1 Elephantulus edwardii
TTTTTATTTTCATTCATTCATTGTTGCACTTTTCTCCCTGCCCAACCCTCCCCTCCAGTTCATTCTTTTCTTTGAAAAGTAAAAGAAAAATTCTTTCATTGTTATACAATCCCTCCCCTCAAGTCCACTCCACTTTACAGCCTTTGCTCTGGACTCCTGCCATGACAATAACGCCTAATCAGAAATCCCTTTTGAACAGTTCTCTTTCTCATCTGTTTAAATGCAATATACACAATTTATCCCCTCTTTCTCAGTCTCCCCTCAACCCCGATGTCAGTCCCGTTTTTCAACAGTGGCACTATGCAGTATTATGTCCGAGATATTCAGTGAAGACCTGTTGTGGTTTCAAACCATACTCAGGTAATTGCTATTATAAACCATCACATTGTCACGCGGAGCAGCTGGTGGATTTTAGCTGCTTGCCTTTGGGTTGGTAGTGTGACTCCTTAACAACTACAGCACCAGAGTCCAAGTGTATGATTAGATTGTGTACTGTCATGTTGAAACTCATAGTTGACAGTTGGCTCATAGCTGACCCTCCAGTGGATTTTCAGAGACAGTAAATCACATGGGAGGAGACCGCTCATATTTCTCCCTCGAATAGCTATTAGATGGTAATTGCCTATTTCCACTTGGCAGCACAACTTCTTACCAGTAAGTCATCAGAACTTCCTAGACACACACACACACACACACACACATGCCTATACACACTCACATCGGTGTGGTGGTAAAGAACTGTGTTACTGACTCAAAGTAAATAGTTTGGATCCACCAGCTGCTCTCTAGAAGAAAGATAAGCGGTCCCCCCTCATCTGTAAAATGCGATCTACAGCCTCTGAAAACCCACTGTCAGGCAACTTATGGGTTGAGTCTGACTTGACAGCAATGAATAGGAAGAGCGTGCATACACACACGCATGCATACGTACATAATACACATTCATATAAATAAAGATTGATAGACTATGAGACAGTTCTACTGTGTCTGATAGAGTTACTATGAATCAGCATGGACTCAATACAATGAGTTTGGCTTGATCTCTTTATATTGTGAAAGTTGAAGTCTTCTTTTTCTTCAAGAGATAATTATGTAAGTTTTATCAGGAGAGAAGTGCATTAGTGATGTATACTGTCTCCATACCTTTTCAATCTATATTCAGAACAGATTATTCAGGAGGCTGGGCTTTATGAGGAGGAATGTGCCATCAGGATTGGAGGAAGACTCATGAACAACATTGCTTGCTGAAACTGAGGAGGACCTGAAGCCCTTGCTGAAGGAGGTCAAAGACTGTACATATTGAAGCTCAACATCAAGGAGACAAATATTCTCACCACTGTGCAAACTGGCAGCACCATGATGAATGGAAAAAAGAATGAGGTTGTGAACAGTTACAGCTTGCTTGGCTCCACAATAAACACTCTTGGCACCAGCAGACAGAATATCTAAAGACAAATTGCACTAGGAAAATCTGTCAGAGACCTCTCCAGAATATTGAGAAGCAATGGTGTCAGTCTAGAGAGTAAAATAAGCCAGATCCAGGCCATAGTCTTTTCAATTACTTGCTATGTATCAGAGAGCTGGACAATGACTACGGATGACAGAAAATGAATCAATGCCTTTGAGTTGTGTTGCTGGAGAAGAGTATTGAACATAGCATAGACCACTAAGAGAACAAACAGGTCTGTCTTGGAGAGGGTGAAACCAAGTGTCTCCTTGGAAGCTAGGATTGTGAAGCTATGTCTCACTTATTTTGAGCACGTGGTCAGGAGAGACGAGTCCTTGGAGAAAGACATCATGCTTGGAAGGATGGAGGGACAGCAAAGGAGAGGAAGATCTCAGATTAAATGGATTGATACAGTATTTGGGGAAATGGGAACAGGTGTGTCAAAATCAGTGAACCTGGTTCAGGACAGGGCAGGCTTCAGAGCTGCTCTATGTTGCTATGGGTCACAGGCAACTTGACAGTAAATAACAACGACTGCTTGCCAACTTTAGTCATGTTTTATTATTAGTTGCCATCAAGTTAATTGTTCTTTGGTTATGGACTCTTAAAATCAAAATATGAGCTGTTAACCTTTACCTTTGGCTTTGGTAGTTGGTG
>NW_006399818.1:4658666-4660794 GCF_000299155.1 Elephantulus edwardii
AATGTTGTTGTACATGTATGCTAATACATACTACTGTCTGCTGGTCATTGTGGCCGGGCCAAGGCTTACAACAGGGAAAATGACCCAGCCTCTGCTTTCAAGAAGACTAGATGCTTATGGAAAGGAGAGATAAACCAAAATTTAATGAAAAGAAACAAAAAACCCCACACATGGTAAGCACATTTAAAGAATATCTCAGCCTCAGCAATCAGAGCCGATTAAGAAATATACTATTAAAAACTTTACTGTTATATTTCAAAAGGTCCATTTTAAATTTAACTCCATTATCAAGTTTAATGTCACTTTTAACATTGACTTCCAGTTTTCTCCTCTCTATTTAAACGTTGAAGGTTTCTTTCTTTTTTTTTTTATCCTCAGACACCTTGCTTTGCATTTTCAAAGTCAAGTCTCATTGTTATTCCTTCTCTATGTCCTTTTGTATTATTTCTCTGATATCCCTGGTATTGGGAATATCTCCCAAATGAGTACCATCTGTGAATTTCATCAGTGCACTGTCTGCTCCCTATTCTGGCATATGAATGAAGATGTTAAACAAGAGCAGACACTGTAGGGCAGCCGCTTCCTGCAGTACCCCACCAGGAGTCCTCTCAATATTTAGGACACCTCCTCCTTGATACTCACTGCATTTTGTTTACAGTTATTCAGGTAGCTTTGAATCTCAAGGGATATAGGAATGGTGCTGAAATAAATGTAAAGTTTTGAGATTAAAACACAAACGTGTTCTTTTAAGTTCTGGATTTTGGGAAATAGTTGCATATTGCATACTCTCCTTATAAGCACTCCAAAATGACTTCAACATTTGCTGAATAAATTTCCAAATCTCCATGTGGAGACAATTTTATACCAATGCACTGAATAATAAAACAACCATAGCTGCCATATTCTGATATGAAAGGAGAAACCACTATATGAGCTTTGAAGTGATACAAAAATAAGTTAAAAGATTTTTAACCCAGAAACTACAGAAAGTTATCAAAAGGGTTGTATTATCGGAGATTGTTGTTGTTGTGGTTGTTAAGTGACACTGATGCGAGGATGACCCACAGGGACCCTATGAACTATAGATCTGGACTGTATCCTATCCTGTGTCATTCTTATCAACTCTGACATATTTGATCTTACAGTTACAGTCACTGTGTCCGATCTACCTCCTTGAGAGTCTTCTTTTCTTTCATTGACCTTCCACTTTTCCAAGAATTATGGTTCTTTCTAAGGAATAACCCCTATTAAAAATATGTTTAATGCATGTGAGATGCAATTTCACCATCCTTTCCTCTAAGGACTACTCTGGATGAAATTTCTCCAAGATTTACTTATTTATTTGTTCTTTTAGAAGTCCATGAGATATTCAACACTCTTCTTCAAAATCACAACTCAAAGGCATTAATTCTTTTTCTGTTATTCTTATTCATTGTTTAGCTCTCAGTTGCATAGCAGGTCCTCCTCACTTTCAGCAAGCAGGATTGTGTCATCTGCATAACACAGATTGTTGATAGATCTTCCACCAGTCCTGACGCTACACTTCTCCTCATAGAGCCCAGTCTCTCGGATAACCTGTTCTGCATACAGGTTGAAAAGGTATGGAGATAGGACACATCCCTGGCATACACCTTTCCCAATTTTAAACCATGTAGTGTTTCCCTGCTCTGTTCTGATGACTGCCTCTTGGTCCAAGTATAGGTTTTGCATTAGCACAATCAAGTGTTCTGGAATTCCCATTCTTCTCAGAGTCAGCCACAGTTTGTTATGATCCAAACAGTCAAACGCCTTTGCATAATCAATATAACACAGATAGACATTCTTCTGGTATTCCCTGCTTTCAGCTAAGATCCATCTAACATTAGCTGCAACATCCCGAGTACCACAATCCTTTTTAAGCCCAGCCTGGACTTCTGGCAGTTCTCTGCTGATGTGTTGTTCCAGTCGTTTTTGGATAATCTTTGGTAGAATCTTGCTTGCGTGTGAAATCAATGATATTGTTCTATAGTTTCCACCCTTTGTTACATCACCTTTCTTTGGGATATTGTTGTTGTGTGCCGTTGAGTCGTTTGCGACTCATAGCGACCCTATGTATAACAGCCCTAAATCCTGCTCTATCCTGTGCCAA
>NW_006399818.1:4662091-4669807 GCF_000299155.1 Elephantulus edwardii
TTCCAGTCACCCATTATTATCAATGCATCTTGACTGCATGTTCAATTGACTGTAAAAGTTGGTAGAAATCATCTATTTCTTCTTCTTTGGCTCTGGTTGTTGGTACATATATCTGAATGATAGCAGTATTTACTGGACTTCCTTGTAAGCGTATGGATATTATCCTGTCACTCACAATGTTGCACTTCAAGACAGATCTAGAAATTACTTTTTTAACTATGAAAGCAACTCCATATTGAGGTTGTTAACAATTACAGCTCACTTTGATCCACAATCAACACTCTTGGCACCAGCAATCAGGAAATTGAAAGATAAATTTAATTGGGAAAATCTGCTGTCAGAGACCTCTTCAGTGTACTGAGAAACAATGACGTCAATCTAGAGACAAAGATGCACCTAATTCAGGCCATGGTCTTCAGAATTACTTGCTGTTCATCAGAGAACTGGACAATGACTAAGGATGACAGAAGAATCAATGCTTTTGAATTATGGTGCTGGAGAACATGCTATGGACTTTCAAGAAGACAAATAGGTCTTTCTTAGGGTGAAACCAAGTTTCTGTTTGGAGGCTAGGGTTTTGAAGCTTTGTCTCACATACACTGGGCATGTGGACAGGAAAGATCAGTCCTTGGAGACAGACATACTGCTCGGAAGGGTGGAAGGATGCACAGGAGAGGAAGATCCTAGAGGAGATGGATTGATACTGTAATTGGGTTAATGGCAGTTGGTGTGTCTAAACTAGTGAAATTAGATCAGGACAGGGCAGGCTTCAGAGCTGCTGTACATTGGATCCCTATGAGTTGTAGGCAACTTGACAGCACATAACAACAACCTCATGATGTTTTCCAGTGTTCTTGATGTTAAAATGTAATCTATATTGAAGCTGTAGTTTTGATCTTATGAAATAAGAGCTTCAAGTTCTCCTCACATTCATCAAGCAAGTTTGTGTGATCTGCACAAAGCAGTAGGTTGATGAGTCTTTCTCCAGTCCCGATGTTCTTCTTTATAGAGTCAAACACCTCAAATGATTTGCTTAGCATACAGATTGTGTGGGTTTGAAGAAATAATACAGCCTTGACACACACCACACCTTTCTTGATTTTAACGCATGCAGTGTTCTCTTGCAGTGTTCAATTAATGGGTTATTTTCAATAACCTGCTGTGCATCTTAGAGCTAGACAGTGAATAAATATGACAGAAGAAGAACTGTTGCCTCTGTATTATGGTTTTGGAGAAAAATACTGAATAACTTTTGGACTACCAAAATAACAAGCTGATATGTCTTGGAAAAGATGTAGCCAGAGTGCTCCTTGGAGGCAAAGATAAGTCTTCATCTCACTTATGTTGGGCATGTTGATAGGAAAAGCTATTCTTTGGAGAGAGACATCCTGCTTGGGAAAATGGAAGGAACACCTTCGACTAGGTGGATTGACATAATGACTATAGCAGTAGGCTCAAGTGTGTCAGATAGTGAGGATGACACAGGATAGGACAGGGTTCAGTTGTGTTGTTCATGAAGTTACTATAAGTTGTACTTATAAGTAGTATAAGTTGTACTTGACAGCACCTAACAACAACAAAGAAGTAAAGAGACAAAATTTAAGCAGGTCATTCAGAGTGTGGCAGCCAACTGTTAAGGAGTTATCCTACCAACTCAGAGTTAGATAGTTCAAATCTAGAAGCTGTTCCATGGGACAAAGATGAGCAAACTTCTCCCACTCAATTTATCCCCCCCTGAAATCCCACTGGAGAACCAGCTATGAATCAGTTCCAACTTGTCAGCACATCACAATAGCGACATTCAGAACTTGGTGACTATCTTCCAAGTTGTGTCTCTTCAGTATGGACACCTGACAACCACAGCAAAATCCAAAGACGAGAAAGCATGATTGCATAGTCTGCCTTCCCAGAGATAGTCTGAGGAAAGAATGTGGAATCAAGAATACTTTGTGTTTGTTGTTGTTGTTGTTTGATGCCATCGAGTTGTAGATGACTCATAGTGACCCTATGAACGAACGGCCTGAGCACTGTTTGTACATAGAGTTTCCGGAGGCAAGCCATTTCGGAAGTGGATGCCGCTCCTGCTTCCAGGCTTGATTTAGTCGGGAAGCTCCAGCCAACACTGTCCACCATGGGTACCCGTTACCATGATTGGCACATCACACTTTGTGTTTGGATGAATTAATTTATCTCTGAAGAAAGCAGTTTCAACACTGGCTTTCTTCGTAAGCATGGTTTTAAGTCTCTGTTTCTAGAAATATCAAAAAATGGAACTACCTTTTATATACTGAATTGGGTATATTTTTATTCCAAAGAAAAAAATAAATTAGAAATATCTGTTGGGATTTTAGCCCTAGATTTCTCCACCAGAATTCTTAATAATGCATATATGAAATGGATAAATGTATATAGAAAACTTGAATTCTTTAATAACTTGAGCCAGGTGTTGGAGAAGCTGAGGAATATGTGCTAGAATGTTGTCCTGGAAATATGTGCTTTTATTTTTCTATAATCAGATTCAGCATCTTGACTTGATGATTCTACCTGTATCACATTTAGTTTTATTCAGTAAGAAAATCTGTTTTCTTTGACTGATTTCCAGTGTTAATATTATTTCCTTTCTAGTAGAAAAATGATCTTTCTCACAACAAATAGTCGTAGAGCTAATCATTGCCATGTTAAGTCTTGATCAAATTGTATCATATATTACAGTTCACAGTTGCAGAAATCTATACCAACATTTTCTTAATTTGTTTCATTTCCCCACCAACACCATCCTATAGAATTGATTTACATACAGATGACACTATTTTAGTTACAGCAAGCAATGTATTGATAATGTGCGTGATTGTTTCAACTCTTGTGTGTATTTTCTTTGTTATTAACTTGTAACCTACTCAGCAAATATACTTTGTTATGGTAGAATCTGAAATGGGCACTATTTAACCAGATCCTGATCACTGGGATGCCATTGGCAGTACAAGAGTCATGTGGAGTCAATATGGGGTTACTTGGGTGGGGTAGCTAGGTAAGTCCTCAGCTGCTAACACAAAATCCACACAGTGGTGGATTGAGAGAGAAGCCTGGGGACCTGCTCTCGAAAGACCACAGTCTTGAAAATCCACTGGAAAACAGTTCTCCACTGACACACAGGGTAGCACCAGCAGTTAGAATCCTGAACCAACTCAACTGCAATGGGCTTGGCTTATTACCCATGTGGCTTAGTTAGCTACCTCAAGGATTAACAAAGGCAAGAGGAGAATTAAAAATGACTAAAATATATATTCTTTTGAGATGCTTTTGGGATGCTTTTGAGCTGTGGTGCTGGAGAAGGGTACTGAATGTACCCTGGACTGCCAGGAAAACAAACAGATCCATCTTGGAGAGGATTAAACCAAGCTGCTCCTTGGAGGCAAGGATTCTGGGGCTTCGTCTGACATACTTTGGACATGTTGCCAGGAGGGACGGGTCCTTGGAGAGGGACATCATGCTTGGGAGAGTGGAGGGACAGTGCAGGAGGGGAAGACCCTCTATGAGATGGATTGATTCAGTGACTGGGGTAATCGGGATGGGTGTGTCAGAGGCGGTGCGGTTGGTGCAGGATAGAGCAGGGTTTAGAGCTGTTGTGCATAGGGTCGCTATGAGTCGGAAACGACTCGATGGCACATAACAACAACAACAACAAAATATATATTGTGGGAGAAGTACATGAATATCTAAAAATATGTTCTTGTATTTTATAAATGATGAAAAGCATGTTTGTGTGTTTTTTATTTTGTTAGTAACATAGAATTTCTCACCAATAACAAGGTGGAATTCCTCAACACCTGTTTGGATTGTTATTACAACCTTCTTTATGATATTTACATGAGTTGACCTCTCAAAGTAACATCTAACCTTGGTTTAGGACCCTGATTATTGTTGTAACTCCATTCTGTCGAGTCAGAACTCACTTGTAGCTGACTGCAGTTATTATTTAGTACTTCATCATGCCTTTTTACTCAAAGCATTATGCCTTTAATCTGAATTATAAACCTTCATCAAAGCATGTGGATTCTTTACATGTTTACGCAGTATTTAGGAAAATGGTTCTAAGAAAAGAGGTAGAGCTAGTATGATAAATGATAAAGCTAATGAAGTTAAAATTCAACAATTTTTCAATTCAGTAATCCCTACCAAGATTCTGTTGTTCTTGGGTGCCACTGAATCAATTCCAACTCATAGTAACCCTTTGGATACAAAGCAAAAGATTACTCATTTTGTGCCATCTTCAAGATCACAGGTATGTTTCAGACAATATTTGCAGCCACTACGGCATTGAATGTCTTTCACTTTTTCCTGGGCTTTGACTTTGTCAACATAGTTTTGGTGTTCATTTGTAGGGATTAGTCCCTCCTGATAATATGTCCAAAATACATGAGAAGTATTGTCACCTTTGCATCATGGAAGTCTTCTAATTGCATATCTTCTAAGACAATCCATGGAGTATTCAATGATTTTTATCAACGTCATAATTAAAAGAAACTGGAACCCTTATTCACTGTTGGTGGAAGTGTAAGATGGTGGAACCACTGTGGAAAGTGGTGTGGCACTTTCTCAAAAAGATGCAAATAGAGATACCATTTGACCCAGCAATTCCACTACTGGAAATATACCCTAAAAAGACCATAAACGACATCCAAGCAGATACGTGCGTACCTATGTTTATTGTGGCTTTTTTCACAATAGCAAGGAGTTGGAAACAACCTAAGTGCCCATCAACAAACCAATGGATAGAGAAGCTGTGGTATATTCACACAATGGAATACTGCACTGCATTGAAAAACAAGGAACTTATTCAATATTATTCAAAATGGATGACCCTGGAGGACATTATGCTGAGTGAAATATCTCAGTCACAAAAGACAAATACTGCATTGTGCCACTATTGTAGAATGGGACTGACATCAGGGTGGGGGTAAGACTGAGAAAAACTGGATAAATTATGTATACTGCATTGAAACAGATGACGGAGAGAACAGTTTAAAGGCAATATATGGTAGGGTATTATCGTTATCACAGAGTCCAGAATTAAGGTTGCATAGTGGAGTGTACTTGGGGCAGGGGTGTGGGAGGCAGGGGGAATTGTATACCAATGAAGGAATTTTTCTTTTGCTTTTCAAAGAGAGGAGAGAACTGTGGGGGGGGGGGTAGGCAGGGAGAAAAATGCAACAATGAGTGAATGGAAACCCAAAATCTCTGTAAATGTTCATTAAAATTAATAAACTAAAAATTAAAAAAATAAATATCTCAATACAAAGGAAACATTACTATCTTATCTGTAAAAAAAATTATCCATATCCAGCAAGAATATGAGGCAATTGAAAAGACTGTGACTTGTATTAGGTGCACCTTAGTCCCTCAAGTGGAATTTTTGTTTTTTAACACTTTATAGATGTCCTTTAAAGCAGATTTTCCCAAGAAGGTATTTGACTTCATCATGAATATGTCTATTAGGAATCTAGTAAAATAATATGCTTGACAAGGTCAACATTTTCTCTGCATGTCATGATGTTGCTTATTGGTCCAATTGTGAGAAATTTTATTTTCTTTGCTTTGAAATGTAATTCATACTGAAGCCTATGTCTTTGCTCTTTATCACCAAGTTACTCTTCAAGTACTTTTTATTTTTAGTGAACACAGTTGTAGTAGTGCAGATATTTCAATGCTGTTTCAGTCCTGATAGTGTTTTTAATTTAGTGTGGATTCTTGGATAATTTCCTTAACACAAAGCTAGGATAAATATGGAGAAAAGATACTGTTCTAATTCATACTTTTCCTCATTTTATTGTCCCCATGTTTGAATGACAGTGTCTTAGTCTAGGAACACATTCCACTTGAGAACAGTTAACTTTTCTGAAATTCTACAAGATTTACAAGATTTTTCATAATTTATTACATGCCTTCATAGTAAGAAGCTGCTCTGCAACTCCAAACACACCAGCTTTTCAAATCCACCAGCAGCCATGGGAGACAGATGGAAGATCTCCTGCCATGGGATTTACTGCCTCTGAACCACCACCACCAACAACAACAAAATACATAATCTAACACCCTTTAGTCAATAACACAGCTAAATCTATAGAATTCTCTACTTTCAGGTAAGAGTCATCTCACATCTTTAAGAGTTACATAATCCCATGATCTATGCTGAATTTTCTCTGAAGTTCTAGCCTTCCATATTAATGAGCTGCTGCAACAATCTAGAATTTTCTTCAGCAAATTTTAACTTTCACTCCTATATTACTAATATTATTTTATCATTTTTACATTCTCTCAGATTACCTTTTGTCGAAATGGATACAAACACGGATATCTTCCAGGCAATTGGTCAGTTATGTTTTCCACAATTCACAGCATTTTGCAGAACAGAATACAGTGATGCATAGGGTTGAATAACCTGTAATCTTTATGAGAGCACTTCTATAGGTCTTTTTTCCTATTGCACTGCTGGTGGGTTCAGAAGTAGGCATGTCGGGTTAGCTGTAGAACACTTAATCATGTCTCCTTTGGTGCACTAAGTTTATATGACTCACAGTATCTTTCAGTATAGATAACACATTACTCAACTCTCTGCAGATGAAATGGAACCCGAGCACATTCCTGCTACTCATTACACTACCTTATGATACCATATTTCAGGGTCAGGTCCACACCACAATGTGAACATGCCTTGTGGCACCTGACATATAGAAATTACATAAGTTCACAAAGAGAACATTATTTGAAATGTGTGGAACCAGAAACTAGTCTTAAGAGATTTCTAACCAACAAGCATGTAAAATTTAAAGTTAAAAATATTTTCATCCATGTCAAATCAGAATGGAATTTTTCTTCTCTCAGTAATATATTCACTGTCACACAAAACCTAAAGAATCAAAAACACTGCCATTGAGTCAGTGTTGACTCAGCAACCCTCCATCATGTTTCTAAAGCTGCAAATCTTTGCAGGAACAGACTTCCCTCCTGGAGAGTGCTTGGTGGATTTGAACTATCAACCATACAGTTTGCAGTCTAACATATAAGACAGGTGGCCTACTGGTCCAGAGTTGTGCTGCCAACCCAATAGTAGATAGTTCAAATCTACTAGTTGTTTCATAAGAAAGAGATAGATAATCTTCCGTGATGTGCCTCTTAACACCTCCTGAAAGATCAACTACGAGTCATCTTCAACTTGACAGCGCACAAGACTATATATCGCTGGGTGTTGTTGAGACAAACAAGACCCATAGTGACCCCACGTATAGCATATTTGTACCATGCCCTGTCTTGTGCCATCCTCATCAGCATTTATATAGTTGATCCCACTGTTAGTTATTATGTCAATCTATATTGTTGAAGGTCTTCCTCTCTAACTAACCCTCCACTTCACCAAATCAAGAATGATGTCTTTTTCTAAGGACTAATCCCTCCTAACAACATTCCCAAATATGTGAGAAAAGAAAGTTTTATTATTCTTATCTCTAAGGAGCACACTGTTAGCACTTGATTCAAGACAGATTTATTTTGTTGTATTGACAGTCCACGAGATATTCAGTACTTTTCTCCAACACCATAACTCAAAGGCATTGAATATTCTTATGTAACTATTATTCATTGTCCAACTTATAGCTGTAGAGCAAGTAACTGAAAAGACCATGAATTTGGAATATTAAATTATATATACATATATACATG
>NW_006399818.1:4670044-4677579 GCF_000299155.1 Elephantulus edwardii
TTTTTCAAATTTTTTATAATAAAAATCAGATATTATTCAGATTTATAATAATCAGAACACTGATTATTATTCTCTTTTCTCTGGAAAGAATTACTTTTCAAAATTTTTGTCACTTAAAGAAGCAGTCAGACTAGACAGTCAAAAAAGTGTAGAGATATGTCAGACAATTAGTTAATAAAAGCATTAATTTTACTATGTCTGATATTTTGAACCTTTTAAAAATCATCACTTGTTATTTTATTTTCATTCTAAATTAATATTCATTCTGGTAACTAAGTTGTCATTTATAATTTTGTGTTATTTTTCTTAAAAGGGGTTCCTTAAATGCTAACAAGTTCATTAAATTTATCTCTGACAGTAGTTTCTTTCTTTCTTTGTCTCTTTCTCTTACAAATAAATACAAACACAAGTTAGTGCACTTGAGCTTTCTTTGTGTTATTTCTTATATTTTTTTCCCAAAACATTAGACTTCATGATATTTCATTTGTTGAGCATAATTTAAAATTCTTTCTGTTGTTATTTATTTGTGTAGGAAGGTACTGTACTTATAAGAGACTCTTTTATTGGACCACTACATAAGGGTTTTTTGATGAGTGTTATTTTGTTTTTGTTTTACAACAATGCAGTGTTAGCCTACAGTTGGCTTCTTTAGCTATTACCTTAGCTTCTCTGATCTCAAGCTACCTTAACTGCAGAGACATGGTCTTACAGATTATCAACAGCTGTGGGACTAGGATAAGAGATAGAGTACTTTCCACACAGGGCAGCAAAATTTGTGGGAGACTAGAGTAAGACCCTGACAATAAGACCCTGGTGATAGTGATGGAAAGATTGTGGCATTGCTGTGGAGAAACTGCCAAGGTGTGACCTGAGGCTTCTTGCATTTGAGATGGCCATAGTTAAGGTTTTTCTTTTCTTCACAGATGATTGACGGAGTAGCTGACTTAATAACTGCTCTGTTCTGAGGAAAAACTTGCTAGATAGTTGAGGAAAACAGAGGTCTCTTGAATTTGTACTGCTGAACTGAAAGCAGTACTTTTATTAATGGAATAATTGTGCTTTGCTATTAATATGGCTTGGTATTGCTGGACTAAACCTGGACTTAGATGAATGAGATATTCTTTGCCTTCCCTACTCTGAAATGTAATTCACTAATGAATCCTACTCTCCGTACCACAACTGTAAGTTCGGTCTGTGAATTAACAATGATTAGACGAACCTCTTGCTGCTGGTATGGCTTAACAGGAACCATGATGCCTGGAGATGGGATCTTTATCTGCTTTCTGCTCTGGGGCAATGAGGGTCTGTGCTATTCTCAGTCCCTCTGGCCCTTTCAGAGAGATGCTGATGGCCCTGTGCCACTATGTTTCATGTTCTGCTCTGGAGACAAGCAAGGAATCAGAGTGCATTGGGACAATGCTGCTGAGGACCTCTCCAAAACGGTAAAGGGCAACAATATCAGTTGAAATATTAAGATTCACCTGATAGAGGCCATGGCATTTTCAATTACTGCCTATGAATCTGAATGTTGGACAATGAATAAAAAAGAAAGAGGTGAATGCCTTTCAAATGTAGTGTTGGAAAAGAATATTGAATATACCATGGACTACCAAAAGAAGTCTGTCTTGAAGGAAGTACAACCCGGGTGCTCCTTAGAGGCAAGGACAATGAAACGTCTCACATATTTTGAGTATGTTGTCAGTAGGGGGCTGTCCTTGGAAAAGAACATCATACAAGGAAAGGTAGAGTGTCAGAGAGAAAAAGGAAGACCCTCGACAAGATGGACTGACACAGTGGCTATAACTATAGGCTCAAGCATATTGGAGACAGGGAGGAAGGTGCAGGACAGGAGGAGGTTTGGATCTGTTATTCACAGGGTCACTGTGACCTGTAATCTACATGATGGCATTTCCTAACAACAACAACAACAATCAGTGTTTAATCATGTCTCATGCATGATGAGGTCAGTGATCTTTGTAATCTCCTTCTGCATGAATGCATATGTTATTTTAATTCTTACTATGTAGCGAATTATTCCTATTTTGAAGAAAGGAAAAAGACCATAGACATAAATACACAGTGAATATTACTTGAAAATATAATAGTTCACTTCCATCCTAGCTAGAGCTGCTTTCCCTGAGGATACAGAGTGCGATACAGAACTTGTAATAGGTATTGTTATTATTTATACTGTGTACTCCATTATTTATATTGTGTACTCCAGGATGCATCCTATCTCCATACCTTTTCAACCCATATGCAGAGCAGATTATCTGGGAGAATGGGCTCTATGAGGAGAAATGTGGGGTCAAGATTGGCTCTATGAGGAGAAATGTGGGGTCAAGATTGGTGGAAGATCTATCAACAATCTGTGTTATGCTGATTATACAACCCTGCTTGCTGAAACTGAGGAGGACCTGAAGCACTGCTGCAGAGGGTCAAGGACTGCAGCCTCCAATATGGATTGAGATGCAATGTCAAGAAGACAAAGATTCTCATCACTGGACCAATTGGCAGCATCAGGATGGATGGTGAAGAGATTGAGATTGTTCACAGCTTCAGTTTGCTTGGCTCCACAGTCAATACTATTGGCACCAGTAGCTAGGAAATGAAAAGATATATTGCCATGGGAAAGCCTGCTGTTAGGGACCTCTCCAAAGTACTGAAGAGCAATGGTGTCTCTCTGGAGACTAAGGTGTGTCTGATACAGGCCATGGTCTTTGCTATCACTTGTTATGCGTCAGAGAGTTGGACAGTGACTAAGGAGGTTAGAAGGAGAATTGATGCCTTTGAGCTGTGGTGATGGAGAAGAGTATTGAGGGTACCATGGACTGCTGGGAAAACAAACAGATTCTTCCTGGAAAGGGTTAAACTGGATGGCTCCTTGGAGGCAAGGATTCTGAGGCTTCATCTGACATACTTTGGACATACTGTAAGGAGGGACAGGTTCTTGGAGAGGGACATCATGCTTGGGAGGGTGGAAGGACAGCGCAAGAGGGGAAAGCCCTCTATGAGGTGGATTGATTCAGTGACTGGGGTAATCGGGATGGGAGTGTCAGAGACAGTGCAACTGGCACAGGACAGAGCAGAGTTTAGGGCTGTTGTACTTAGGGTCGCTATGAGTCGCAAGCAATTTGCAAGCGGCACGCAACAACAACAACAACAACAACAACAACAACTATTGAGTTGGAGCTGATCTATAGCCGACTCTGCAATGGCTTTTCAGTGGCAGTAAATTGCCTAAAAAGAGATTGCTTATCCTTCCCCTGCAGAGCAGCTGGTGGATTCAAACTGTGTCTTTTGGGTTGCAGTGCAGCTTCTTACCACTAGGCCGTCAGAGCTCCCCAAATTGGCATAGAGCCTCTTATTATTACTTATTATTATTAGGAGAATAGAGATATTAACTCAAGAGGGGTTGAATATTAGAGCAAACTAGTATGCACCTAGACATAAATTCCAATAAGCCCAAGGACAGAACCCCAATAGTTTAGGGACACATCAAAGGTCTAAATTGAGATAGAAAAAAGTCAAGAGACTCAAGGATGCAGGATTACGTTGTTGAAACACTCAGAGATGTGGATTAAAAAAGTCTTGGATGAAGAGAGGACACTGAATAGTACCAAGGCTGTAATACCAAAGTAAAACCTATCTGCATTATAAATAGCATCTAGAGCGAGATAATCTGTCTAAGCAAAGGAACAAACAAAGCCAAAAATTGCTGTTGCATCAATTCCAACTTCTGACAGCCCTGTAGGCTGCCAAATGTCCCAGACTTCCAGCTTTTGGAAGCAGATTTCCAGAGTTTTTGTTTTTGTTTTTTTTTTTCTGAGGTGTCTCTGAATGTGTTCAAACAGTCAACCTTTCCGTTAGTAGTTGAGCACCCATTTGTGCCATCTGGGGATTTTAGTTACCTGTGGAGTCCTCAAAATGGTAGAGCAACTGCTCTCAGTCCATTGTTTTCCATTTGGGAGGACAAATGCCACCGTTGTTGACTGGGAGATATAGACAGCAACACAGACTTCCCTTCCCCCACCCCCAAGAAACAGCATGGACTCAAGCCAATTAGAAGCTTGGATGAGTCCTAGAATAGATATGAGGTTCACGACATCTTCATCAAGAAGTGATTCCAATTTCAAAGGGTATAGCTGTGACTCTTTTATGCATACTTTAATGAAACAGGTGGCAGATTTGGAAGGAGATGAAAGATTGCAAGTTTCAGGTTGTAGTCCCTCCCAAGAGGAAGCCCTTCTCCCTAACGGCTCCCACAACTAACTAAGCGCACCATTTCTCTAACTAGCTGGCAAGCAGTTTCAAAATCCTTCTTTGATATTAGCGAGGTGAATTTATAAAATGAGTTCATTATATTAATAGTGTTGGCCTGCTCTTAGTTCTTATTCCATTCTTTTCCCTTTTTCATTAAAGGGACATAGAGTATATCCTCGATATTAGAGTTGCTATTATTAGAAAGAGTGGTAGCACCATCATTTAATTTTACTTACACATTATATTTGTTCAACTGAGTATGATTATGTCCCAGAATAATAGAGGCTATTCATAACCTTCTTCAATCTCCAAATAAAACAAAGACTTAAAGTTCTCCCCAGGTACCGCTAGCCTTGAATTCAAGTATTATTCCTCGCTGCATACCCTTGCATTTTGTTCTATCGAGCCTTCCACCTCTAAATATTACTCAAAACCCCTGAGGGTTTTTAAAGCCTCACCACTAGCTGCATTGAAACAGACTTCACTCATAATTAATTAGTTGAATGTGTTGTTTAACCATTACTCATTGTCCAAATGCAAAAGAGAATATATTTAAATGGACAGAAGAGCCATCTTTAAGAGAAAAACACAGAAAACAAAACCACAAGCAATAAAGTTTCATTTCTCAGGCTACAATAAAAATAGAATGTTGGCTTCATGATAACATTTTCTTATACTAAAGGAAGATATAACACTTTTGATTGTCTATCAACTTTAATATTTGCTGATATGGAAAAGCGCTAGTCTCTGCTAAATGCGAAGAAGCCTTGACCTACTTTATTTGATTTTAACATCTTGCATTTTAAAATGCAGGATCAAGGACTGTAGATTTTTATCATCTTCCTTTTGCCTTCACTACAATAAAGAGTATGTGAGGAGATTTTGGAAGGAGATATGATATAGGACTCTGGAGGCCAATTTCATAGAAACTATTATTTTAAATACATTCTAAAATGAGGCGCATTGAGGCTTGTGAAGGGAAAGATATGAAATTTTCTTCAAACAGTGTAAAAAAAGTAAGGCATCCACCCAATGAATGCTTGGCTTTAGAAAGATTTCCTAAGCTAATTCTTCTCATTTGCTTGTCTTTCATACATCTGTCAAATACCGAGGGACACAAGATAATGGGAATTGTTCTTTGAAGATAATAGGAGAGAGTGTGGTGGGTTGGTTGGCTGGTTTGTTTTGGTTTTGTTTTGTTGCATTTATTATTTTTGTGGAAGGATAATGATGGTGTTAAATATCAAATGTGAGGGTTGTAGGTAGAATAAACAACAAACGCTGTTGCCTGAGCACATCAACTACATCTAGACCAGAAAAGAGAAAGATGATGTTATTACCTTTAAAAGACGTAGCTGGATAAGAAGATGGGGCAGGAAAGAGCTTGAAACGGTCACTTGGGGGATAACTGGTCTTTCCCATGTCCATCGCTCATCATAGCGTCACTGGGCAACATGGGATGCACACAATAGACCTTTGGAAGACAATAGAGAACTCCAAACACTACTTCTCTATAAATTACAATGTTTCTGATTCTAAGTACTAATCTAATACTCAATATGGTGGAGTTTACGATTTCTTTTTCTTTTAATCTGAGTGGTTTGAATCTATCTTAAAGGTATAGCCAAAACCTGCTCAGAAGAAAGCGGCTCTTTAGAATTACATAGGCGTTCATTTCATTCACTATGAACATCATAAAAGTCCCTGGTGGACTTTTATGCTTAATAAAAGAGAAAACTCAAACTCACTGTCTTCAAATCAGAACTGACTCATGGTTAACTTTGCAGCGCATTTTTAGGAGGCTGTCAAGCATGTGGGAGGAGATTTCCCCATCTCTCTCCTGAGAGCAGCTGGGAGATTTGAGCAGACCAAAAAGGCTCTGCCTTGGATTAGCATCACAACTCCCCACAAGACTCCTCTAGCTGCACTCCTCACAAAGCAGAGGCTCAGTGAAAAAGAGAAAGGTGCTCAATCAGAGAGGTTGACACAGGAGCTGCGACAACAGGCTCAGACAGACACAGCAGTGGTTGTGAGGATGATGCAGGTGCCTATGGTGTTTCCGTCTGTTGTATAAAAACCCACTTTATGGCACCCAATAATGACATACATCTCTCTGTGCCTCTTTTTGATATTCAAAGCTAATTACATTTACAGAGTTTACATTTATAACTTTTTTCCCCTTAAGTCTCAATTGTATCACTTGGAGAAACAGGGATGAAACTTCTTGACACTTGATAGGATTTCAAAGAATTTAAGACATGTTAGCAATTTGAATCTATTAATCACTTTACAAAACAAAGGGAGTCAGTTGCCTCCGTTAAATGTTTAGTCATAGCTTAACTAGGACAAGGTGTGATGCACACAAATAGACCTTAGAAGGCATGATCGCGTTCCAAATGCTATTTCTCCACAATTGACAACATTTGTGATTCTAAGTATTAATCTGTTGGAGGGTTGCTATGAGTCAGAACCAATTCAAAGACAGTGAGTAGTAGTGTCTTCCAGGGATTCTTATCTTCAGGCTTAACTTCCTCATTTCTTTCAATACTTTTTCACCTAGATTTCTAACTAGTCTATGAACACTACATCTTTTGTCAATGATACATTTAAAAGGTGTGTCTACAACTGAACACCATGTCCCAAATGTAATTTAGATCAATATGTTGTTATGTGCCGTCAAGTCACCTCATAACAACCCTATATACAACAACCCTAAACCCTGCTCTATCCTGTGCCAAAGTTATTGTCTCTGATACACCTACGCCCCCCCCCATTATCCTAGTCATTGAATCAATCCATGTCATCAAAGGTCTTCTTCTCCTGCGCTGTCCCTCCACCCTCCCAAACATGACATCCTTCTCCAAGGATTGGTTCCTCCTTACAACATGTCCAAAGTATATCAGATGAAGCTTCAGAATCCTTGTCTCCAGGGAACGGCTTGGTTTCACTCTTTCCAGAACAAGTCTGTTCATTCTCTTAGCAGCCCCTGGTATATTCTACACTCTTCTCCAATACCACAGCTCAAAAGCATAAATTCTCCTTCTAGCATCCCTAGTCATTATCCAGCTCTCTGGTGCATAACAAATGATTGCAAAGACCATGGCCTGTTTCAGGTGCACTTTAGTCTCCAGACTGGCATCATTGTTCTTCAGTACCTTGGAAAGGTTACTGATAGCAGACTTTCCCTACACAATGTTGTTGTTATGTGCCATCGAGTCGTTTCCGACTCATAGCGACCCTATGCACAACAGCTCTAAACCCTGCTCTATCCT
>NW_006399818.1:4686974-4688107 GCF_000299155.1 Elephantulus edwardii
TTATTATCAATGCATCTTGGTTGCATGTTTGATCAATCTCCGATTGTAAAAGTTGGTAAAAATCTTCAATCTCCTTTTCCTTGGCTCTGGTTGTTGGTGCAAATATTTGAATGATAGTGGTATTCACTGGACTTCCTTGTATGCATATAGGTGTAGAAATTATCAAACAATGTCACACACAAGCAAATATCCTGCTGGAGAGTATCAAAAAACCAATTGGAACAGTACCTTGACAGAGAACTACCAGAAACACAAGCTGGATTTAGAAGAAATTGTGGCACTAGGGACATGATAGCCAATATTGGATTTATCTTGGTTGAAAGTAGAGAGTACCAAAGGAATGTGTCTGCATGTTTCATGACTATGCAATGGTTGAGTGGATTGCATTGAAATTAATGGAAATCCCAGAACACTTGATTGTGTTCATGTGTAAAAAGAGCAAAGATAACGTAGGGTGTGTCATCTCACCTTTATCAACTTCACAGGAGGAAACTTTCCTGCCACAGCCTCAATAACACAAAACCACTTCTCTTGAGGTCAGATATGTCCCCCATGCTCACATGATGTGATAGCTCACAGACCACACAGAACTATATTGAGGGAGTTAAAAGTTTATAATTCAGATTAATAATAAAATACAATTAAGATAGAGCCCAAAAAAGTGTACACAGGTACCTCAGTCTAGAGCTTCAAGGCTCTAAGGGTTGCCAAAATTTCAGTCTTGCCAGTATTGACTATTCCCACTCCAAAGTCCCATCTCACATCCAGTTCTCCAGTTCAGCTGTTACTACTGCTCCTACTGCCATCCTATAGTGAATCCTTCAATTCACGCAGTTGGGAGTAGTCTCTCTTCTCTGGCCAGACGAAGAATTCCATTTCTTCTGATGCAGTATGTATTCCTTCTGGATAGGGGATGAATTTCTGTTTCTGAAGCTAGAACAGTTTGATTTATTGGCGAGACTAGCCAATCCACGTGTAGATAGTTGAGACCTCCAATCCCCTTGTGGAGTGGCAAATAGTTAATCCTTTTGCAGTAGGCCAACGTGGCTCACTCCCTCCACATAGTCATCTGCTCTAGAAAAGCCATATCGAGAAACAAAGTCTACATCATGTAAAACCTATTCTTGGACCAG
>NW_006399818.1:4688207-4693435 GCF_000299155.1 Elephantulus edwardii
GGATTGTTGATGAGTCTACCTCCAATCCTGATGCCACACTTCTCATAGAGCCCAGCCTCCCAGTTAATCTGTCCTACATATAGATTGAAAAGGTATGGAGATAGGACACATCCCTGGTATACACCCTTCCCAATTTTGAACCATGATCAATATAGTATTAAAAAAATAAAAAGGAATTGGTATTTCTCTTGTTCTTACAAATTCTTTTGTTTTAATACAGCCTGATGTTGGATTCATCCTGTTAGCCATTGGATGACAGCTTGTAGGCTATGTTTTACTCTTCTCCAGGCACCTAGAAACTAATTCATTGCGAGACATTCTAGATACTCGGGAAGCACTGATTGAATTGAGCTGGGCTTCACTCTGCTGGAGTTTTTTCTTGTAGTGAGGACTATATTGCTGCGAATCATTTTCAATCTGAAGGATCTATAGGAGATCAGAAACTACGCCTCTTCAGCATTCTCTTGAGATTTTTTTTTCTTTTATATAAGAATGGTCATAAGGGTCTAGAAAATTATAGAGAATGACTGCACTGAACCAATACAGAGAATGCCTAAACTAAATGAACTCTGGGGAATTTGAAAAGAAATCCCTTTCCAGAATTACCTGGACACAGAAAGAGCACAGATGAGGGGGCCATGCTTCTGTGATGCACCTTCAGTAATTGCTTGAACATGTGACTTGCCATTTAAGGAATAAATGACATTTATTAAGGGTTTAATATATGTCAGCTACTGTGCCAGGCACTTTGACTTTATCTCATTAATCCCCTCAACAGCCCTGTGAGGTTGGAGTAATTATGAGCCCCACTTTACAGCGAAGTTATGAAGCTTGCCTAATTTTACATGCTAAAGATAGCTCTTGTTTGGCTGCCACCTCCCGGGTGTTTTCTGCACACCTGAGCTATGACAACTGGGATGAGCCCGGGAAGACAGGGAGCTCGAGATGAGAATTCGGCATATTAGCCTGGGACGTGAATATCCTTGATGGCAGATAATTTCAAAGCCTTGGAAAGAGAAGAACGTAAAGCATAACGGATAACACTAAGGACTCTACTATCTAATTGCTGTGGCTGAATCCTAATTCTTTCACTGCGTGATCTAGGGAAAATTACTACCCTCTCTGTGTGTTAGCCTCCAAATGTGTAAAAATGTGGTTTTGGGTTTGTGTGTATCAAATTAATTAATGTATATAAAGTACTTGGTTTAAAGCCCGGACGTGGTATGTATGACACACATATTAACTCCTATTCAATATTATAAGATAACCAAAGTGAGAAACTATGTCTATTGCTATCAAGTCAACCCTGATTCATATGATGTAAAATTCAAAATTCCTTTAAATTTGAAAATGAAGCATATTGAAGGAATGCTTTCTTTGCAGAAAGCTGCTTCAAACTAAAATATTTATTTCTTTATGTCTTCTAATAGGTAAAGTGGTAAAGGAGTTTGAGAATTATGTTCTACAACCACTCATTTGTTTTTCCCAGTTGGCAGGTTTCTCATTATGTTGTGTTTTGGCCCTTACAAAATACGTTCATTTTGACCATGGTCTGGACCTAATGACTCGTTTCTAGGAAATAAAATATGAAAAAGTGGTGAGATATCACCTCTGACATTGGGTAATAAAAATTGACTCGCGTTTCTCTTTCTCATTTTTTAAACTGACTCTGACAAACAAGGTATATATTTTGTATGCTGTCCTTTGAAGAAGTCTATGTCATGAGACACTTGGGCCAGTTTCTAGTCAACAGTCTTCAAAGAATTGAGGCCTTCTTTTCAGTAGCCTGCAGGAAGCGAATTCTGCCAACAGCCATGGGATTGAACTTGGAAGTAGAACGTGCCTAATGTGCATCTCCTTTTGTTCTGAATGTTGGAATGATTGGGAATGACTTTAACTCCAGTTAAGATCTGAGTTGAAGCCTGTGAAAAACATTCAAACAGAAGGTCCATCTGAGCATCGGGGTTCCTGATTTACAGAAAGAACAGGGTTACAAATGTCTGAAGCCCCTAAATTTGGGGACAATATACTACACAAAAATAACTAACTAACAACCTTCTGGAAGTGAGAGGTGTGTGGAAGAAGAGTAAACCATCACTGCTGAAGGGAAAATAAGTAATGGACTCATGGAATGAATACCAAGAACTTGTATAGTAGAAGGTAAAATGACAGCTAGTCTCAGTTAATCCCTATTATTATCAAGTTAGTAAAAAAGACCACAATTAGGTGGAAGAATTCTCACCTTCTCTGTGAGAGATCTGACTTTGAATCCAGGCCAACCAACGTTATCCATAGTTACCATATATGTGACACTGAAGGCTTGCCTATTACTATGATGTTGAACAGGGTTTTTTGAAGCTCCAGACTGAAAACAACTAAGAAGAAAGGACTGATGATGATTTACTTCCAAAAATTAGCCCATGAGCACCCCATGGATCACAATAGCTTGATCCTCAATGGATCGAAGGCATGATGCAAAATTGGACAATATTTCATTCCGTTGTGTATGTGGTAACCACAAGTCAAAGAGTTGACTCAGTTGCCGCTGACAAAAATGACATCACCATGCTTAGAGCAGTTTCTCCCCATCAGCAAGTCTGGAATCAACCTTAATTGGCTAGTTAGGATACTTTCACTTTGTGTGCGCTGCATTTCAAAGTACTTAAATTCTTCAACCTGCTCCAATACATTTACTGCAACTGTTTTCTTCCTTAATGAGGCATTAAGTTTTTATAATCTGGGAGATGACCCAAAGATCACAACTAATTTAATTTAAAATCAATGTACTATAGAAGAAAGTCTCTGCCTCCAGGATTGAAATCAGGGAATAAGTGTTTGCAAACCCACCTAAATATACGAAACAACATATGATATGCATACTGTTTCTAAACAGGTGCCGAAAGGAAAACACACAGCACACATTGTCACAAAGTTCTTCCAAAGCAGATTCTCAAAATTGGTCCCCATGGTTTTGTTTGATCAAGTGAATTGCAAATCGTTTCCTAGATTCATTATGGAATTCCCGCTGAGGAGCTAAGACTAGTATCAATGAATTTTACATCCTTGATATTTTAGGGATAGCCATTTATGCCTGAAAAAAATCAGAGAGCTTAGATATATGAATAATGGCTTTTATAAAGTACTTTTGGTTTTAATTTAGTTTTATGGCAGTTTTCAACCTGTCTCGTGGGAATTAAAAAACAAAACAAAACAAAACAAAAAACACTGTGGTCCAAGGTGGGCAAGTGCCTATTTCACATGTATTTTTTTTAAATTGTAATTCTCTAAGTCTGATCACTGATTTGTTAAGGTCTTCAATGAAATGGGTTCATAATTAATTGTTTTCAATTTACTTATTCATTCAATTTTTTATCTGCTTATTCACTTCACAAACACTAACTTACTCTGTATCAAGTAACATACTAAATCTTGGAGTTTTAAACATGAACAACTGCAGGGTATCAGTAAAAAAAAGGGTCTGTATTTTGTTATATTTACAAATAAGCTCAGAATAGCAACAGCTTAACAAAACAAGTTTTACTCAGGAGGTATATGTTGAAGGGTCCAAGTGATACTGCTATGTCTGTACAGATGTTTGTATTTATCAAGACAGGGAAAGACCTGACTAAAAATCTGACACAGGCAATTAAATATATATCAGAAATTTACCCAAATCACTTCTGCTTGCATAGCTGCTTCTCAAGGGGAAGTAGACTCAATGGTTCCATTGTCATCACTGTTAGTTGTCGTCGAGTCCACTATGACTTACAGCAACCTGATGAACCAAGGATCTGGATCTGAGCTTTGTCCTATTTTGTGCCATCCCCGTTATCTCTGCCAAACTTGAGCCCACTGTTACAGTCACTGTGTCAGTCCATCGCATTGAAGGTCTTCTCTCTAACTGACCCCTCCACATTTCCAAGCACCATCTCCTTTTCAAAGGACCAGGCCATTCTAACATGTCCAAAATATGTGAGGCAAAGTTTCACCATCTTTTCCTCCAAGGAGCACCTGGTTACACATTCTCCAAGATATGTCTGTTTGTTTGTATTTTAAGTCTGTGGGATATTTAGCACTTGTCTCCAAGGCATTAATTAACTTGTCACTCAAAGGCATTAATTCTTCTGCTGTCATACTTTAATCATTGTCTGCATTTCAGATATAGAGTAAGTAATTTCAAAGACTGTGGCTTAAGTTGGATGATGCACTGAGTTTTTAAACTGACATCAGTGCTCTTTACCATCTTGGAGAGATCCTTGACAGCAGATTTACCAAATGTAGCATGTCTTTTTGATTTCTTGACTGCTGGTGCTACAGATGCTACTTGTGGGTTCAAATAAGATAAAATCTTTCACAATTTCAATCTTCTCTCCATCTGTCATGGTGTAGCCTGTTGGCCCAGAGGCAAGGATTTTTGTCTTTTTTTGTACTGAAATGTAATCAATATTGAAGACTATATAGCCTTTGATCTTATGTAGCCAGTGCTCCAAATCCTTCTCACTTTTGGCAAGCAAAGTTGTGTCATGGGCATAACACAAGTTGTTGATGAATTGTCCTCTGATCCCAGTGCAACACTGCTTTTCTTATGGTCTGACTTCTCAAATGATGTACTTGGCACACAGATTGAATAGGTGCTTACTTGTCTTTATGGATTATTCATACAGATGTATCACTTACTGGCTTACTGGTCAGTTTCTAATTTTGAGGGAATTATTTACATTGTGCTGATTATTTTACCTAGAGCTGATCTTTTTTACTATGAGTATAGGCCTATTTTTCTCACTTTTTCATTCCTGGCATAGCAGATCATATGCTTGTCTGATTTAAAATGGCCAATGCCAATCCATATCAGCTTGTTAAAGCCTCGTGTGTCGATCTTTATCCACTTCATTTTATTTTCGGCATTGTCCACATGGAAAGAGTACACAGAGTCATTGTGCCAAAATGAATTGGCTGATGCAGAAGAATTTCATGAAACAATATATGATTACTTGCCTATGGTGATGAATGAGGAAGTTCAAGCTTCCTTGAAGGAATTGGCATGAAACAAGACCCCAGGAATTGATGGAATACCGACTGACATATTTGAACAAATAGATGTTGCCCTGGACTTGCTCATCAGGTTGAGCTAAGAAATCTTAAGAACAACTACCTGGCCAACTGATTGGAAGAGATTAATGTTTATTCTTATTCCAAAATAAGATGATCCAGCAGTTGTTGTTGTTGTT
>NW_006399818.1:4697305-4738063 GCF_000299155.1 Elephantulus edwardii
AATGTCAGTCTAGAGACTAAGTTGTGCCTGATCCAGGACATTATCTTCACAATTACTTTCCATGCGTCAGAGAGTTGGAGAATGACCAAGATGATAGCAGAAGAATTGATACGTTTGTATCTTCACAATTACTTGCCATGCATCAGAGTTGGAGAATGACCAAGATGATAGAAGAAGAATTGATACGTTTGAGTTGTGAGAATAAAGAAGAGTATTAAACACCATGGACTACCAAGAAAATAAACAAGTTTTTCCTGGGGAGGGAAAAATGAAGTTACTCCTTTGAAGTAAGGATTGTGAAGAAGCCCCACCTCACATACTTCAGGCATGTTACCAGGAAGGACATCATGCTTTCAAGAGCAGAGGGACAGAGCTGAAGAAGTAGACCCTGGACGAGATGGACTTACACAATAACTGGGTTACTGAGGGTAGATGTTTCAGAATCAGTGATATTGACTCAGAATAGTGCAGGGTTCAAAGCTAGGGTCGCTGTGTGTCACTGTTGACCTGATAGCATATAATAATGGTAACATCAAGTTTTTCTATATTGTACATTCTTCATTTCAATTATTATTGTATGGTTGCAACTGTTTTTCCTCATATTTTTATTGTCTTCCAAACTGAAGGCTCTGCCTCCAATGCGGTATTATCTAACTGTGCTTTATTGTTCATAGGGTTTTCAAAGGCCTTTCAGAAATGGATGGCCAATCCTTCTTCTAGTCAGCCTTAATCTGGAAGCTTCGCTTTAGTACAGTTTCCAATAGACAAACTCTGTACTCATACGATAAAGAACCAAACATACACATATTTAAGCTGTTAAGACCAGCAATATGCAAAACACTTCCCCAATACAAGAAACTGACAAGTAAGTTATTATGCCCTAAGAGCAAACCATAAAGGCAAGCAAACATACAGATATCACGTCATAGGAGGCAGGGGCTCCCATACTAAGGCAGCAGTGAAAGGCCTGGAAGGCCCAGGGGGTCATGCCAACAGTGGGTGCATCAATCTCCCTAAGTGAGGAGGGTCTGTGAGGCCAGGTGTATTTGATTCCATTGCTATTTTTGTTGATTGCTCTCAAGTCAAGCACAACTCATAGTAACCCTATGAACAAAAGGCCTGAAGCCTTTCTGTAACAATTGTCATTTATCAGTGTTGGCAAAAGGCATTGTGATGTGCCATTACCAGACTTGATTTTATGTATCTCGACTTCACTCTAATTTTGATGGCCTGTGAACTGTTGTCACAGCATCTGTATGTTTTTTAGGCCATTAAGCTACTATATATCCAGAGAACTTTAATTATGTTTTCACAGAAAGGTAGAAGAGCAGAGACTCCCTGGTACAAATGGCCCATATACCTCTGAACAGAAGATTTCAGAGGGCAGCTAGCGAAGCCAAAGCAAAGTATTATAATGTGCAAAGAACAAGAATCAGAGAATAAAAAAAGAAGAACTCGCTCAGCATTTTTCAAGCAGAGAGAACTTAAAATAAATTCAAGCCTTAAGTTGCAATACTGAAAGATGCTATGGACAAAATGTTGAATAATGCAGGAAGCCTTAAAGGAAGATGGACGGAATACACAAAGTCATTGTACCAAAAAGAACTGGTTGACACGGAAAAATTTCAGGAAGCATCATATAAAAAGAAGCCAATAGTAACAAAGGAAGTTCAAACTGCAGTGAAGACACTGGCAAAAAATAAATTCCTAGGGATAGATGGAATAAAAATAAGGTCCTAGGAATAGATGGAATATATACTGACATTTTCCAACTAAGAGATCCAACCTTGGACATGCTTAGCAGTCTATGCCAAGAGATTTGGAAGACAGCTTCCAAGTTAACTGACTGGAAGAGATCCATATATGTTCCTATTCCCAAGGAAAGAAATCTAGCAGAATGTGGGAATTATTGAACAATATCATTAATATCACATACAAGCAAAATACTGCCATAGATTATCCAAAATGTATATCAATAGAGAACTGACATAAGTTTAAGCTGGATTTAGAAAAGGCCATGGCAGTAGGGGTATCATTGTTTATATCAGATGGATCCTGGCTGAAAGCAGAGAATATCAGGAGAATGTTTATCTGTGTTTTATTGACTATCCAAAGGCATTTTGACTGTGTGGATCATAAAAAAACCTACGCCTAACATTGAGAAGAGTGGCAATCCCAGAACAAGAAAATGTGCTCATGAAGAAACAATACTTTGACCAAGATTCTGTTATTTGAACAGAACAAGGGAATATCGTATGATTTTAAATCCGGAAGGGTGTGCATCAGGGGTGTAACCTTTCTCCGTACCTATTCAATCTGTATGCTGAGAAAATTTGTGAAGCTTGACTCTATTAAGAAGAATATGGCAGCAGGATTCAAGCAGGACTCATTAACAACCTGTGCTTTACAGATGACACAAAGCTTGCTTGCTGAAAAAGAAGGCGAATCTAAGTGCTTGTTGCAAAGATCAAAGACTACAGCCTGATATATGGATTGTATATTAATGTCAAGAAGACAAAGGTCCTTACCACTGGGCCATTGGGAAACATCATGACAACATATAGAGAAAAGATTAAAACTAATAATGATCTTGTCTTGTTTGGATACACAATCAGCACCCTTGTTACCAGCAGTCAGGTTCAAAGGAGACATGCTGCTTTGAACAACTCTGCTATTAGGGTTCCCTCCAAAATATTAAAGAGCAGTACTGTGGTTTTGGGGACCACGATGCCCCTGATTCAGGCCATAGTCTTTTAAATTACTTACTATTCATCAGAGAGCTGGACTATGAAGAGGGATGACAGAAGAAGAATTGGCACCTTTGAATTGTGGTGTTGGAGAAAATTACTGGATATCCCATGGCCTGCCAAAAGAATGAACAGGTATGTCTTGGAAAAGATGGAGCTAACGTGCTCCTTGGAGGCAGGGATGACCAAGGTTCATCTCTTATACTTTGGACATGTTGCTAGGAAAGACTAGTCCTTGGAAAAGGATATCATGCTTGGGAGGGAAGAGGGTCAGTGAAACAGAGGAAGACCTCCATCGAGATGGGTTGACACGGTGACTGCAGCAATGGCCTCAAGTATATCAGAGAACGTGAGGATGGCGCAGGATAGGATGGATAGAGGTCTGTAATTCATAGGGTCATTATGAGTCACGTGCAGCTTGACTGCACCTAACAACAACCGTATAGAAATCTTTACTGCTTTCTTGGAAAAAAAGAAATGAGGAATATAAACAATGAATAAGATCAAGTTTATTTTATCTGTGTAACCATTTGACTGTTAGACAATATGCTTTGGACAGAAGTACTATGTAATTCAAGTGGTAATAATTTTTTCTTGCCTCATATGTAAGTCTAAATTGAAAAAGGAACAGAAATACTAAAGAAGAATGAATGTATTCAAATTGTGAGGGAGATGAAGAATCCTGAATAGTACCATAAACTATCAGTGAAAGAAGCAAATCTGTCTTGGAAAAGTACATACAGAATGCTACTTAGAAGGAAGAACGATGAAACTTTATGTCATTTATTTTTGAATTGTTATCAGGAGGGACTAATTCATAGAGAAAAACACAGCTTGATTTTTTTTAAATTTTTTGTTATTATTGTTGTTAAATTGAATATAGACATCAGCAAAAACAGAGAAATACATACAATGAGAACAAACACACTTACTATTGTGATGGCTCAGGGCCATGCCATATTTTATTCTCTTATACATACAGTTGCTGAGTTGGACTCATACCAAGAGTAACTAACAATTATGTTCTGTGTGCTGGGAATGAGCTAATCAACATAGACATGGATCAGACAGTATAATGAGCCCAATTGCAAGGTACACTGAAAATAACAATATAGAGAGGTAAAGATTACACTATGTATGTGCAGAGAACTCTGGGGAAATATTGCTCGGATGTCCAAAAAATGGCAGATGAGGGAGTGCCCCTAGAGGAAACAACATCCATACAGAGCATCAAATGACATAGAATTGACAGCTGCTTCTGGTTCAACTCTGACCACAGTGCAATGAAATGCTGCCTAGTCCTGTATCACCCTCATGATGCCAGCATGTTTGAGATGATTGTTGCGACTGTGTCAATTCATCACACCAAAGTTCTACTTCCACTTCATCAGCCTTCTTCTTCACCAGGCATCTTTTCCTCTAGTTAATGATCCCTCTAATGATGTGACAAGAATAAACAAGTCAGACAATGCTCTACTGTGGTGCATAGGTTTGCATTGGCTAATGTTTGGAACTAGATCACTGATTTTTTCTTCTAAAGCTACCAAGGTGGAAAGATCCATTAAAATGTCTTCACAGTGAGTGAGCTTGCTACTATTTAAAAAAAAACAAAAACAAACAAACAAAAAAACCACACACACACACACAAAACCCAAAAACAAATGATGCAGCTTCCAATATCATAACAACACACAATCATATAACAAACTGACAGAAGGGTGGTGGATGAACCAGTGAAGGAAGATAAAACGAGTGGGAGATAATTGTTTCAGGAAAAGAACAAAGACTGAAAGAAGACAGATGTAGAGAGGGAGAACAAAAGAGTTGGGAAATTGGAGGCCAGGCCGGAATAAGTAAATTTCTCCAGAGCACAGTCTTGAAGCCATAGGGAAATTTTAAGAGATAAGATAAAATGTGAAGAGGAGCCAATTCACAAAGGACCTGGCAAGTCAACAATCAGTTTGAACTTTTCCCTAGGAGTACTGAGATGTCGTTGAGAGGTTTCAAACAAGTGAGAGAGTGATATCATAGTTACTTCCTATTTGAAGTAATAACTCCTCCTTGCTTTTGTAGCAATTATTGTCTGGCAAAGATGCCAACCCAGTGCTAACTCACAGCGGTCCTATCATTTGACTGGTTTTCTAGTAAGATAATTTCGAAAGAAGAGAACTAAGCATTCTGGTGTCTAGTGTGGTAAGGAACACTAGGAGTGTCCCTAACACAGCAATTCTTTTCCTATTTGCTGCCATGAACATTGAAACCCACAATATACCATGTTTTTGGGTAACCATTTATCAAGTATGCATTGGGCACCTATGATTGATGTGTTGAGTATTTTTGAGTTGGAACCAAGCCATAGCTGACCCATCAGCAAGTTTTCAGAAATAGTTCATCTCATGAGAGGAGATTGTCCATCCTTCTCCCATGGAGGAGCTGGGAGATTTGAACTGTATACCATTTGGATTGCAGCAGGGTTTCTTAGAGCTTGTTCAATTTAAAAAAAAAAAAAGGAGAGAATTCTTGCTTTTAAAAGGTGTAAGGTCTAGTAGAGGAACATAAGACTTTAATAGTACCATGTGAGGAGGAAAAGCCCAGAGGAAGAAACAAGATTTTCTGGGAAGGCTTTGTGGAGTAATACAACCAAGACTGGGTCTTGAAAGATGTATAAAATAATCTCTGTGCTGAGCCATGTTTTAAAAGTTTTCATCAGAAGTCTTTTAGGTCCTTGTACTAGAAATTAACTCAAATAAGTTTAAGCAGATTAAGAATATATTGGCTAAAAAAATTAAAAGGAATATATATATATACATTTCCAAGGAAGTCCAGAGATGCAGCTGACTGCTGACTTCAAGCACAGTTGTGATCAGGGATACACTGATATGATCAAAGTTTTTTCTTTCTCTTTCCAATTTTAGGACAGATTTTCTCTGAAAAACAAGATTACTACCCATGTTCTTAAGGCTGCCTTGCCA
Organism: Elephantulus edwardii; assembly: GCF_000299155.1. Classification (NCBI taxonomy): domain Eukaryota; kingdom Metazoa; phylum Chordata; class Mammalia; order Macroscelidea; family Macroscelididae; genus Elephantulus; species Elephantulus edwardii. The sequence continues at coordinate 4,703,025 of NW_006399818.1, forward strand.
AATTACCACAAACAGCAGAAGTAAGGCAACAGCCTTTTCTCCTTTCACAATCCAAAGGGCTACAAGTCTGAAGTTAAATTGCCAGCAAGGTTGGTAGTCCTCACTTGGTACTATAATTGTTGTGGATAAACAAATCAAACTTAAAACCACAGGTCAACTACTCCTCAGAATGCCCAGCTAATTTTTTTCTTTGAGAAGTATCATAAAGATTTTCAAATGAATCACAGGCTTTTAACTAGATCAACTGCTTTGCCTAACAAGTGGGTCTTATTATGTTTGTGAGCACTTGGGATAATGGCTGTGAGGTCTCTAAGTCACAGGTGTTAAGAAGGCGCCACAAGCATGCTGAACTTCAGAGTGGCACATCCCTTAGCAACCAACAAACTCCTCATCTTGAGAAAAACAGAACTTTTTTAGAATGTGTCAAGACAGCAAAAATCAACTCAAACCCAGGATCACTTAGCTTTTAGGAAAACAAGTATTTAGAGAAGTATCTTCTGATTCTTCACTGAGATAGCTCACCTTTAGAGACAGATACTTAGTGAAATAAAGAGATGGAGCTTGGAAAGGTGCAGCTGAAAGCCATGGAATGCCGGGTGTTGCCATGCCAGTAACCACCAGAAGTCAGAAGTATTGAGTAGAGTTCCTCCCTGAGCCTTCAAAAGGAACCAGCCTTGCTGCCTTTGGTATGAGCTGTATCTCAACATCAAGAAGAAAAAAGTACTCACCATAGGATCAATAATCAATATTATGATAGATGGAGAAAGGCTTGAAGCTGTCAATGATTTCATCTTCCTTGGATCAACAATCAATGGCCTTGGTACCAGCAGGAGACATATTGCATTGGACATGTCAGCTTTCAGGAACCTCTACAAAATTCTGAAGAGCAATGATGTCACTTGAAGATTAAGGTTGCCTGATTCAGCCCATAGTCTTCTCAATTATCTGCTACTTTTTGGAGAGCTGGATAATGAACAAGGATGGCAGAAGAATTGATATCATTGAACTATGGTGTTCCGTTCTGAATATCCCATTGACTGGCAAAAGAACAAACAGATTACATCTTGGAAAAGGTGCAGCCAGACTGGTCTTTTAAAAAACGGTGGAGCTTAATCTTTCATCCTTTGATCCTATAGCTAGTTAAGGCTATCTTTTGCAAAGATACACAAGGCTTGCAGAGACGGAGGGTCAGCGATAGAAAGGAAAATCCCCCTAAAAGTGGATTAACAAAGGGACTTCAGCAATGAGCTCTGGGGTGTTAGACATGATGAGGGTGGCACAGGATAGGGCAAAGTTCAGGTTGGTTGTTCATTTGTTCATAGGATCACTATGAGTCGTACTCAACTTGATGGCATCTAACAAAAACCACAACCCAAAAGACGAAACAAGTCTATCTTGGAAGATGGTGCAGCCAAGTTGCACTTTGGAGGCAAAGATGGTGAAATTCTAACTTAAATACATTGGATCTATTGTCAAGAGGGGACTGGGAAATAAGAGCAGTCAGAGACAAAGATCTTCGACAAGATGAATTGACAGTGTCTGTAACAATGGGCGTGAGCATTTCTGAGATACTGGCAATGGTGCCAGGTAGGGCAAGTTTCAGATCTGTTATTTACCAGGTCCCTATGAATCAAAGTCAGCTTAATGGCACATAACTAAAACCAAAACACCAACAACACATTTCTTACTCATTAATGGATTCACACTGATTGTGTGACTTATTCATTCATGAATCTCTTTAAAAATTTTATTAGTGTTTACTTATAGGTACCAGGTGCTATTCCAAGTGCTTGACATACATCATCTTACTTAGAACCCTGTGAGATGTGCAATATTAGTATTCTGAATTCAGATGAGGAAACTGAGGTACGGAGTGGATAAGCAACTCACATGAAGGTATAGTACTTGTAAGTAGTGGAGTCATCATTCAAACTCAAGAAGCTGGCTTAAGAGCCTTGTGTATAAGCAACAGGCTATCATGTTCTACTGGTTGCCTACTGATAAGAAACTGCTCTGCAAACTCAAAGGCACGTGGTTTGAATCCACCGGCTGCTTTGTGGTAGAAGGATGGACAATCTCTTTCCATGTGATTTACTGTCTCTGAAAACTCACTAGAAGGTAAGCTATGGGTCGGTTCCACCTCAACGGTCCACAACAACAAAATACTCTACATCTGAATGTTTATTGTGTTAAAAGTCAGGGCTTGAGATGCATCATAATGTGCAAGATCAGGTATAGCTGGTTTCTAAAGACTAGTTATGTGGGAGATCATGTTGCTTTAGGACAGGTTATATCTAGAAATATAAAAATGGACATGGACATCAGATAATCCTTAAGTTGATCCAAGATTATATGGATGAGGTCTGAAAAGACACACTCATGGGGGGGAAATGGCCCTGAGAGATGTTGTACCCTCTGGACTGAATGAAATCACATTGCTATACCATTGAGGAGAGCGCCGGCTAAAACTACAAGCTGCTGAATAAGAATCAATGACCTACAATTAACCATGTGTTTGTTAAATCTTTATTTGGTTAAAAATGAAAGAAGTTCAACTTAAATACCTTACATAAACAAGGTCATGTATTGACATTAGCTCAAGAAATTCAAAATCTGTAAATATTTCACTAGGCCAATTAGCAGCACCGTGATAGATGGAGAAGAGATTGAGGTTGTTAACAATTACAGATTCCTCGGCAGCACAATCAACACTCTTAGCATCAGCAGTCAGGAAATAAAAAGATGAATTGCATTGGGAAAATCTGCTGTCACGGACCTTTCCAGAGTAAATGAAAAGCAATGCTGCCAGTCTAGAGACTAAGGTGCACCTAATCCAGACCATGGTCTTCGCAATTACTTGCTATGCATTAGTGAGCTAGACAATGACTAAGGATGACAGAAGAAGAATCAATGCCTTCGAATTGTGCGGGAGAAGAGTCTTGAACATACCATGAACTACCAAGGAAACAAATCGTTCTGTCTTGGAGAGGGTGAAACCAAGTTTCTCTTTGGAGACTAGGGTTTTAAAGCTCCATTTCACATACTTTGGGCACACGGCCAGTAGAGACTGGCCCTTGGAGAAAGAAAGACATCATGCTTGGAAGAGTGGATAGACAGTGAAGGAGAGGAAGACCCCGGATGAGATGGATTAATACAGTAACTGGGGCAAAGAGGTTGGTGTGTTTGAATTAGTGAGACTGCCTCAGGACAAGGTAGGCTTCAGAGCTGCTGTACATAGGGTTGCTGGCAATTCAACGGCACATAACAACAACAAAATCTCTTCTTTAATCCTTAAAATCTGATTTTACTGTTGACTCAATTCTCAGTCAATCTATCATCTTGGAGTAGTTCTCCAGGAGCTTAGTATCTAAAATGGGAAGAGAAAGTATTTTTAGAAGCTATTATAGAATTAATTCAACAAATATTTATGCAGTACCCATTTCATCATAGAGTATAGAGCTTTTAAGAGAATAGATAAGTTTCCTTCCTTATGAGGGACACCTAGGTGACAAAAGACAATTAGGCAGCAAATGAATAAACAAAAGAGAGGTTAGTGTTAGCTAGTGTATTTTAAAAAATAAATTAATGTAAAGATAGAAATAAAGTACAATTTTAGATAATGCAATCAGGAAAGACCTCACTGGAGAAGGTGTGATGGTGATGTTGTGTACTGTAGAGTCAGAACGGACCCATAGCCGACTCTAGCAGGTTTTCAATGGCAGTTAATTGCAACCAATTAAATTTAAAAATTATTGTACTAAAGAAGAAAGTCTCTGCCTCCAGGCAGATGGTAAGTTTTTGCCTGTCCTTCTCCTGCAGAGCAGCTGGTAACCACGGACCACATGCCTTTGGGATTGCAGCACAGCTTCTTGCCACTAGGCCACCAGAGCTCCCAAGGAAGGTTTAGAGGGCAGGTATCTTAAAGAAATGATGGACTGAGCATTTGGTACATATGTTGAGAGAGTACTTAGACAAAGAACAAATCCAGGGACTGTGAGATTGCATACCACAACTCTTAAATACCATGCTGAATAGATCAGCTCATGGAGAAATGAAGAAAAGGAAACCAGGGTCACTAGAGACTCAGCTTAGACCTTAAAAACTTAGTATTTATATACTATTATTAATCCATTGAAGACCAGGATTACAACCTACTCTGAAGACTGACTCGGGCCAAAGTCTTTCCATTTGCTTACTATGCATCTGATTTCTGGACAATGAATAAGGATGACTGAAAAAGAATTGATGCCTTTGAGTTGTGGTGTTGGAGAAGAGTGCTGAACATCTCATGGATGGACAAGAGAACAGATATGTCTTGGAGAGGGTGCAGCCAGAGTGCTCTTTGGAGGCAAGAATGATGAGGCTTCACCTCACATACTTTGGCATGTTGCTAGAAGGGGCTATTCCTTGAAGAGGAACATGATACTGGGAAGGGTGGAGGGTCAGCAAAGGAGAGGAAGACGCTCAACCAGGTGGACTGACAGGGTGACTGCTTCAATGGGCTCTTCTGTGTCAGGAAGAGTGAGGCTCGCACAGAATAGAACAGAGTTCAGACCTTTTATTCATAAGGTCGCTATGAGCCGTACTTGACCGAGTCGTACTCAACTTGATAGCAACTAACAACAATAATGACAACTGATGACTGACCTGGGAGTATTAAAACCAAACAAAGCAAAACATAAAAACAAAGCAAACTCATTGCCATAAAGTCAGAACTGAAATTGTCCATCTCTCTCCTCAAGAACTGCCGGTGGATTCCAATTGCCAGAGAGGTGCCATCCTTGCATTAGCAGTATAACTTTGAAATTATGTTTTATTGATTTGCGTATAAAATTTGTATACATTGTGTTTGATTCACTACATTGCATTTCACATATTCCTTAATTCACATTGTGTTTCATATGATCATTCCCATTATGTTTTATAAAATCAATCACCATAGATCTCTGCCTATTATCACCCAGTCTTTTCAGGTCCCCACTGGATCTAGCCTAATTCCTGCCCTCATGCCTTCACCTACCGAATTCTGCATCCCAATGATTTCTCCAACTCCTAGCAGCACAGCGTTAACTATTGACTTCACCACTAGAGCTCCCTGTGACTCAAGAATAAAGCAAAGGGAAGACAAAGCCCAGCAGTTAGGGAACTCTGGTGCATAGTGGCAAGGAGTTTCATGGCAACTCAAAGGCATTCAGTTCACAGCCAGCAGCTGCTCCATGGGAGAAAGATGGATAGTGCCCTCCCAAGATATACAGAGCCTCCAAAAAGCCATTGTAGTGACAGTTGAGTTAGTTTCCTCTGGATGACACATAACAACAACATACCTCGAAGGAGTTTATGATCTAAGCACTGTGAGAGAGGGGCAAAGAGAAAGAAGGCAGATTCACGTTTCTGAATGGGTTATGGAATGTTAATATGATGTGAAATCTCTATTTTATTTATTTTTCTTTCTGGTAAAAATTTCATTGTAGCGCTGGTAGCCATATTGTGCGAGTAAGTCTTAGCTACTATAGCTAAAGAGTTAATAGTCAAATAAGATATATGGGAAGGTTGAGGACTGTATGCAGTGTGAGTTGATTGGCACCTTAATGTGTCTGAAAATGAAGGTTAGGGCACACAGGAGACAAGAAAAGAAAGGACTGATCAGAGGCAGCCTCACTTTTGACTCAAACCTTTAATGTCTAGAAGTCTGATCATCACACACAGCAAATAAAATTGGGGCTGTGACTTCCATACCTGAGTCCTTTGTAATCTTTTCTGCCCTCTCCTATAATAAAACTTGTCTAGAGTAGCAGATTATGCCTATAACTACATGTTGGTGCAGTTGCCTGTAGCATCTTCTCATTGATGTGGGGATGAATCTGAAATCCATCAAGAAAGAATGTGCAAATATGCTTTACTTCACAAAGGTTAACCTTAATATCTCAGCCTGTCATGTTGCTCTGAATAAAGGGACGTCAGCTAAAAATCCCCAACTAAAGCCACTGATCACACTGCCTTGCCCTATCACTCTCTTTCTCTCCCATGCACTAAAGAATGATTTATCTTTTAAATTCGCTTTAATTCACAATTTCACAATTAATTAAACATCAGTCTAATCATTATACCCACAAAGCATTTAAACTGATGTTGGGGGAATGATGGGGAAATGAATAATGCTTTGAAGGTCCATTTCAAATTAGTTATTTGATTAATGAATATTCCACAAGGACGTTTGTGTGATGACCTCTGTTGATGACTTAAAGAAAGACATGTCTGTTTAGATAATGAGAAGACAAAGGGACCTTGAGTTATCTCTGGGTATGCTTGTGTAGAATTACAAGGATTAATCTATACAAAATGTATTACTTTTCCCATGGCTTGTTGAAGATAACATAGAATTGTAAGATCACTAAATAAAATTTGGCATTTCAAAGATGCCGCTCGATGATAAACTGTGCAATGTGCACCCCAGACTGCCAGCTATGGTGGCTTCAAGTACAAACTGCCCACCAGAGGCTTATGAAAGAAAGCTGAGCTTGTTCCTGATAAGGCCAACCATGGGGCGGGCTGCTTGCCTCATAAACTCTCCATAATCCCCCCCTAACACCTGACCTTTCGATTTCTTAGAAGTAGAAAAAGAAAATTGGTTGTCACCAGCTTCCTGTCTATTCAAACAAATAAGAAGCTTCTTACCTTGTTTTGTGGTTTAGAAGGAGGTTTTTCCCAACAGTTTTATGATCAAAAGTGCATCTTGCAAAAGGAAATAAAATATAGGTCAAAGAAGCTGACTGCTGTGCCTGATAAGAACAGAATTGAGGAGCAGAAGGAACTGGTTCAACCTTAAACATACATACATCCTGCCCTCGTCAGTGATGGACACTTACTTATCCTAGACTCTGAACCAACAGTTAAGTTATTTTCTGTTCTTAATTGTGCTAAGTCTTAGAACAATCAAAGCTGAATTTAAAAGAAAATGGAGGCTAGCTAGATCCCAAAAGGATTTTAGTTGCTTGAACATGAAGCTGATGCTTGAGAAGATTTGATTTTTATGGTAAGCCTAAGAGCCCTTATTTCCCTCCCGAGTTAATTTTGCCTTTAAAACCATGGTAATGACTCGCTGAAAGAAGAGTCCATGATGGTTCCGTAAATAACAAATAATCCAGAGCCTCCTAGTGCTAAATCACTTTCAGCAGCAAATGGGGAGCTTGAATTTCCATGAGCCCTAGGGGACCACTAGATGCCCAGCACAGAGATTGTAGGCAAGCATTCTGATTATTATGGTAGGAAGAGACAGGGATGGGCAAAGCTATTGGTTCCTTGTCTCTTTCTTGATGTATAAAAGATGAGTTACTGTCTTCTACCACTACTAGCCCATCAGTTTGTCAGACTGTAGTAGTTCACACATTCCTGTCTTGGTAGAAACAACATAATTGTTTAATACTAGTAGAGTTCCTCTAGGACATTCCTCTAGGCCGTATAGCCCTGGTGTACAAGTTGCTGTACTGTGGTCACTTGTTGGTTGTTGTGAGGCTAAACGTTGTGACACTGATGTGTCAAATGCATTAACGGTTGGCTACTCAGTGCAGACAGAGAGTGGGTGGAGCTCCCTGATTAAAACAAGCTTGGAAGCAGTAGTGGCATCCACTTCCATAATAGCTTGCTTCCAGAAACCCTATGAACCTGGAGAGAGGATGAAAAGCAACCAAGCATTGAGGACTCTCCTTCATAGGGTCGCTAAGCAACTCGACGGCACATAACAACAACAACAAGAACAGTAGAGTTACCCTTGGTGAATACGTTCCAGAAGACCTTCCAGAATAAGACAGATCAATAATTGTGATAATAGACTTGAGCTGAGATTGTGACAATGGCACAGGATAGGGCAAGGTCCATAGGATCCTTATGTCAACTCTAAGAAACCTAACAATAGGAAGTAAAGCTTGGTAATCTACTTCTGAATATTAGTCAACAAAAACCTTGTGAAACACAGAATTCTGTCCTCTACGGTGCTAGAAAGTGAACCATCTAGGTTGTAAGGCAATATCATATTGGCGCATATCTCTGTCAGGAGGCTAGCACAGAACTAGGCAACTTTTCATTTGGTTGAACATAGAGGGGAGATGACACAATGATAACAACAACAAAAAAGTTCCTAAAATCATTGGAATTAGTGAGACTGACTCAGGACAGGGAAGGGTTCAGAGCTCTTGTACAAAGGGTTACTATATGTCACAGGCAACTCAACAGCATGTAACAACAAAAGCATACTATATTGATTGCTTTTTATTTACACCTCTTGTTTAGAGTCAACAAGACCTCAGGGAGGGCCTTTGTATGTAAAAGTCAGTTGTTATTATATTTTGGAGGAATATTCTTTTAAGTGATCCAGCACTCTTCTGTCAATATACTGTACTGAGGTAACTTGGGGCTGTTGTGATGCTGAACCTTGTGCCATTGGGGTGTCATATACCATAAGTTACCCCTGGTGGACAGTGTTTGGTGGAGCTCCCAATTTAAGACAGGTGTGGAAGCAGGAGTGGCATCCACTTCCTAAACAACATGCCTCTGGAAACTATGAACTTTGAAACATGATTATAGTTGTAAAAAAACCTTCAGGCCTTTTGTTCATAGGCTCACTATGAGTCATGCTCGACTCTAAGGCAATCAACAACAACACCACAAAATCATTTATCACTCAATTCTGAGTGGGACTAATAGGGAAGAAAAGTGAAGTATGTCTTTAGAAGCAGGAGACTTACTTGGTGGCCTGGTATATTACGAGACTTGAATTTAAAAAAAATATATTAGAAAGGGTAAGATCTGCGTTCCAATAATGATGTTGAAACTCTTCAACTTGGTGCAAGACCCCTTTGAAATTTGTAGAACATATCAGTGATAGGCCTGCAAGGCTGACCCCCAGGTAGCAATGGATCTTGCTTACAACAGCTGAAGCCAATCAGCAATCTCCATGGTCACTTCCTCTGCCAACAGACTGCCTACTTAACAGCGTCACCAGCCAACACCAACAGCACCAGTAGCTGCAGACAATCAGTGAGCTATGTGATCACTTCCTGTGCCAAGAGACAGCCTCTTCCCACCTCTTTAAAAGCCAGTTCACTTTCCAGGCCTTGTGTGAACTTCCCTGACCCATCCTACCTCTCTATGACCTGGGGCACTGAACCAAGCCAGAGAGCCAGAGAGCTCCAATAAAAGCTTCTTTTGCTTACTTTCTGTGTCCACGCCTGTTTTACATAACAATCAGCCAAAAAAAAAATTTCTTTCAGCTCAACTCTTAGTGTCTCCTAAATGTTATTCATTCATGAAAGTGGGAGAAATAAATAGAAATGATGGTATTGGATTTTTTTTGCATTGAGTCACTATCACATGACCATTAGAAAAACAATTTTTTTAGTCTTTTGGGTAATTGTTTTTTTTTAAACTTGAGTACTCAGTGTTTGCTTTTGAGATGTACTTAACATAACCCATCTCTAAGAGTTTCTTTATTATACCTTACATTTATATATACTACTTTCCAAAAATTATTTGAGGTACAAGTTTCTTACATTATTTGCAATATTATAGGAAAATTCTGTCTTTTTAGCTTTATTATTTTGCATATTGTCCTTTGATCCAAATACTCTATAGTTTCTATGCTGATCTACCAGGGAAAGCCCTTGCTTTAATTTGACCTTAAATATAATTACTTTATGTCTAGTAACTTGTAAATAATCTTCCTCCAGAGACGACATCAGTTAAAAGTCAGATGACAAGAGTGATTCTTACTTTTTGTTTTCAAGTCCAGAAAAATCTTCGAGTTAATAGCATCCTTCTCTTATGCAAAAAAATAATATAAAATAAAAATGAAAAAATAATTAAAAAAAAAATTGTGAGCTCTTACGATGACAAACATTTCTTAATTTCCTATCTCTTGACCCCTCTCCTTTCAGATTTGTCTTTGACTGGAAAATTAGTTCAAATCAGGAGCCAAGGGGTGTGAAGGACTCTAACACCTCACCTTGGGTTCTGGCACTATGTCTTTCTCTATATGACTTTAATTTGGAGTTCAAACACTGGGATCATGCCCTTGTTCTTGTTTTAGAACTTAACTGACACTCCAGTTGCCAGCAATATGAAGGTCTACTTTTTGAACTTGGTTCTAATGACTGATACTATGATAGTCATTAAATATGTCCCATGATGATGAGCACTGCCTAACTTCACCAAAATATATTAAAGTTAGTTTTGGTTCAGAAGCAACTCATATTTCTTTACTACAAAGGCAGATAGCCACTCGGGGTTCCAAATATCAAGCCACTTACTATTTGTAGTGAAATCTATACCTTTAACTTCGACTCTAGTCCAATCATAACTTCTTGTTGATGGAAAAAAGATTGAAACTGACCAAGACTTGGTTCCACAGTCCAAATACTTGGTACCAGCAATCAGGAGATCATAAGCCACACATAAGAAAGTCAACCAAATTACTGAAGAACAATGATGTTAGTTAAAGGACTTAGATGTGTCTGATTCAGACCATGGTATTTTCAATAACTTGTTATGCATCAGAGAGCTGGACAACGAAAAAAAGATGTCAGAAGAAAAAACAGTGCCTTTGAGTTGCAGTGTTGAAGGAAAGTACTGAATATCCCATGGACTACCAAAAGAACAAACAGGTACATGTTGTCGACTGAGGGTAAAGTATTAATAACAAGACAGAACACCAAGAATGTGTAAGTAAACAGGTAAATCGGGGGTGAGCAGTTTGAACAACTAAAGTGCTCACCCCAGCTACCCTGTACCTTTATGGAAAATTGCCAGGGAGCAAATCACAAAGAGAATTCTATGCAAATGAAACTAATCTCTTTCTACTGAAAACTTTATGCTTGACTCAGGAGGGCAGGGTTTGCAAATACAATACAAGTACTGTGTAATTGGTTAAGGTCAGCCTTAGTGCTTAACTCCTGTGACATCTAAGGTCTGTCTTGGTGCTTCAGGGTGAATTCCAGCTTGTATCAACACCTCCCTCATTTAGTTTATTATAAATATTTAGTATGAAATTTGGCTCCCCACAGATATGTCTTGGAAAAGAAAGTGCAGCCAGGTGCTCCTTGGAGACAATGATGGTAAAACATCATCTGGCATGCTTTGGTCATGTTGCTAGGAGAGGTTACTCTTTGAAGAAAGACATCATGTTTGGAAAGGTGGAGGGACAGCAAAGAAGAGAAAAATCTTCAACCATGTAGACTGACATAGCTAAAAAATCTACAACCATGTAGACTATAGCAATAGTCTGTGTATCAGAGATTGCGAGGTTAGCACAGTGTAGAACAGAGTCATATTTACTGTTGTTTGTAGGGTCACTATGAGTTGTTCTTGACTTGATGGCATCTAATAATAATAACCTACTCTTGATTTTAATAACGCTCTAGGTATTTTCATCTTCAGTATTGTGTATCATGATTTTAACAATTTCTAGAATTATCTCTAACTGACTCATGTTAACATTTTTCTTATTGATAATTAATGAACATAAAGTTTCTTCAGTACAGTTTGTTGAAAACTGATTATAAAGCAACCTGGATTTAATGACCACAAACAAATCTGTAATGTTACAATTATCTGTTGAATTCTTATATAGATGATAGTTATACTATTCCGTTGACCTTTAGAATATTAGATACTTTTACTTCCTATGTACTCCTCTCATTGACAAGCTCACCATATGTGATGAAATTAAGATTAAATACTTTGACAATTGAAAACAAGAAGGAGAATCTCTGATAACCTAACCACAAGTTCCCTTTCCAATTCTGCTTCTGGGGATAAGATCTCCTTTCTAAGCAACTATGCTAAGTAAGGAGAACAAACATAATACTAGCCGATTCCTAACGTTGTTGTTATTTTGCCTTTAAGTCCTCTCTTATTCATGCTGTTGTTGTTAGGAGCTATCAAGTCAATTACAAATCATAGTGACCCTGTGAACAACAGATCTAAATCCTCCCTTATCCTGTGTCATTCTCATCACCTCTGACACACTTGAGGCATTGGTTCAATTACTGTGCCATTTCATCTTATTCAGAGTCTTCCTCTCTTTCACAAACTCTCCATCTTTCTAAGGATAATGTCCCAATTCAAGGAATATACCTAGCAACATGCCCAAAGTATATGAAACAAAGTTTCAGCAATTTTGCCTCCAAGGAGCAATCTGGCTGCACTTTCTCCAAGACATAATTATTCCTTTGGCAGTCTAGGTAATATTTTCTACTCCTCTACAACAGTACAGCTAAAAGGCATCAATTCTTCTGCCATCCCCATTCACTGTCCAGCTTTCAGAATTGTAGCAAGTGATTGAAAAGACCATAGCCTGAATTAGGTTTACCTTAGTCTTCAAATCAACGTTGTTGTACCTCAGTAATTTGGAAAATCTATGACAGTAGATCTGCCCAATCTCCTGGCTGTTGGTACCAAAGGTATTGATTGTGTATTCAAGTAAGATGAAATAGTTGACAATTTCAATCTTTTATCCATCTGTCATGATGTTTCCTATTGATTTAATGATTAAGATTTTTATTTTCTTGATGCTTCTCTGATTCATAGAGTTCTTATATACAACAGATCAAAATCTTGTCATTTCCTACACTATTCTCATAATTTATACTGTGGTTAAGCTATTGCTATAGTCACTGTGTCAATTCACCTAATTGAGGTCTTCCTTTCCTTCTTTGGTTCTCCATCTCTCCAAAGACTGGTTCCTTCTGGTAATACATACAAAGTATATGAAATGAAGTCTCACTATCTTTGCTTTGAAGAAGTATTCTGACTGTATTTTCTCCAAGGCAAATATGTTTGTCTTTTCGCCATCCATGGTATATACTCAGTATTCTTTCCTAACACTAGAATTCAAAACCATCAATTCTGATTTGTTTTTCCATATCATTATTCAAAGTTTCACATGCATGAGACACAATTAAAAATAGGAAGTTTGTATCAAATAACCATGGTTAGAGTGACATTCTTGCTCTTCAGTACTTTCAAGATGTCCTTAACACCCTATTTACCCACTGAAACATATTTAACTCTTTCTTGACTACTGCTTCCTGAATGCTGATTATATGTGTATGAAAATCTTAAAATGAAATCTGTGACAACTTCAGTATTCTTCACTTATCATAGTGTATATTTGTACAATTGTGAGGATTTTTATTTTCTTGATTTTCAGTTATAATCCATACAGAAGCCTGTATCTTTGATCTTATCCAGTAAGTACTTCAAATTCTTTTCCTTTTCACAAGCAATCTTGTGTTATTTGCATCACATCTGCCTGTGTACACCAGAGGGGCATCTCATGCTTTTTGTGCTACAAAATCTGCCTCCAATGGGCCTTAGTTATTCACTCTGATCTTCAGTGTAACCTTGTCTGAGCTCGTGTGTCATGTGGTATCTTCCTACCCAAGGAGATGAGCATATGCCAACTTCATATGTCCAGTGTCAAGTTGTGTATTCAGTCATTCCTGTGCCCATGAGGTAAAAATCCCTTCCTAGCAATGAGGTAAATGAGAGGTGATCAAACACACTGTGTGTATCAGACACTTGGTTTTAGGTCTTCTTTCTGCTACATATAATCACTGTTTATCCATATGAAAAGAAAACCAATAACAATGAGGAATAGGAGATTTATGTCAAAGCCACTTTGCTAATAGGAAATGGCTTAATGTGAAGGTATTCTGATTCTACCAGTGTCTTTTCTCTTTATCTTTCCTTGCTTTAGTTTTTCACAGTTGGTGCTGCTTTCTCATGAGCAGTTTTTCATAGGAGAGTGCCTTCACAGAGGAAGGAAGCCAAAGGTCTCCTTGTGGAAACCAAGTCCCCTGCTCTCACATGTCTTTTTCTTTTTTTTTATTATTTTTTTATTTTTGTGTAAGTGTACCGTCAAATCAGATCTGACTGGTACAGGAGGAGATTGTCCCTCCTTTTCCCAGCAGAGCATCTGGTGGATTCGAGCCGTGTGCCTCTGGGATTGTAGTTGCAGCTCCTTGCCACTAGGCCACCAGAGCTCCTCTTGCTTTCACATTTCTATGGCTGAGACCTATGGTTATATTTGCTATCTACCTTTCATCAGTCACCACTGGGCTGTTTGGCAGCATCACAGTAGATGGTGAAGATATTGATATTGTTGACAGTTTCGGTTTGCTTGGCTCTAGAATCAACACTCTTGGTATTAGCAGCCAGGAAATTAAAAGATGAATTATGCTGGGAAAGTCTACTGTCGGAGATCTCTCCAAAGTACAGACACACAATGATGTTAGTCTGGAGTCTAAGGTGCACCTGATATAGGCCATGGTCTTTGCAATTACTTGCTAGGCATTAGAGAGCTGGACAATGACTATGGATGATATAAAGAAAGTTGATGACTTTAAGCTCTGGTGCTGGAGAAGAGTATTGACTATACAATGAACTTCTAGGAGCACAAACAAGTTCATCCAGGAGAGGGTGAAGCCAGGCTGCTCCTTGAAGGCAAAGATTCTGAGGCTTCATCTGACATACTTTGCACATGTTTCAAGGAGGGACCAGTCCTTGGAGAGAGTTTGTCATGGTTGGGAGGGTGGAGGGACAGCACAGGAGAGAAAGACCTTTGATGAGATGGATTGATTCAGTCACTAGGGTGATGGTGATAGGTGTGATGGAGACAATAAGATTGGCAAGGGATAGAGCAGGGTTTAGGGCTGTTGTCTATAAGGTCACTATGAGTCGTAGATGACTCGAAGGCACATAACAATAGCAATAACCAGCCTTTATCACCAGAGCTTTTATGAAAGGAAAGAAATTTGAGAAACAAATGTGATAGAAATCAAAAAAGACCAGAAAGTACACTTAATGACTGGATCTCCAACGGAGCTGAGGTGTTTTGGGAGAGTTGTTGCAACCTGTATTCGGAAATGAACCTAATTCAGAAGGCTTTTAGTGCAGCGAAATCATGCATTTGATAATCATCAGACATGATTTTATATTGCACTACCATTGTGTAGTCCAATTTTAAGGAACTACATTTATCTTCAATACTCTTTGAAAGTTCAAAATCAGGGCTATTGTGAGTGTATTCTTTAAAGGAAAAGGCATCTTGTGCTAATAGACATATTCCAAGAAGTCTCAGGATATTGACATGTGGCAAATATTAAATCTGGCCTATGGAGTGACGCCTCCTGAGAAAAAGAAGTGTGGAGAAGTTTTGTTCTATATTGTCTTTAGTGCAATATTGCAATTCAAATGCTACATCTATGGTGGCTGTGGGCAGAATTCTAGGCTTGCCACACCTCAGGTGCATTTTTTTTTTTTAGCAGTGAACAGAAGCCGTGGTCTTCCTTGAACTTGGAAAGAAATAGAGTGAGGCAATATCTTTCATCCGTAGGACCCTTGGTTGTAAGTATTGTGATTTTGTTGTTGTCATTGTTGAGTGTCATCAAGTCAAGCACGACTCATAGTGACCCTATCAATGCAAGACCTTAACCCTATTATCTAACTATTGTCATTTCTCTAAGTTCATAGAGTTTCCAGAGACATGTTGTTTAGGAAGTTGATATCACTCCTTCTTCACTTGGACAGATTCTTAGGATTTGAGAGAACCAATGAAAATGAAAAGATTGTACAGGGTATATAAGCAAAGATCTCCAGCATACTATTTGTGTTTTATTTTTAGGCCATCTTTTATTCTTCAACCACAGCAACCTTTTCCTAGCAGGAAAGAAACACAGATACCCTCTTACATTAAGATGGCATTGAAAGAAGTGGTTTAGGCACATTTCTCTTGAAAGAAATTAATCAAATATATCAAAGGAATACATTGGACTCATTTGAAGGCAGGTCATTTAGGCCTTACCTCTATTCTTGAGGGCTGAAATAGGTGACAAAATAAAACTCTAAAGACTTTCTCTGTGAATTGATCTCCTTGTCCTGCCCCTGGCTCAAGATGACCTTAATCTTTCCATTTTGATCCATTCTGGTAATGCTGGGAGTGTATCCAATATCAACCACTGGTCCAACCAGTGCTACATAAGAAAGAAGAGAGTCATAAGCAGAGCAGTAGCAATAGGGACCCAAGGAATTTGAGAATGGAGTTATTTCAAAAAGAGAATAATGAGAGACACATTGTTGTTACTGTTGTAAGTTGCTGTCCAGTCAACTTTAACTCATAATGATCCTATAAACAACAGATCTTAACTTTTTCCTTTCCCAAATTATAGAAATTCCAAAGGTATATAGTTTGAATCCACAATCTGTTCTGTGGGAAAAGGATGGGCAATCTTCTCCCATGCAATGTATGCCTCCGAAAACCCCCTGGAGGATCAGCTATGAGTTGATTCTGACTCAAGGGCACACAACAAAAACAATACGCCATCCGGGCAATCTCCTCCTGTGAGGATAAGTGCCCCTGAAAACCCTCCTGAGGGTCAGCTATGGGTCAGTTCTCACTCTATGGTACACAACAACAACAGCCTCATATTTTCCAATAAGCTGGAGTATATTGTTATAATACCTCTGTCAATCCATCTCGTTGAAGATATGAGATAGGAGAGATGTCTAAAACCAGTGTCTGCTAATTTCATGTTTTAGCTTTCTCAGAAGCGTTGTGCCTTAGATACTCAGGAGAATATTGAGGGGGAAGATATAAATCTTTATTAGTGTAGAAAACTTCTTCCCCCCCCCGCCCCAGCTGAACTCTATAACATCCTGCAAAGAGCCACTCCGCTCTCACCTCACTGGTCATTTTGCCCACAGGCTTCCTTTCCTGGCCTCTCTGATGTTGTAGAGTCTTTGTGTCCTTTTCCATCATCTAAAAGGTAAGGTAGAGATGCTTAAATTAACAAGCTTTCATGCTCATTGTTCACTCAAATTTTTGCTTTGAGACCATTGCTTGTCTGGTTTTTTATATAAAGAGATTTCGTGATTATAAGTCTCTATTTCACCTAAATGGAAGCAGGAGTGGTATGTCCTTTCTAAACAACATGCCTCTGGAAATTCTATGGATTCTGATAAATGACAATAGTTCTAGAAAGGCTTCAGGCCTTTTGTTCATAGGCTCACTATGAGTCGTGCTCAACTCAATGGCAATCAACACAAATACAACAAAAACAATATTTCACCTAAACAATATTTTATTTATTTGCTCATTACTTTTTTAAGCAATTATATATTGAGTGTTTATTACCATGGGGGCTACTGTTTTGTTGTTTTCTGCCGTCAAGTTGGAGTCAATTCATAGCTGACCCTCCAGCAGGTTTTCATAGGAGGTTAACCACATGGCAAGAGATGGCCAATCTTTCCCCCACAGAACATCAGGTTGTTTCAAACCACAAACTTTTGGAATTGTAGCACAACTTCTTACCACTAGGCCATTAGAGCTCCTTTTGACTACTAAACATATAAAATCAAACAAATAAGTAGTCATCAAGACCATTTTAGCTTGTGGTGACCTCCTATATATCAGAATAGAACTGTGCTACATGTGAATAATTTTTCTACAGTATAATGTCTAGTCTTTCTTGTAACACCAAGGTGGACTTGACCCTCCATCCTTTCTGTTATGGGACAAGCACTTTAACGGTTTCACCACCCAAGAACTCCCTAGTCAAGCATGAGTCCTTCAAACTTAAATCATAGACTTTTGTTTCTCTTTTTTTATTTTTTAATTAAAAAATTACTTTACAAAATTAGAATGTCCTTTTATTCTGAGCCTTTTAATTCCTACCTTTGAAGATGTTCTTAAAGATTTCATTTTCCCAACTTCAAACATGCAACTAAATATTCACAAGGGAAATCAAATTCTCTCTCCTTTTACTTGAAAGTACTGTCTTCTGACTCTTTTCTTAAGGTGCGCCTGATCCAGGTTATAGTCTTTGCAATTATGTGCTATGCATCAGAGAGTTGGACAGTGAATAGGGATGATAGAAAGAGAATTGATGCCTTTGAGCTGTGGTGCTGGAGAAGAGTGTTGAATATACCATGGACTGCTAGGAGAACAAACAGGTTTGTCCTGGAGAAGGTGAAGCTGGAATGCTCCTTGGAGTCAAGGATTCTGAAGCTTCGTCTAACATACTTTGGCCATGTTGCAAGGAGGGACTGGTCCTTGGAGAGGGACATCATGTTTGGCAGAGTGGAGGGGCAGCGAAGAAGAGAAAGATCCTCAATGAGATGGATCGATTCTGTGAGTGGAGTGGAGGGAATGAGTGTGTTTGAAATGGCGATGTTGGCACAGGATAGAAGGGCATTTAGGGTTCTTGTACATAGGGTCACTATGAGTCGCAAGCAACTCGATGGCACCTAACAACAACAACAACAGCATCATTCAAGCAAACTTTTCTTCATTCAATCATTCATACATATTTTGTTCTATAAATTTAAGTACAATGTGTTGTTGTTGTTGTTGTGTACTATAGAATGGGAACTGACCCACAGCTGACCTTCCGGTGGATTTTCAGAGGCAGTTACTTGTGTGGAAAGAGATTGCCCATCTTCTGTGGAGCAACTGGGGGCCTTGAACCATGTGCCTTTGGGATTGTAGCACAGCTTCTTGCCACGAGGCCACCAGAAGGTCCTTCGCCCAAAGTTTTGACCTTAAACAATTATGAATCCTAAATTCAAAAGAATCAACCTTTTTGTAGTTACTCCGTAAATATTTGTTCCATGGATAATCTTCAGTACATCTAAATGCTCCCATGAAACTCTTCAATTATTTTGCCAGCAGTAACAGTACCCTTATCTAATTTATGATTGTGTAATGAACACAGACTTGTATCTTTATTTTCATACTATTAGGTTATTCTTGTATTAGGAGTATATCAAACATATCACCTAGGAAAAGACCAAAGACTTCAAGATTCAAGGGTGCAAATCACATTATTGAAGAACTAAAATATGGCTTCATGGATGATGTCCTCCCACAATTCATCTGGCCTTCGTTCATTCGTGTTCAATTGTCAAAATCTATTCTTAAGATGGTTTTCAAAATCTGTTGGAATATACTTAAGGTTCTATTTTGGTGCTCAAAAGCTTGTTTTAATTTTCTTCAACTTCAATTTGAATCATGCTTAGATTGGTGGAGAAACAGCACAAGAGAGGAAGATGCTGGGTGAGAAGGATTAACTCAGTGACTGGGGTAATGAAGGTAGATGTGTAGGAGACTACGGAATTGGCTCAGGACAGGGCAGGCTTCAGAGCTATTACACTTAGGGTTGCTATGATTCTCAAGCGACTTGAGAGCACACAACAACAACAAGAATATGTGGTTGATGGTCTGCTTCAGTCACTGAAACCCTGTTAGAGCACATTTCTACACTGATGATCTCTAAAGATGAGTTCCAGTCCACTCTAGGGGCAATTGCTTGTTTTGTGTTTTTTTTTTTTAAGACTGTAAATTTCTATTTGCAACATTTGACTGATGAGGTAACTGAGGCACATGAGGCAAAGAAACATGTTAAAGCCTTCATAAGCAGAGAGTAGTAAAGCCTTCATAAACAGGAAGTAGGAAAGTAAAGTTCCAAACTCATAAAACCTATTTCTGGGTTTCATGCTGACCTAGAGTTCTGTGCTTTTTAGTCTATCTCATGGTACATAATAAATACTTCCTAGTTAATTAACTTTGGATATATGGGGAGATAAAAATTTTCCACCATTCATTCAATCTTAAAAGAGTCTTGTTGGAGAACATAGGTTGGCAAGCTTGATATCCTTTTAGATGGTTTGCTTGAAGAGACGCCTGCTGTTCTGGAAATAACTTCAGCACGATACTGGGTTTTGCCAGCCTCTGGCTAACTTTAAATCGTGTGGGTCACAACTAGAAACGCTCTGTCCTTTTTCTTGGGATTTTTGAATTCACAGAGCTTACGTAAGTAGATACTGTTAAGACAAAGATGTGAGAGATTATTTGATTTGGGTGTATTTGCTCAAAAAGGGAAGTGCAATAGAGAATTAGCCCTGAGGGAAGGCCTTCTGATATCAGTATTTCATTTTCCAGAAAATTCTCTGTGCCTGTAAGCAAGTCATTGTGCTTCTATCTCCCTGTTTACCCTTCTGTAAAATGTAGGAGATAATTTCTTTGCCTCCCAGAAGCAGATGAAGAGACTAGATTATTTAAATACAAGAAGAAAATAGGATGAAAAATTGTGTGATTATGTGTTCCTGTTATACAAAACAACAACAGATTCACAAAAAGTTTAAATGGCTCAATGCCTCAGTGCAGCAGGTAGCAGCACACCTACAAGATTAAACCTTGTTAACAACACTGAAAGGGGCTTACTGTCTTGCTTTGAACTTGGAATCCCTGAAGTTTAACTGAAAAAAAACCACACCAAAAAACCTTTGAGGGTCTGTTTTAGAGGAATCACAATAAAATATTACTATCAGGGAGGACTTTAATGCCTTTATGAACACAAATGAATACATGTTAGAATCAGACTTGAACATTATTATATATTTATACAACCGATAGATTCTATGCACTTTAGCTTCTGAGATAAACTGGTAATTTGTCCTCACTTAGAAATGGATGTCAAAAGAAGGGAGGGAAGTCTCTGTCCTCATCTACTATGGATTCTTTGTTATTTCAGGTCTTCTTGGTTTTATGTATGCTTCCCATTACGTGTTCTGAGGTGGGCGGCATCTTTACATTGGTTCTTATTATCTTTTGTAGATGGTTCTTAGTCCTTGCATTGGTTCTGACGTACATACAGTTCACTGAAAGTGACTTTTATTAGTTGCTTGAGGTTTTGTGGCTTGCAATAAGCCACCGGAAATGCCTAGTCATAAGCTATTAATCCTAATCTATTAGTGCTCCACCCACAGATTTTACCCACTGTGCTTTCTACTATGCTGTGAGACACACAGAAATAGACAAAACCTGATTTTGTTTTTTCTTTTTCCCTTAACCACCTTGAAAATATCACTGCTTAATACAGTTCTGAACTTACAGGTAGTCTGTTGTCAGTTTTTAAGCCTAGAAACCCTAACGAACAGTTCTTTTCTGTCTTGTAAGGTTGCTGTAAGTGGAATTGACTCATAGTCAGTTTTATCCTTCCCCCCCCCCTTAGTTTTATCCTTTCAAGAGTAAGCATATATTTGCTATGTAAAAACATTTGCTTTAGGTCCAGATCTTTAGAACAAGAGTTCCTCTGAGTCGCCAGCTAATAATTTTTTCCTTTCTCAAGTAAAAAAAAAAAGTTCTATGGAAATATTTTTAATATTTGAAGAAATAAATAGCAAGTCATATGACAATGGGGGACCAGTACACACATGGCTTTTTAAAATTTTTCCTTACAGGAATGATGAATGCACAAACAAGCTTTGCCATCACTAAACTTACCTTCTAATAAATCAAGTTTTTATTTAAGTTTATAAATTTCCCTTGAAAATACTACTGCTGTATAAAATAAATGTTTATTAATTGAAAATAAGAAGCATAAGTAAAACTCTTCCAGCCTAATAGCATCTTATTTTCATGTTCAGAAATACCTTGGCTTTCTTTCCCTTTCCTTTCTTTTTTTCCTCTCACTTTTTCCTGTGTCTGTCTGTCTCTCTAGCTGTCTGACTGTCTCTCCTTCTTTCTTCCCTTTCTGCTATCCTTCCTTTCTCTTGTCTTCCTTTTGGATCATGTGTGTGCTAGACAGGAGAGAATAGCACAACAGAATCACAGTTGAAAATAGAAGAGAAGAAATACGTACTTAGCATTGCTTCTGGGTTTTGCACTAGGATTGTGATGAAGGTTTTGGGTTTTTTGGTTGTGGTTTTTTGTTGTTTTTTTTTTTTTACTTTCTTTTGAGGAAATACGTATTTGGCATGTGCCTTTCATTCAGGCACATCATTTGCTTGTTTTTATCCCAGTCTAAGAAATCTATCTTTTCATGGCTGTCAGGAGCAATTTGGAACATAGGAAATAGGGCCATGATTTCACATATGATATTCTGTACCGTAGGAGGGATGTGCTAGAGCAGAACCTCCCAAATTCTCACAATATATCTTTCAGACTGAGCTGCGCTATATGTCTGGGTTTTGACAATAGATAATACCCTCAGCTGCCACTGAAAACCCTATGGAGCACAGTTTTGTTCAAACACACACGAAGTTGCCATGAATCAGAATTGACTTACTGGCAACTACTTTTTGCTAATTTATATTTTAAAATATGCCATACCTGCAACTAAACTTTGCAAACGAGGAGGGGCTGTCTTAATGTAAGCTGACTGCCATGCTGTAAGAATAGGTGAGATGTTTACACACCTGTTAGGATTTGAATATGTTCAACACTCAAACCCACTGCCTTTGAGTCAACTTTAACTTGCGCCAACTCTCCATTGAGTTTCTGAGGCTATAAATTTTGACAGAACAAAACTGCTTATCCTTCTCCTAAAGAGCCACTAGTGATTTCATATTGCCCAGAACCTGGAGACTCAAGACCTTTCAGTACAACATGCTGTGGACTATGATTCTCATTTGTCATTTGATTTGGACCATTATTTATAATGTACGCTTTGCTAGAGCTCCGGTTTGCTTGGCAGGAAATGTCTTTAGGTGGTCAGAACTGAGGACACACACTGGTAACAGCACTTAGGTGCACAGGTTTGAAGAATTTATTTTGTGTGGTTTGTGATATGGTGAAGACAAGACTGTTCTGAAATCTGGCCAATCCATCATTGTCCATATCATTACATTCCTACACTAAGTGGGAGACCGCTCTGTCTTCACTACACTTTCTTTTCCAATATTCCTTAGAGCAATAGGGGCACTGAACTCACTTCAAAAAAGTTCTTTAAAGTTTCAAATTAGGTTTGGAAGTTTCTGTACTAGAGTGCTTGGTTTCTATGGGGGAGACTCAGTTGTGATTCTTAGTCAATACGCCTCATCTGCCAACGGGTGCACACCTGTTACTACGATGCCGAGCAGCTCTCACCAGAGCTCCTTGCTAAAATGAACTAGAAAGAAAAGCTCATTAATCTTCAGAAAACCATCCAAACCACCCCCCACCCCCAGTAAATTGCACTGGTGGAATCCACAAGCTATCATGGGGATGGTGCAGGACTCAATAGAGTTTGATTCTGTAAGGCATGTGGCCAGCATGATTTGTGGACTGAGTCTAAGAGCTATTGAAAGGTTGCAGCTAGTGTATTTTTCCATCAGTTTTAGTGGGTATGACTTTAGTCATAGCGGGATGCTCCCACTTCCATCTATGTAACCGCTGAATAATGGATAGAGCAAGGTTCTTCACTGATGCCTGATGTGGATGGGATGTTATAGTGGAGAACCAGAGCTGTTTGTGGAGTCAAATTTTGATTCTTCTGCTTTTCATCTGTGTGACTATTCATAGTTTACTTAGACTCTCACAGTTTTGCTTTCCTTATCTACCAGAGGGAATAAAATAAGCACAGAGCCAGTGTTTAACCAATGCAAGATTCATTTCTATTATCCTTTACATAAAAGAGTAAATCATGTTTTTCAATTGAACCATGGAATTGTGGTGTGGGAAAAGAATATTGAATACACCATGGACTCTCAACAGAACAAACACATTCATTTTGGAAGGAGTAGAGTCTACATGTTCCTTACAAACAAGGATGACCCAACATCATCTCCCATACCTTGGACATGTTATCAAGAGGAGCCAGTCCCTCAAGAAAGACATGCTTGGTAAAGAATAAACCTCCCAAATAAGAAGGAGATGCTCAACGTTCAGATTGTGACACTGACTGCCACAAGTAAGCTCAAGCACAGCAGTGATGGTCAAGGAAGTGCAGGATGCAGCAGTGTTTCCTTCTATTATACATAAGTTTGTCATGAGCAATGACATCATTCTAAAGACTAAGGTCCAGGCTATGGTCTTCACAGTTACATGCTATGCATCAGAGAGGTGGACAGTGATTAAGGATGACAGAAGAAGAAGAAGAAGAAGAAGAAGAATTAATGCCTTTGAGTTGCGGTGCTGGAGAAGAGTATTAAACATACCATGGACCACAGAGAGAACAAATAGGTCTGTCTTGGAGAGGGTGAAACCAAGTTTCTCCTTGGAGGCTAGGATTTTCGAAGCTTTGACTCACTTTTCACGCTTTAAAAAACAAAACAAAAAGCAAAACTAACTTCATCACAATCCTAGCACAAAACCCAGAAGCGATGCTAAGTACATATTCGTCTTTTTTATTTTCAACTGTGATTCTATTGTGCTATTCCCTCCCAGTTGTGGGAATGTGACCAGCAGGTACCAGTCCTTGGAGAAGGACATCATGCTTGGAAGGGTGGAGTACAGTGCAGGAGAGGAAGATCCTGGATGAGATGGATTGACACTGTAACTAGGGCAATAGGATTAGGTGTGTTGGAGTCAGTGAGACAGGCTCATAATAGGGAAGGCTTCAGAGCTGTTGTACACAGGGTCACTATGGGTCACAGGCAACTAGACAGCACATAACAACAACAATGAGTGAGCATCAGGTTGTTGATATCTAACAATATGAACAACAAAAGCACATATTAAAGATCTAAATTTTGTACCAGTGAATGTAACTTTGTTCAAACATATATTTAAAGATGTTACCAGGTTAACATGAAATCACACCACATTAGGGTAAATCCTGAGCTTATGTAACTATTGTCCTTATAAAAAAGAAAAGACACAGATAAGAAGATAGAAGAAGGAAGTGACTCTTAAGCTGCAAGTGAAAGAATGCTGGGATCTTCCAGATAGTATGATAGAAGCATAGATCAATTTCTTAATCAGAGGAAATCTGCATAGTTAAACACTTAGCTGATTTGACTGTCTAGTTTCCAGAACTGTGAGGCAATGCTTTTCTACACAGGGTGTGGCATTTTGTTAAGGCAGCCGTAGAAAATGATTCTGTTCTTTTACAACAGTACTCTTGTGTCTCTTTATATGATGAAATCACATTGATGTTACAGGCATTGAATTGATTTCAACTAATTACAATACCAGGTGACAGAGGGGAAGTGCTCTGTCAGATTTTCTAAGTCATAATCTTTATTGGAACAGATTTCCAGGTCTTTCTATCCCAGAACCAGTAGGTGAGTTTCAACTATCCACTTATCAAGAACAACCAAGCATTGAACCATCGCACACAAGGCTTCTTACAGTCATGCAACCGGCATGAATAAGTATTCTTTGAGTACAGCATTTGGCTGATCCAAATTTTTGCTTCATAAATGTACACACACTTGTTCTGGGTCTGGAATAAAATATGTTTTAAAAAATAAATAAGGAACAGTCATTTACCCTATATTTTATTATAATAAAAGTTTGGTTTTAAGTTAGTGAGTAAAGTTATAGTCATATAAATGCTCCTTACCCCACAAAAAAAGGTTGACTTGCTATCAAAAATTTTAAGCTGAAAAACAAACATTTCTTGGTCCTCATTGTACGGTATGTTCATTTAGTGAGGCTGCTTAGAAGTTATTTTTAAACTCAGTCACTTAAATCATCATGTCTCTCAAACTGTCTAGAAGATGTGATGTTTCATTATTAAACAGAAACATTATGTGCTGTGGCATATGAATCATTGAAAGAAGCACAGATATGTTGTCATTCCCAAATAATAAGGCATGTTACTCTTATTGATGATATGTCTTTATAGAACATAATCTCTGTAAACTCTCTAAGAGCATTGCAACTAAGCTACATAAAATTCCAATAATTCAGGTATTCTATCAGATTTTGCATCTTCATCTCATTGCTTCAATTACATAACACTTATTGATCTCATGCTATGTGCTGGATACAAGTGCTATAACTTTGAGACTAAAAATTTACCAAGTCCAAAACAAAGCCTCATGTAAATCAATTGATACTAAACATACATAGTTAGAAACTGTTTTAAAGTTTGTTTTTGCTTATCTTGTATTATCTAAATTCTCTCTGGAGACTAAGGTGCGCCTGATACTGGCCATGGTATTTGCAATCGCTTGTTATGCATCAGAGAGTTGGACAATGACTAGGGAGGACAGAAGGAGAGTGGATGCTTTTGAGCTATGGTGCTGGAGAAGAGTACTGAATGTACCATGGACTGCCAGGAAAACAAACAGATTTATCTTGGAGAGGATTAAACCAAGCTACTCCTTGGAGGCAAGGATTCTGGGGCTTCGTCTGACATACTTTGGACATGTTGCCAGGAGGGACGGGTCCTTGGAGAGGGACATCATGCTTGGGAGGGTTGAGGGACAACTCAGGAGGGGAAGACCCTCTATGAGATGGATTGATTTGGTGACTGGGGTAATCGGGATGGGTGTGTCAGAGGTGGTGCGTTTGGCGCAGGACAGAGCAGGGTTTAGGGCTGTTGTGCATAGGGTCGCTATGAGTCGGAAACGACTCGACGTCACATAACAACAACAACATAGAGATTCTTTGTTGATGGAATTTAAAAAAAAAACAA
The DNA here is from genome assembly GCF_000299155.1 of Elephantulus edwardii. Lineage (NCBI taxonomy): Eukaryota > Metazoa > Chordata > Mammalia > Macroscelidea > Macroscelididae > Elephantulus > Elephantulus edwardii. Next base: position 4,729,421 of record NW_006399818.1, read on the forward strand.
AATCCACTGGCATGCAGATTTGAAAAAAAACCAACAAAACAAAACAGAGAAAAGATGCTTTCTGAAAAGCACATAATCTAGAAGAGGCCAAGAGTCTATTCAAAATCTTACTCAATTCTGCTTAAATGTATTTTTTAAAATAAATTTTTATTTTATAAAGTTAGTATGCATTTTTTTTCTTACACTGGATCTTTCCATTTCCTTTACCCACCCCTCCCTCTACCCATCGAATTGAGTGAACCTATGATTACCCTCCCGCCACCCTAACTCCTCTGCTCCTACTCTCTCTCTTTGGATCCTGGTACCCGTTTTACTAGTTATCCTTCCATGTCTATAATAATGGTCTTTACAATATTTTTCTTTATGAAACTAAATTAATTCACTTGACATATGCTTTCCAGTCCCTCCCTAGTTATGCAGTAATTTTCAAAATCATTGGTCTTCTGTGCTGCTTAGTATTCTATCATGCGAATATATCACAATTTCTCAATCCATTTATTTACAGTTTAGTTTAACATATGTTGGTTTAAAATAGAAAGGGGATATTTCTTTTTTTTTTTAGTTCTTTTAAAAGCTGTCAAGAAAACTATATTTAAGAAAAACAAAAACTAATTTGAACTTTATATTGAGAAAAACAAAAACTAATTTGAACTTTATATTTGGACCAGTGATACACACTAGGCATGTTCTTATTTCTTTGCTTCAGTTGAAAGGAAAGAGGGAAAGCAGAATGTCAAAGGACTATTTGTAAGACATTCAATCTATTTTTAAATAAATGTGTAAATAATTAGGTATTTTCCTGGTAGAAAAAAGAATTCTTTTCTCTGTATAGTTCTGAAACCTCAGATTACTAGAAATATCTGTCCAGCATATGACAATATGTGTGTCTTTACTATATAGAGTCTCATACCTTAATTAGCTAGTAAAACTACAATAGAAATGTCACCCATGGGTGGCTATAGCAAACAGAAACTTACTCCTCACATTTGGGTGGTTAGCAGTCTACTTTCAGGACACAGCACAAAGGGAAGCCTTTTTTTGACCTGTGTGCTCTAAAGGAAAGTCCTTGGCTTTTTCTAACTTCTGTGTCTTGATTCATAACAAAGAAAATCCATTCTCAGATGGGATTATAATAGAAAGTTCAGGTGTTAGAACTGACAATATGCATTTGGGGAAACACAATTCATAGCTCCGTTTGTGTGTGTATGTGGGTATGTTTCCCAAGGACTTTTGAACTTTAATTAATTAAGACACAATTCATAGTACTGCAGAATATTGTCTATATGTATCTGTGGTTCTAAATTAAGTGATCTTTGAGACAATGAGCTATTGTTTTATAGATGTCTTCGGGTTTTTTTAAAATATTTCTTCAAATTTTGTCCAATGATTAATGTATTTTAAAAGAGCTTCTTTTATTTGTAGATATTGTATTAAAGGTCTACTTTGTAGTAGAAAGGTAACTAATAGAAAATTACATTACCTAATGTCTCCATCTTGGAGGCAAGGATTCTGAGGCTCCATCTAACATATTTTGGACATGTTGTAAGGAGGGACTGGTCCTTGGAGAAGAACATCATGCTTGGTAGGGTGGAGAGACAGCACAGGAGGGGAAGACCCTCTATGAGGTGGATTGATTCAGTGACTGGGGTAATCGGGATGGGAGTGTCAGAGACAGCGCAGGAGAAGAAGGCCCTCTATGAGGTGGATTGATTCAGTGACTGGGGCAAGTGGGATGGGTGTATCAGAGATGATGCGATGGGCACAGGACAGAGCGGAGTTTAGGGCTGTTGTACATAGGGTCACTATGAGTCCCAAGCAACTCGACGGCACATAACAACAATAACAACAATGTCTCCATCATTAATCACACTTTGGAAACCCAGCAGTGGGCATCATGATACATTATTGGCTATTTGATGGATACTTAACCTAAAGTTCAAACACCAGGGAGAAAATAGACATTCTATTAGTCTCAATCAACAGAAATATTTTGTCTTTTAAAAACATTCGTTAAGTTTTCAGAGACAAGAGATAAAAAAAGTGTTAGGAATTCACTGTAATGAAAAATAAAATAAAACTTGGTGGAAGGTGAAAAATATTATATATTTAATAAAGACCAGTGTAATATTTACCATTCTGTGGAAATTATTGTCAACACTCACAAATCCATACAGGGCTTATGAGAATTTTCTTTTTGCCTGGGATGTTTCTTTCTTCTTTACCTAAACTTCCCCTAAAGTCAATGTGTGATTCAGATGACACTTCAAACATACTTCTCCAAGGAAACTTTCTCTGACCTTACAGAAAAAATGGGTAAGTTCATATGTTTTGTGTCCCCATAACATCCCATGTCTTTTCTTATCACATGCCTCCTAATTTGATGCCTATCTTTCTAGCTATAACATATATGCCACGAAAGCAGAGCCTGCGTCTATTTTGATTACTATGATTTGTCTGATTCAGGCCATAGTCTTTCTGATTACTTGGTATACATCCGAGAGCTGTTGTTGTGGTTGTTGTTGTTATTAAGTGCCGTCGAGTCGTTTGCGACTCATAGCGACCCTGTGTACAACAGCCCTGAATCCTGCTCTATCCTGTGCCAATCTCATTGCCTCTGAAACACCCATCCCGATTACCCCAGTCACTGAATCAATCCACCTCACAGAGGGTCTTCCCCTCCTGCGCTGTCCCTCCACTCTGCCCAGCATGATGTCCCTCTCTAAAGACCTGTCTCTCCTTACAACATGTTCAAATTATGTCAGGCGAAGCCCCAGAATCCTTGCCCCAAGGAGCAGCCTGGTTTAACCCTCTCTAGGTTGAATCTATTTGTTTTCTTGGCAGTCCATGGTATATTCAATACTCTTCTCCAGCACCACAGCTCAAAGGCGTCAATTCTCCTTCTTTCCTCCCTAGTCATTGTCCAACTGTCTGGTGCATAACAAGTGATTGCAAAAACCATGGCCTGTATCAGGCGCACCTTAGTCTCCAGAGAGACACCGTTGCTCTTGAGTACTTTAGAGAGGTCCCTAACTGCAGACTTTCCCATTGCAATACGTTTTTTTATTTCCTGGCTACTGGTGCCAAGAGTGTTGACCGTGGAGCCGAGCAAACTGAAGCTGTGAACAATCTCAATCTCTTCACCATCCATCCTGATGCTACCGATTGGTCCAGTGGTGAGAATTTTTGTCTTCTTGACATTCAGCCTCAGTCCATATTGAAGGCTGCAGTCCTTGACCCTCTGCAGCAAGTGCATGAGGTCCTCCTCAGTTTCAGCAAGCAGGGTTGTGTCATCTGCATAATGGAGATTGTTGATAGATCGTCCACCAATCCTGATGCCACAATTCTCCTCATAGAGCCCAGCCTCTCGGATAATCTGCTCTGCATACAGGTTGAAAAGGTATGGAGATAGGACACATCCCTGGCGTACACCCTTCCCAATTTTGAACCATGCAGTGTTGCCCTGCTCTGTTCTGACGACTGCCTCTTGGTCCAAGTATAGGTTTCGCATTAGCACGATTAAATGTTCTGGGAATCCCATTCTTCTCAGAGTCAGCCACAGTTTGTTATGATCCACGCAGTCAAATGCCTTTGCATAATCAATGAAACACAGATAGACATTCTTCTGGTATTCTCTGCTTTCAGCCAAGATCCATCTAACATCAGCAACAATATCCCTAGTACCACGACCCCTTCTAAACCCAGCCTGGACTTCTGGCAATTCTCTGCTGATGTGCTGTTCCAGTCGTTTTTGGATAATCTTCAGTAGAATCTTGCTTGCAGATGACAAAAGAAGTATTGATCCCTTTGAGCTGTGGTGTTGGAGAGGAACACTGAACATGCCATGGGTGGACAAAAGAACAAAGATATATGACTTGGAGAGGGTGCAGCCAGAATGTTCTTTAGAGTCAAGGATGATGAAACTTTGCCTTAATGTACTTTGGCCATTGCTCTGAGGGGCTATTTCTTGGGCAAGGGCATGATTCTAGGAAGGGTGGAGGAGAGGAAGACCCTCAACAGGTGAAATGACATGGTGACTGCTGCAATGGTCCCTAGTGTGTCAGGAAGTGTTAGGATGACACAGACAGAACCGGGTTCAGATCTTTTATTGATATGGTTGCTATGAGTAGTACTTGACTCAATGACACCTAACAACAACAACAATTGGATCTCAGAATCTAAGACGGATTTCTCTATCATAAGGCCTTAGAAGAGAACTTCAGAAAGCATTTCAGTAAAGATAAATTTACTGCTTAATTTGATCTTAACAGATTCTGTGAACTCTAGAAAATCCTCCTCTTCCCCTTGGTGTTTTTCTCATCTACTGTCTACTCGTTATCTAGATGATGACATTGACCTTAAACTGCTTGCCTGTAGAAGCCATCCAATTTATTCTCTTTATCTTTGAGGCAAATTATGATGTTCAGCTTTATATGTCAACTCGACTAGACTGTGTTTTCCAATGTTTGGTCAAACACTAGTTGCTAGTTATGAATATATTTAGCTGCTATTATAAAGATATTTACATGTGATTGATGTTTAAATCCATTAACTTAAAGTTGATGCCCTTCCACAACAGGCATTTTCCAGAGACATTCAAAAGAAGAAATATTCTCTTTCAAGATAGTATATAGATATCTTGCTAGTTTCCAGCTTGATGTCTGACCTACAAATTTTGAATTTACTAGCTTCTACAAACACAAGAACCATTTTGTTTTGTTTTTTTAAAAATCAGTCAACAAATTATTTCTGTTTGTTCAAATACATAAAATTCTAAAGATTTAGCGGTCAAATAAATTTGGTGAACAGTGAATCTTGTCCAGATGCTGTTGAGTCCATTCTGCCAAATATACAGATTAACACTATAATCCACTGTGAGGATTTCAAGACTGTGACCTTTCCGAAGAAAATCACCAGGTCTTTCTTCAATTGTACCTGTGTTGTTTCTGTTGTTAGGTCCTGTCGAGTTGAGTCCAACTTACAGCAACCCTATGAACAACAGATCTGAAGTCTTTCCTATCCTGTGCTACCTTCAGAATCTGTGGCACAGTTGAACCCATTGCTGCAGTCACTTTGTTAGTCCATCTGGTTGGGGACCTTCTTCTCCTTCGCCATCTTTTCACCTTTCCAAGCACAATGTCCCCTCAAGGAATATCTTCTCCTAGCAGTATGCCCAAAGCATGTGAGGTGAAGCTTTATCATCTTTGTCTCCAAGGAGCACTCCTACTGTACCTTCTCTAGGACATATCTATCTCTTCCTTTGATAGTCCGTGGGATATCAGTACTCTTCTCCAATACCACAACCCAAAGCGCCTCTGGGTAAATTCAAATTACCATTCCTTCAATTAGTAGCCAAGCTGTTTGTGCCACTGAGTAACTTATTTTACTGTAAATTAGATACAGGTTTATTATTCTTCCTCTGAAGAACCCTATCAAAAGCAGTCATTTTACATGTAAACTTTTCTTCACAGTTCAGATCCAAGCTATCTATTATAGAATATTTGGTCTTTCACACATCACACCATGGTCTTGAACCTTATGTTGAGTTCCAGTTAGTGGTTTTCAGTTAGATTTGACAATTTTGTCAACTTGCACTGTTGACAATGAGCTTGGCAAGCACAGCTCTATCAAGAGATGCCCTGCATCAAAAGTTTTGAGCTTGACATTTTCTTCCTTTTTAATGTTTAGGTTTAAATATTAATGGAACTTGTATCTGTACAAATTAGATGAGAAAACAAGGGGAGGAAAGAGCTTCTTAGTTCCCAGGAGATAAACAAAGCATAAAAGTGCTTTTTTCCACAACAGGACGTATTTTAAATTTTCCTCTTCATAAATATTTCAATTTAAAGCCTAGAGACAGTTGTTTCTACAGAAAGATTACAAGATTTTCACAATGGGAAAAAAAAAAAGTTGATAATCCAAGAGGATTTCCTGGTCCACTAGAAGAGCATATCGTTGTTAAGCCGCATGTAATCAGTTGTGATTCTTGGGTACTCTGTGTACCAGAGAATTAGTAAAGCCATAGTACGGTAGAGACTACTTCCTAGAAAAGGACATGGTATTGTTAAAATAGTGGGTCAATAAAAATGAGGAAGATACTCAGTAACGTGAATTGATACAGTAGCCACTGAAGTGGGTTCCAACAGAGTAATAGTTGTGAGAGATTGACGTGGCCAGTGTCAAAGAACTAGTAGTAGAAAAGCTGACTTGATAGAACTTTAGTAAATCTTGAATGGCAGGAGAGGATACAATTACTAAGCCCACCCTTTCATGACCTTCATGATCATCTCTTTTTAAGCCAGTTTGTTGTTCAAAGAAGAGAGACTAGAATTTTGAGTGTTGCTTTAGGAGGGAGGTCCTACTTTGCTTATATCAGCTTCTAAAACCTGAAACAAACCTCATCACTATCAAGTCAGCATTGACTCATGGTGACCCCCTCCATCAGATTTCCAAATCTTTACAGGAGAGTCTCTTTATGGCTCCAAGTCATCTTCATTTTCAAAAAGTGAGCTTGTCTCTTCTGCATAAACCAAGGTCTGGATGAATCTTTCTGCCAAACTTGAAATCATATTTTTCTTCATAGACCTCTGATTCTCATTTCATTTGCTCAGCATATAGACTGAATGGGTGTGGTGCAAAGATACAGGCCTGACACACAGCTTTTATGACTTTAAGTCATACAGCATATCCTTGTTCTCTTTGAAAGGGCCTGCTTGAGAACCATTAGGTGCTCTGGAATTTCTCTTTTTCTCAATATCATGGATAATATTGTATGATCCACACAGCTTATAACCTTTGCATAGTTCATAAAACAAAGTGAATATATTTTTTTTCTGATATTCTGAGTCTTTAATCAAGATTCATCTGATGTCAACAATGATGTTCCTTGTTCCGTGGCCACTATTGAATCCAGTAAAATTTTTGGCAATGCCCAATGGATTACTGCTTTAGTCATTGAAAAACCTGTATTTGCTGTTGTTACATGATTCCTAGAGTCTCTATGAATGACACACCTCATCCTATGCTGTGCCATCCTCACCATCTCTGACACATCTGAGCTCACTGATGCAGTCACTGTGTCAGTAGATCACATTGGGGGTCTTCCTCTCTTTTACTGACTCTGCACCTTTCCAAAAATGATGTTCTTTTCCAAGCCCTTTTCTAATAACATGCTCAGAGTGTGAGGGCTGAAACTTTGCCATCTTTGCCTCGAAGGAGCAATTTGACTGCACTTTTCCCAAGTCATATCTGTTTGTTCTTTTAGCAGTCCATGAGATATTCAGTACCAACAACACAACTCAAAGACACAAATTCTTCTCTCATCTTTATTCACTGTCCAGCTCTCAGATGCTTAGCAAGTGATAGAAAAGACCATGATCTGAATTGAGCACTTGTTAATCTTCAAACTGATATAATTGCTCATCAGTATTTTTGAGATGTTAACAGTAGACTTACCCAATACATCTCCTGACTACTGCTTCCCAAGGGGGCTGATTGTTGATCCAAATAAGATTACATCATTGACAATTTAAATCATTTCTCAATTAATTATTTTTAATCTATTGGTCGAGTGGTGAGGACTTTATTTTCTTGGTATTGTGATATAATCCATATTGAAAGCTATAATCCTTGATCTGTAAAAAAAAAAATTTCGAGTACTATTCACCTTCAGAAAGCAAAGTGTGTCATTTGCATAACACAGGTTGTTGATTAGTCTTCTTTTGACTATGATGCCACGTTCCTCTTCATAGAGTTCAGCTTCACAAATGATTCACTTAGCATATAAACTGAAAATGTATTGAGAAAGGATACATACCACCCTGGCACATACTCTTCCTAATTTTAAACAATGCAATGTTATCTTGCTTCTTTTAAACAGTTTGGGGTCTAGGTATAGATTTTGTATGTACAAAATTAAGTTTCCTGGGAAGACTATTAATTATCTTTGCTGTTGTTGTTATTGGGTATCATTGAGTCAAGTATGACTCATAGTGACCCTATGAACAACAGATTGAATCCTGTCCTCCTATTGTGTGCCATTTTCCTAATTTCTTACATATTGAGTTCACTGCTGAAGTCATTTTGGTAATCCATTTGATTAAGGACCTTTCTTTCTTTCACTAACTCTTCACCTTTCCAACATGATATGCTTCTCTAAGGAATAACCTCTCTGAGCAACATGTATGATAATTTCCGCATTCTCTCGGGTCACCTTATTATGGAATGAGAATAAATATGGATCTATTCCAGTCAGGTGTTAACTGTGTGGATCATAACAAACTGTAGCAGACTCTGAAAAGAATAGAAATCAGAGAACACTTGATCATTCTAATGCCAAACCTATACTTGAACCAAGAGGCAGTCGTCAGAACAGACAGAGAAATACGTCATGGTTCAAAATTGGGAAAGGTGTACGCCAGGGATGTGTCTTATCTCCATACCTTTTTAACCTGTATGCAGAACAGATTATTGGAGAGGCTGGGCTCTATGAGGAGAAATGTGGCATCAGGATTGGTGGAAGATCTATATCAACAATCTGCGTTATGCAGATGACACAACCCTGCTTGCTGAATCTGAGGACCTGAAATGCTTGCTGCAGAGGATTAAGGACTGCAGCCTTCAGTATGGATTGAGGCTTAATGTCAA
>NW_006399818.1:4738583-4739109 GCF_000299155.1 Elephantulus edwardii
GAAGACCCTCCATGAGGTGGATTGATTCAGTGACGGGGGTGATCGGGATGGGTGTGTCAGACACAGTGAGCTTGGCGCAGCATAGAGCAGGGTCACCATGAGTCACAAGCGACTCCATGGCACATAACAAAAACAGCAACAACAAAGAAAAAAAAACAAAAAAAAACAGCAACAACAACATTCCAGTCAGTTGCCCAGTTAGTTGTCTTCTAGATTTCCTGGCACAACCTGGTTATCACATCGAGGGCAGCATCTGTTTGTTGAAATAACTCACTTGGTATTTTATCAATTCCTGGGGCTTTATTTTTTGCCAAGTCCTTCAGAGAAGCCTGAACTTTCTACTTCATCACCATTGCCTCTTGATCATCTGTTGTTTCTTGAAATTCTTCTGTGTCAGCCAATTCTTTTTGGTACAGTGACTCTGTGTGCTCCTTATATCTTCTTTTAATGCTTCCTGGATCAGTCAATATACTTCCTTCAGCATCCTTAAGTATTGCAACTCAAGGCTTAAACTTGTTCTTCAGTC
>NW_006399818.1:4739524-4740656 GCF_000299155.1 Elephantulus edwardii
TGGCCTTTACTCATTAGTGTTCAAGATCTCAAATGCGCCTCTAAGATGTTTGTTTGTTTTTTTGTTTTTGTAATTTGAGTAGGGTAGACTGAAGGTCACACTTGAGTTCTTATGGATTTGGTTTAATTATTTTTTTCCTTCCATTTGTAGCTTTAATTTTTCAAAACTTGCATATGACTGGTTGATGGTCTGTTCCACAATCAGCACCTGGTCTAGTTTTCACAGCTAATGTTGAGCTTCTCCAACGATTCCCTACACAGATGTAATCAATCTGATTCCTGTGCAGACCATCAGATGAAGTCCATTTATACAGTCTTTGTTTATGTTCTCTAAAAAAGTATTTGCAATGAATTAATGTTTGACTGTACAAAATTCTATCTGTTTATCCCTAGCCTCATTTCTGCCACCAAGGCCATGTTTTCTGACACAATACTTCCTCTTCACACCCAAAGTTTGTATTCCAATCTACTCATTAGTGTATCCTGCTTTGCATGTTAGATCAATTTCTTACTGCCAAAAATAGTGGAAGTGGTCTATTTCATACTCTTTTTCTCTGGTTGTTGGTATATATGTTTGAATGATAGTGGTATTGGCAGGTGTTTCTTCTATATGTATGGATATTACTCTGTCATTCACATCATTGTATTCCAAGATGGATCTGGAAATGGTCTTTTTTACCTATGAATATGACCTTGTTTCACCTCACCTTTTCATTCTGACATAGTAGATCATACGATTGTCTAATTCAAAATGTCTAATGCTGGCCTTTCACCACCATATTTGTCTGTTTTTGTTCCCAGATGAAGGGATGATTTGTGCATGTCACCCCTCCCCACTCCCCAGCTCCTGGGACTAGGAGGAGCCCTGCAGAGAGATTAGCTCACCCACATTGGTCTGGAGAACTCCCACCTCTGAACTTTGCCTCCTTGCTCCCTATTGGTTCATTTCTGCTCACAGGTTTTGGGGGAAAAAATAAGGGAGCTCAGCAGTACCTCTTGGTGGTGTGTTCAGGAGAGGGTTAAACCAGGTTTCTTCTTGGAGGCAAAGATTTTGAAGCTCTGTTTCACGTATTTTGGCATATTGGCAGGAGGGACCAGTCCTCAGAGAAGAGCATCATTGGGAGGATAGAGGG
>NW_006399818.1:4741496-4743280 GCF_000299155.1 Elephantulus edwardii
TCCTTCTGTCCTCCCTAGTCATTGTCCAACTCTCTGATGCATAACAAGCGATTGCAAACACCATGGCCTGTATCAGGCGCACCTTAGTCTCCAGTTGAGTTGCCTACGATTGCCTCTCATACAGCAGTTTTGAACTCTTCCCTGTCCTGAGCCAGTCTCACTAACTCTGACACACCAACTCCAATTTCCCGTTACTGTATCAATATCCATATCATTAGGGGCCTGCCTTTCCTGTGCTGTCTCTCCACCCTTCTGAGCATGATGTCCTTCTCCAAGGACTGATTTCTCCTGGCCACGTGCCCAAAGTAAGTGAGGCAGAGCTTCAACATCCTAGCCTCCAAGGACAGACTTGGCTTCACCCTCTCTCCAAGACAGACCTATTAGTTTCCTTGGTGGTCCAGGATATGTTCAAGACTCTTCTCCAGCACCACAACTCAAAGGTATCGATTCTTCTTCTGTCATCCTTAGTTATTGTCCAGCTCTCTGAAGATAACAAGTAATTGAGAAGACCATGGCTTGAATTAGGCGCACATTTATATCTAAAATAACATCGGTGCTCTTCAGCACTCTGGAGAGGTCCATGACAGCAGATTTTCCCAGTATGATGCATCTTTTGATTGCTTGACTGCTGGTGTTGATTGTGTTGAGTGTTGATTGTAGAACCTAGCAATATGTAATTGCTAACAACCTCAGTCTCTTCTCCATCCATCATGGTGCTGTCAGGTGGTCCAGTGGTGAGAATCTTTGTCTTCTTGATGTTGAGCTTCAATCCATATTGAAGACTACAGTCCTTGACCTTCTGCAGTAAGCACTTCAGGTCTTCTTCAGTTTCAGCAATCAAAGGGTGTCATCTGCATATCGTAGTTTGTTAATGAGTCTTCCTCCACTCTTGATGCCACACTCCTTTTAATAAAGCATGGCTGCACTCCTTTCCTGATGTTGAACCATGCAGTGTTTCTTTATTCTGTTCTGAGGACTTCTTGATCCAGGTATACGTGTCATATAAGCATGATCAAGAATTCTAGGATTCACATTTTCTTCAAGGTTAGCCATAATTTACTGTGATCCACACTGTGAAATGCCTTTGCACACTCAATGAAACACAGATAGACATTCTTCTGGTACTTTCTGCTTTGTGCCAAGATCCAGCTGACATTGGCAATAATATCCCTAGTGCCATGGCCTCGTCTAAACTCAGCTTGTATTGCTAGTAGGTCTCTGTACTGTTCAAGTCTTTTCTGGATAATCTTCAACAGGATTTTGGAAGTTTGTGATATTAGTGATATTGTTCAGTAATTTCCACATTTTGTCAGGTCATCTTTTTTTTGAATGTGAGTGAATATGGATCTCTTCTAATCAGTTGGCCAAGCAGTTGTCCTCCAGAGTTCTTGGCACAACTTGGCGACCACATGCAGGGCAGCATCTTTTTGCTGAAATATGTCAACTGCTATTCCATCAATTCCTGGGGCTTTTTTAGCAAAGTCCTTCAGAGCAGCCTGCACTTCCTCCATCACCATTGCCGCTTGATCACGTTTTTGCTTTAAATTCTTCTGTGTCAGCCACTTCTTTTTTGTACAGTGACTCTATATACTCCTTTCATCTTCTTTTAATGCTTCCTGAATTATTCAATATTCTGCCCATAGCATTCTTAAGCATTCCAACTCGTGCCTTGAATTTATTCTTTAGTTCTTTCAGGTTAAGAGAGGCTGAGTGAGTTCGGCCCATTTGATTTTCTGATTCCAGCTCATTGCACATTTCATTATAATATACATAATAAAAATTAA
>NW_006399818.1:4743380-4750611 GCF_000299155.1 Elephantulus edwardii
CTATCTATCTATCTATCTATATCTTGGAATCAGAAGTAGCATCTACTTCCTAAACAATATGCCTCTAGAAACTCTATGAACTTTGAGAAATGACAGTTATAGAAATTATTGAGGTCTTTTGTTAATAGGGTCACTATTAAGTCATACTTTATTCAATGTTAATCAACAGCACAACAACACACATGTATATATATGTGTATATATATCTGTGTGTGTATATATCTATGTATGTGTATATATAACTATGTATGTGTGTGTGTGTGTGTGTGTGTGTGTGTGTGTATATATTTGTTGTTGTTGTTGTTGTTATTGTAAAGTGCTATCGAGTTGTAGACAACTCATAGTGACTCTGTGAATGAAACATCTGAGCACTGTTCATAGAGTTTCCAGAGGCAAGCCATTTCAGAAGTGGATGCCACTCCCGCTTCCAAGCTTGTTTTTATTGGGAAGCTCTACCAAACAATGTCCACCATGGGTAACCATTATCACATTTGGCACATCAGTGTCACAGTGTTTAGCATCACAGCAACCATGAGTTACCTCTATACAGCAATGCACAGACCACTGCTATACCACCTAGAAGAATGTTTGACAAAAAAACCCAATTTAAACCAGGCCTGAGGGCTGCAGATTAAAATCACCCACCTTGGGCTTGTACACACACACACACACACACACACACACACGTGTGTGTGTGTGTGTGTGTGTGATATTTGGGGGGAACATACCACAAAATTTTAACACTGGCATAGATTCAGGGGTATGGAGACTACCGGTAATATAGTCCTGTGCTTTTTCAGTTTTATACAATGAGGATACATTATTACTTTCTGGATTTTTCTTCTTTTAAAGTCATTCTACAGAAATAAAATAAACTGATTTTATCAGTGTGAATCAGGCTGACAATAATATTTGGTTTTTGTCATTCACACTTAGGCATGGCAAAAACATAATTATCCAACCTGTCAGGCTTTTTGTTCATTGGATAATATATTTAATAATTAACTTCACAATATGTGGACATTATGGTTCACTATTACAATATTTTATTATCTAAGTTTTATTTTACATAACAACTTTCAGTAATGTGCTTTAGCACACAGTATAATTAGTTAATGAGGTTATATTCATAAAGGCTTAGTGGGACATGGAATTATGCTCTCTTTAAGACCTCTTGCTTTTGAAATTATATACTCTGCAGTGCTAAGGTTCTCTCCCTCCCCCCACTTTACCCGCACAAACTTGCCTTTTCATTCAGATGATTGTAATTTATGGCTTTCAAAGAGTGCTTTGAATTTCAATTTTTATTGTATAGTACAAAATGTCAATAGATGGGAGGTCAGGTCAGGTTTAGAAATATTATGGTTCTTTGTTAAATACTGTTTGTCTAGAAATTGGTAAAAGAAATATTCCTTCCTAGAAAAGTAACATATAATATCTTAAGGGAAACACATATTTACATTTGGTAACATAACATTTTCATTCATTTACATATATATTCATACATACAGTGTTTTTTATATGACATGATGCTTATAGAATATCATTAAAATATTATCACCATAACAAAATTAACCTAATTTCTACCATTTTGGTTTGAATGATCACTTTAACCCAACACTTGCCTTATTTTTAAAAGACATTAAGAGATGGCATTCTAACAGAGGAATCCCTGATGGTTATTGCAATGAAAACTTCTTTTAATGGTAGCATAATGTTATTTATTGTTCTTAGGTGGCATCAAGTCAAGCACAACTCACAGTGACCCTATGAAAAAACAAGCCTGAATCCTGCCCTATCCTGTGCCTGCCTCATGATCTGTAATATATTTGTGCCCGTTGCTTCAGTCACCATGTCATCCACCTCATTGTGGGTCTTCCTCTCTTTCGTTGACCCTCCACCTTTCCAAACATTATATCGCTTTCCAAGAAATAGCCTTTCCTAGCAACATGCCTAGAATACGATAGACAGGGCCTCTCCATCTTTGCCTGCTAGGAGCATTGTGGTTGTACCTTTTGGGAAGTAGGTTAAACCATATTAAAATACTGTTAATGCAGCTCTATTTCTCTCTCAGTACTTTCCCATATGGTTTTAAAGGTATTTAATAATATTTTTAAGAGTTTGATATAATCATTCCAATATTACAGCAAAAAACTGTTTAACTCAAAAATACTACTTTTCCAAATGATAAAGATAAAAGCAGAATCGAGAATCTAAAAATCAACACTCTCATTTTAAAGCACACTCATTTTTTACATTTATTATTAATTTTAATGAAAATTTACAGAGATTTTGGATTTCCATTCTTTCATTGTTTTCTCCCTGCCCACCCCTCCCCTCCAGTTTGTTCTTCTCTTCGAAAAGCAAAAGAAAAATTCTTTCATTGTTATACAATCCCTCCCCTCAAGTCCACTCCACTATACAGCCTTTGTTCTGGACTCCTGTCATGACAATAATACCTAATCAAATATAATTTTTAAATAAGTCTCTCTCTCATCTGTTTCAATGCAGTATATATAATTTATTCCATTTTTCACTCTTATTTTTTTTAAACACAACACTTGAGTGTCTACTCTTTCTTATGAATTTATCAGTATGTCAGTCATTTCTCCATTTTCATTCACCAAACTTGAATGTCCTTCCACTTATACTCCTAGGATGACAAATGTTTGTCTTTGTCTTTTTCAAATGAAAAAATACCTAATCTCAAACCCAAGGATTGCCGTTAGCTCCTTCCCCCTCTTATTCTTCATCTTTAGACTTCATCAACACCTGTCAATTCTGATTCAAAGGTACACCACACAACCTTCCAGTTTCATCCATGAATATTGAACCCATTCCAAGTCAAGACAAAAAACCTCTCTACACAGGTCACTGTACCATGGCCATATTGGCCTCTTCCTTCTGCTTTGGATTCTGAGGATAGTCTTTGCAAGCAAACAGAATAATTGTGTCAAATTTACATCAGTCCACGTAGCCCCTCACTCTCAACCAGCTTCTTAGTTTTCCTAGAATGAGAGAAAACATAGCATCCAAATTCTACACGATATTCACAGTGTTTGCATGACCAGGCCCTGAGCCACCTCTTCAGTCTCCATGTTTGTCCCCAGTTCCTTGTCCTCCATTTTTCAGCACCGTGGTCCTGTACTGATGTCTCCAACATCGCAGCTCTCAGCTGCTTTCACACTAGGGAGCTTGGGGTTCCCTCCAGCTGCAGCATCCGTCAGATGACTATTTTTTTCACTCATCCTTTTAGTGTCATCTTAAATGTTACCGGGAAAGATTTCCTTACACAACAAACTTATGTAGAATGTCAGTCTTTTAAAATCTTCACCCAAACAGTCTTATTTGTCTCGAAGTCAAGATAATCATCAGTATGTTTTGTTTGGTTAGTAATCTCTGTCTTTTTCCCACAAAAACAATCTGAGTAAGAACAAAATTTTTGCACATCTCACTCATCAATGTATACTTACCCCTGGAACAATATTTGGAGCATGGTGAGCTTTCAAGTAATATTGAGAGAAGAGCAACAGCAATGACAATGACTACAAGGAAAATTGGCACAGTAAACAACATGAAGTCAGTATAGAAAACTTGAGGCTCATTTTTTACAATTATTCCTAAATTCTCCTTTTATGAGCTCCTAACTAATCTATTCCTTCTACTTCTGACCCCACACAAAGTATATTATGATCCTTAAGATAAAGCATATTATTCTACTCTCCCCTGAGACCAGCTTATGAAAATCGGCTTATAAAATATTCAAAGAAAAGCAAGATTTTATGTAATATAATTTAGAAGGAAATCTGACATCAGTTTAATTGTTATAATTGTGGCGAATGTCACTTTAAAAAGATACCTTGGCTAATGGATATTGTTACATTAATACAATGTTTTCTTTTGATAATTAGTTTCTTGAAGCCTGTGGTTAGGGAACTTTCAGTTTTCTAATTAGTTTTGTTTTGTTATGTTTTCCTGGAGAAGAGTTAATTACATTTCACAGTACTTAGGGTAGACAGCACAAAAATCTCTTGAATCCAACTTTATATTTGACTTTGTGTTTGGCTCTTCATTATCCTTTGCTGCCTTCTCCCCTTTTGGGATGTTTCAAACTGTACAAATAAAAATAAAAAGCCACCAGCAGGATGTGTGAACTGTTGAGTAGAAAAGATGTAGCATATGGAGAGTTTAATACTTTATTTCCAACAGTAGGAATTTATCCTGATAGTACTCTAAGTGTGGTTCCATCAGAGAGTAAAAACAATGCATGTGGTTGTAGGGAAATTGTGTGGTATTTCATGCTATTATGGAATAGGCACATTCAAAGAGGCAACCCCCTAAGAAGAGTTTATGTAATTTGCAACGCAAACAAAAGGAAATTTAAAAAATTTTTATTTTATATTGGCTTGTATACAGAGTATACATTGTATTTCACACTATTCTTTGTTCATTGTTTCACACAATCAATCCCATTCATTATGTTTCATAAAATTAATCACCGTTGAACTAGATCCATTACTCTGTCTTTCTAGATCCCCAACAGATCTTTCCAACTTTTCTTGAAGTTGATGTTATTGTTACTGTTAGATGGCATCGAGTTGAGTTTAACTCATCATTCATTGAACAACTGATGGGAACACTATCCTCTCTTGTCTGGTCCCTACCATCTCTAACACATTCAAGCCCATTGCTGCAGTCTCTGTGTCAATAGTCTTTCTTTCACTGTCTCTTCACCTTCCCAAGCCTGATGTCCCTCTCCAAGGAGTAACATTTTCTAGCAAAGGACTCATAGTATGTGAAACAAAGCTTTATCATTTTTACCTCCAAGAGCACTCTGGTTCACTTTTTCCAAGACATATCTGTTTGTTCTTTTGGTACTTCATAGAATACTGAGTATTCTTCTCTAACACCACCATTTTAGGGAGATCACTTCTTCTTCTATAATTCTTATTCATTTTTTAGCCTTCGAGTTGCTATAATCAAGCATGCTTTGGGCAGAATATTAAATGATCCAGGAAGTATTAAAAGAAGATGGAAAGAATATACTAAGTCACTGTATCAAAAGGAATTGGCAGACACAGAAGAATTTCATGAAACAACATATGAGCAAGAGCCTAGGGTGATGAAGGAAGAAGCTCAGGCTGCTTTGAAGGAAATAGCAAAAAATAAGGCCCAGGAATAGATGATATAGCAATTGACATATTTCAGCTACCAGATGCTGCCCTGGATGTGCTTACCAAGTTGTGCCAAGAAATCTGGAGAACAACCACTTAGCCAACTGACTGGAAGAGATCTATAGTTGTTCCCATCCCAAAGAAGGGTGACCTAACAGAGTGTGGAAACTATAGAACAATATCATTAATTTCACATTCAGGCAAGATTTTACTGAAGATTATCCAAAAATGACTGGAACAACAAACACATCATCAGAAAACTGCCAGAAGTCCAGACTGGGTTTAGAAGTGGTCGTGGTACTAGGGATATTGTAGCTAATGCTGGATGGATCTTAGCTGAAAGCAGGGAGTACCAGAGGAATGTATATCTGTGTTTTATTGACTATGCAAAGGCCTTTGACTGTGTGGATGATAACAAACTGTGGCTGACTCTGAGAAGAAAGGGAATCCCAGAACACTTGAGCGTGCTAATGAGAAAATTATACTTGAACCAAGAGGCGGTCATCAGAACAGATCAAGGAAACACTGCATGGTTCAAAATTAGGAAGAGCGTATGCCAGGGATGTGTCCTGTCTTCATACCTTTTTAACCTGTATGCAGAACAGATTATCCAGGAGGCTGGGCTCTATAAGGAGAAATGTGGGGTAAAGATTGCTGGAAGTTCTATCAACAATCTGTGTTATGCAGATGACACAACCCTGCTTGCTGGAACTGAGGAGGACCTGAAGCGCTTGCTGCAGAGGGTCAAGGACTGCTGCCTCCAATATGGATTGAGGTTCAATGTCAAGAAGACGAAGATTCTCACCACTGGGTCAATTGGCAGCATTAGGATGGATGGTGAAGAGATTGAGACTGTACACAGCTTTAGTTTGCTTCGCTCCACAGTCAACACTCTTGGCATCAGGAGCCAGAAATTAGAAGACGGATTGCGATGGGAAAGTCTGCTGTTAGGGACCTCTCCAAAGAACTGAAAAGCAATGGTGTCTCTCTGGAGACTAAGGTGCATCTGATGCATCAGAGAGTTAGACAATGACTAAGGAGGATAGAACGAGAATTGATACCTTTGAGATGTGGTGCTGGAGAAGAGTATTGATGGTACCATGGACTGCTAGGAAAACAAACAGATTCATCCTAGAAAGGGTTAAACCAGGTGGTTCCTTGGAGGTAAGGATTCTGAGGCTCCATCTAACATACTTTGGAGATGTTGTGAGGAAGGACCAGTCCTTGGAGAGAAACATCATGCTTGGTAGGGTGGATGGACAGTGCAGGAGAGGAAGGCCCTTTGAGGTGGATTGATTCAGTGACTGGGGTAATTGTGATGGGTGTATCAGAGATGGTGTGATTAGCACAGAACAGAGCAGAATTTAGGGCTGTTGTACATAGGGTCACTATGTGTTGTAAGCAACTCGAAGGCACATATCAACAACAACAACAACAACAGATATATATATATATCAAGTGACTGAAAAAGTCATAGCAGGAATCAGGTCCACCTTAGTCCTCAAAATGACATCATTGCTCTTCAATAATTTGGAAAGGTCCTTAACTACAAAAATTCCCAGTGCCATACGTCTTCTGATTTCCTGACTGCTGGTACCACGTGTATTGATTGTGGATCCAAGTAAGATAAAGCTATTCACGTTCTCAATCTTTTCTCCATCAGTCATCCATGTTGTTCCCTATCAGTCCAGTGACAAGGATTTTCTTTTTCTTCACATTTAGCTGCAATCTGTATTATAGTTGTTAGGTAGAATCAGTAATTGAATTAAAAAGTCTTTTAACTTACAAAACTCTGTGAATGAAATTATTCCAGAAAAGATGCAAGGTTGCAAGCCAAAACAATAATAACTTTAAAAATTAAAATCTTAGTTGTGTACTTTTAGCTTATTTGTCTTTCTTTTGTTCCATTACTCAGAAAACTGAGCCCCAAACCTTTCTTACAGACCAGTTGTAAATACATTGGTGATAATGCCAATTAATTTTAAAGCAAGTTCACCAAAACAGAATCCATTATTCTTTGAGACACATACATATTGGCATATGGTACATTAAATTCA
>NW_006399818.1:4751092-4769623 GCF_000299155.1 Elephantulus edwardii
GAGACAGTGAGACTGGCACAGGACAGAGCAGGGTTTAAGGCTTTTGTACATAGGGTTACTATGAGTCACAGGAGACTCGACAGCACATAACAACAACAACAATCAAATATGTTATTTATTACAGGTCTCTGAAGGTTTATGTGAAGTGACATATCTTTAAACAAATATATGTTTTGTCCTGATGACAAGCTAATAGATATTATACAAGAGAATTTGGCTTAGATTAATTTCTGTTTGTGGTTAAGAATAGTACTGACATGTTTATTCTTACATAAAGTTATAGGAGAATGTGATAAAGAAAATATGGATTCTTGGTGTGGTCCTAATTACAAGCAGATTACAGCATTGAAGTTCTATGACACTAATGGAGAAGATTAGCCTTTGATTTTACAGTGACAAAGAATGGTGGATAAGGGACCAGAGAGCTGGTGAATAAAATGACAAAAGTCTGAGAGCTTAGGGTGAAGTTTTTCCAAACCAGGCACAAGATGAAATGAAGGCAATCTTCTGGACACTTCTCTGCTGGACCTGGACCTAAGGTTATAAAAATCAGGAGATTATCTCAATTTTTAACATAATTGAAGCATATTTTCCAAATATATGTATATACTTCTGCAAGAGAATAATAACCAGAAAATAATATAGTTTTGCCATAGAAAATGCATAAAACATATATGAAGAGAATTTATATTTTTTATCACGGAGTCAGGTCATCAAAATGGTTTTGTCTTTATTTTTACAGTCCATGTACAACACAATAAAATTTTAAAATGAGCATAGTCACAAAAGGACAAATACTGTATGGTGTCACTGTTGTAGAATGAGATTGTCATCAAGATGGGGATAAGACTGAGAAAAACTGAATAAATTATGTTTACTGCATTGAAGCCAATGAGGGAGAGAACAGTTTAAAAGTAATATATTTTGGGGCATTATGATTATCATAAGAGTTCAGAATGAGAGTTGCAGAGTGGAGTATACTCGGGGTGGGGGTGGAGGGGTGCGGGAGGATTGTATACCAATGAAGGATTTTTTTCTTTTGCTTTTCAAGGAGGAGAGGAAACTGGGGTGGGGGTGGGATGGGCGGGAAGAAAAGTGCAACAATGAATGAATGGAGATCCAAAATCTCTGTAAATGTTCATTGAAATTAATTTAAAAAATGAGCATAATCAAAGAGCATCAGACATTAAAGTGAGGTTATAAGGAAAGAGGTAAGATGGTAACACCAGGAAATGCACATTATAGATATATTTAGTAACTTATGTTTCATTATAGTGCATGATGTTTCCCTGTAGAAATAGGATGTTGCTAAAAGAGAACTCAGGTTAGCATTTCTTAAAATATATTTCTGCTTTTATTACAATTTAAGTGACTATTCTCTACTTATTCCATAAGTCATTCTAAACATTTTCTTTCCTTTCTTTCTTCCAATGATCCAATGTCATCTCTAGAGTACAGAAAGCTTTATAGTTCCAAACTTCTACTTATATTTTATGTTTATGTTGTTGTTATGTCCTGTTGAGTCACCTGTAACTTGTAAAGACACTGTGTAAAATAGCTCTACACCCTTCCATATCCTGAGTCAGTCTTACCGACTTTGACACACCTACCCCCCATGACCCAATTACGTCTCATCTGAGGTCTTCCTTTTTTGTGCTATTCCTCCCCTATTCCGAGCATGATGTTCTTCTCCAAGAACTGAAATCCACTGGCTATGTGCCCAAAGTATGTGAGATGGAGCTTCAGAATCCTTACCTCCAAGGAGCAGCCTAGCTTCATCCTCTCCAGGACAAACTTGTGTACCACAGCTCAAAGGCATCCTCTCTCTCTCTCTCTCTGTCAATCTCGACTTGACAGAAATCAACAAAAGTAACTCTCTCTATATATATATACACACACACATAGTAGAAACAAATGGTGGCAATGTTTACACAACATTTTAAACATAATGTATGAATTGTACACCGTAAAAAAACTTGAAGTGATAAAATTTTATGGCTAACTTTGAAAAGAACGAGAATTCTAGAACACTTGACTGAGCTCATGCAAAACTGATACTTGGACTAGGACAGCTGTCAGAACAGAGCAAGGAAACACTGCACGGTTCAAAATTAGGAATGAAGTGCATCAGGGATGGATCCTATATCCATACCTTTTTAATTAGTAGAGGAACTGATCATTTGGGCAGCTGGGTTCTATAGGAGGAATGTGACATCAGGCTTGGAGGAAGGCTTATGAACAACCTGTGTTATGCAGATGATAGAATCTTGCTTGCCACAATTGAGGGTGACCTCAAACATTTGCTGCAGAAGGTCAAGGACTTTAGTTTTCATTATGGATTCAAGCTCAACTTGAAGACAAAGTTTCTCACAACTGCATTGTTCCAGTTGGCAGGACCACGATGAATAAAGAAGAGGTTGAGGTTGTTAACAATTTTAGCTTGCTTGGCTCCACAATCAGCATTCTTGGCAGCAGCAGGCAGGAAATAAAAAGATTAATTGAACTGGAGAAGTCTGCTGTCAGGGGCTTCTCTGAAGTGCTAAAGACAATAATGTCATTCTAGAGACTAATGTATGCCTGATCCAGGCCATGGTCTTTGCAATTAGTTGCTATGCATCGGAGAGATGGACAACGGTTAAAGATGACAGAAGAATTGATGCTTTTGAGTTGTGGTGTTGGAGAAGAGTATTGAACACACTGTGGATCGCCAAGAGATTAAATCATTCTGTCTTGGAGAGGATAAAACTAAGTTTCTCCTTGAAGGCAAGGATTTTTGAAGGTCTATCTCACATACTTTGGGCATGTGGCCAGGAGAGATCAGTCCTTGGAGAAAGACATCATGCTTGGAAGGGTAGAGGGTCAGCACAGAAGAGGAAGACCTCTGATGAGATGGATTGACATGATCACTAGGGCAATGGAATTAGGTGTGTCAAAGTCAAGGAAACTGGCTCAGGATAGGGCAAGGTTCAGACCTACTGTACACAGGGTCACTAGGAATGGAGTGTACATAACAGTGGCGCATAACAACAGTATATGTTGTTTAGTGCTGTATGCTGTCAATTCGTAACTGATCCTCTTGTGTTGTTGTCTGCTATCGAGTCAAAACCAACCTGTAGCTGTTTTTCAGAGACGGTTTACAGCACGGGAGGAGATTGCCCATCCTTCTTCTGTAAAGTAGCTGGTAGATTTGAACTACATGCCTTCCAGATGATTACAAAGCTTTTTACCACTAGGCCACCAGTGACCCTCTATCAGGTTTTAATTATGTTTACTACGTTATGTAAATGTTGGCACTATTTGATTATAAATCTTGTCATCACTCTTAAAAGAAATGCACTGCCTCTTTATTAACAAGTCTCTCTGCTCCTGTCACCTCTGGTAACTAACAAACTTTGGTCCATATTATTTTCCTATTCCAAAGATCTCACGTAAATAGGATCATATGCCATTTACCCATTTGTATCTGACTTGTGGAACTCAGCATAATGTTTGCCAGGTCTGTTTGTGTTGTAAGTGGAGTAGAATGTCACTTCTCTTTATGACTTAGCATTCTATCTTATGTATCTACCATTCATTTGTGGATCGACATCTGGATTGTTTCTACCTTTTGGATGTGTTGAATAGTGGTGTAATAAACATCAGTGTACACATATCTGTTTTCATTTCATTTTAGTATAAACATAGGATAGTAAATTAGGATAGATGGTTTCCACTGGGGGCTTAACATTTCAAAATTTCATTAGCAATATACACTTAATTAATTTATTAAATCATTAGCATTTGATGTAATTCATTAAGTCCCAAAGTGATTTCTTTATCAAGTTCAGAGTGGGGATTCTGCCTTTGCCCCAAACCCCTGCTTTGTTTTTGTTTATTTGTATGTTTTATCACCAACTCTAATTTAACAAGACAGAAAAGGAAACTTTGCACCAAAGCTTTAAATTCATAAAGTTACAAGTAGCCTTTTTCTCTCCCCATAGTAAGTTAATATGAAGTTAACCGAAAATATAAGCTAACAAAAAAGGTTAAGATAAATGTGTTTCTTTCATTTAATCATAAATAAACTACCAGTTTGTAATGGAACTTGCACACGTTGTTATTGTTAGGTGGCATCAAGTTGCCTCCAACTCACAGAGACCCTATGAACAAAAGATTTGCACCTAATCCTTTCCTTTTTCACCTTCAGAATCGCTCATATGCTTGAATCCATTGCTGTAGTCATTGTGTCAATCCATCTCATGAGAATGTCTTCTTTTCCTCTGACCCTCTACCTTTCCCAACAGGGCATCCTTCCCCCAAAACTCGCCCCTCCTGACAATATGTCCAAAGTAAGCAAGACAACATTTTACAATCCTTGTTACTAAAGGACACCCTAGCTGCACTTCCTCTGACACAAACTTGTTTGTTCTCTGTCCATGAAATATTCGGTTCTTTTCCCCAGCTCCACAACTCAAAGGTACCATCCTTTTCCCGTCATCCTTACTGCCCAACTTTCAGATATACAGGAACTAATTGAAAATGCGATGGTCTGGATAAAGTGCATCTTACCCTTTAAATAGACATTCTTACTGTTTTGCCCTTTGGAGAGGTCTCTGAAGGCAGAATTTCCAAATAGGACCCATCTTTGCATTTCTGGACTGCTGTTACCCTAGGAGAGAATGCTACCTAGGTGCCCATGATTTTTGTACGTTTCCGGTTCCCTTCTGGAGGAAAGTTTCTGAACCAAAGACACGAAGTTCTAATCCACTAGTCTCTCTGGGGAGAAAGAAGGGCAATCTTTCCCCAAGTCTTTTTACTGTTGACAGATATTATAGTCTTTAGCTGGATTTTCAAGACTTCCAATTAAATGGACCTTTATTCTATATGTTTGTTGCTTGACCAATTATCTCATGGTTTTTTTTCTGTTAGATCGTTTTCCAATTTTTTCATTTTGCGGGGACAATAAGTAGGGAGCTGTGTTTCCAACTCAAAGGTGAAGAGGAGCAGTTTGAACCCACCAGCTGCTCCACAAAAGAAAGATAGCCCTTTCTCCCTTGTGATTTATCACCTCTGAAAACCCACTGAAGGTTCAGCTATGAGTTGGTTCTGAATCAAGAGTGATGAGTTGTTTTTATTTTGTATGCTGCTCATTAATCTAGTGACTGTCATTGTCTATGTTTTTAAAAGTATCATTTTTGTTGTTATGTCACTTTGGACTCATAGCGACCTTATGTACAGCAACTCAGAAACTTAATCTTGAGTCAGTTTCATTGTCTCCAACACACCTACCCCCTATAACTCCTGTCACTAAGTCACTCCATCTCATCCAGAGTCTCTCTTCCTCTCCTGAACTGTCCCTCCACCCTTCTGAGCATGATGTCCTTCTCCAAGGATTGGTCCCTCCTGGAAACCTTCCCTAAGCATGTGAGACAGAGCTTTAAAATCCTTGCCTCAAAGGAGAAGCTTGGTTTCATCCTTTCTAGGAAAGACCTATTTTGTTCTCTTAGCAGTCCATGGTATGTTCAATACTCTTCTCCAGCACCATAGTTCAAAGGATTTTACTTCAGTCTTCTTTAGTCATTATCCAGCTCTCTGATGCGCAGCAAGTCATTATGAAGACCATGTCTTGAATCAGGCACCCCTTAGTCTCTAGACTGACAATGTTACTCTTCAGTACTCTGGAGAGAACCCTGACAGAATATTTTCACAATGCAATTATTGCTTGTTTGTTTGTTTATTTTTTAATTTCCTGGCTGTTGGTAACAAAAAGTGTTGATTGTGGAGCAAAGCAAGCTGAATCTGTTAACAATCTCAGTATCTTCTCCATCTATCATTGTCTTACCTAGGGGTAAGAATCTTTGTTTGCTTGATGTTGAGATTCCGTCTGTATTGAAGGCTACAGTTTTTGACCTTCGGCAGCAAATATCTTAGACCCTCCTCAGTTTCAGCAAGCAAGGTTGTGTCACCTGCTCCTTATGGTCATTTGTGATGAATAGAAGTTTTAACTAATTCAGTCAACCATATTAAGTATTTCTCTTATGGTTTGTGCTTTTTTGTGTTACAAGAATTCTTGAATCTAAGATTACTAAGATATTTTCTACATTACCTCCTAAACATTTGGTAGTTCTGCCATTTATATTTGAATCTGAAATTGGCATGATATGAGAATTGATTTTTCTCCCGGAAAAGTCTTGTTTTTCTCCCAAAACAATGTAACATCTGATTCCTCTTCTTCTACTGTTCTGCAAAGCTGGCTTTTCCACACCTTAGATTGCTTCATGTCTCTGATTATGTTTTGAGAGTTTTGAGTTCTACTCCATTAATCAACTTGTCTACCCTTGAAATAATGATACTCTGATATAATTACACTGCTATAGTTGTTGCTGAATGCCCTTGAGTCAATACAAACAACATTTCAAAACCTGGTTCTATCCTGGCCAATCCTCACAATCTCCCTCACTGCGCTGTTCCATTGTTATTAACATTGTTTCATCTTATTGAGGTCCTTCCACACTTTTTCTGACACTCCTTATTTTCAAGCGCTGCCCTTCCCCACAGGTTGCCCAAAGCTGGTGCGAAGTTTCCCTATTCTCATCGTTAAGAAGAGCATTGGCCACAACACATACTCAAAGACAAATTTGTTCTTTTGGAAGGTCGTAGTATGTTCAAAACTCTTCTCTGACACCACAGTTCAAAGACAGCAATTCTTCTGTCATCCTCATTAATTGTCCAGCTTTCAGATACATAAGAAGCACCAAGGTCTGTATCAGATGCACTTTAGACTTTATACTGATATTCTTGCTCTTTAACACTTTGCAAAGATCCTTGACAGCATGTTTCCCCATTGCAACTTGTCCTTTGATTTCTTGATTTCTTGACTACTGCTACACTAAGTGTTGATTGTGGATTCAAGTACTATGAAATTATTGACAGCTTCAACCTTGTATCCACCTACCATGATGTTACCTATTGTTTCAGTGGTAAGAATTTTTTTTCCTTCATGTTGAGATGTAATCCATATAGAAGACTGTAGTCTTTGCTTTTCTGCAGTAAATGCTTCAAGTCTTCTTAACTTTCTGCAAAAAAGATTGTATCACTTGTGTAATGGTTTTGATGCACTTCACATCAATTCTGATGCCATATTCTTCCTAATATAATCTGTTTGTTATTGTTATTATGTACCATTGAGACAGAACTGAATCACATGAGAGGAGATTGTCTCTATTTTTAACATGGAGCATCTGGTGGATGTGTACCTCTTACGTTTGGGTTTTCATCCCATGGACTGCTGAAAGAACAAGCAGATATGTCTTTGAGAATATGCAGCCAGAGTGTTTCTTGAAGGCAAAGGTGGAACTGCACATACATTGGGTATTTTGTGAGGAGAGGCTAATCCTTGAAGAGACACCTCTTGGAAAGATAGAGGGTTAATGAAAAACAGGAAGACCCTCAACAAGATAGATTGACACAGTGACTGCAGCAATGAACTCAAGTACATCAGTAATAATGATGATGTCATAGGATCGGACAGGGTCCAGATCTATTGTTCATACATCACCACGAATCATACTCAACTCAGTGGTATCTAACAACAACCACCACCATGTTTGGTTTGACAGAATAATTCTTTACCACTAAACCCCAAGAACTCTGCTCATATTATCCAGCTTCTCATATTATTTGTTAAGTGGATTGAAGGAAGACTCATCAACAATCTGCTGTTGTTGTTGTTGTTATATGCTCTCAAGTTACTTGCAATTCATAGAGACCCTAATCACAACAGCCTTAAACACTGCCTTATCCTGTGCCAATCTTACTCTCTCTGACACAGCTATCCCCATTACCCCAGTAATTGAATCTCATTGAGGGTCTTCTTCTCTTGTGCTGTCTCTCTGCCCTCTCAAGCATAACATCGCTCTCCAAGGACTGGTCCCTCCTTGCAAAATGTCCAAAGTATGTCAGACAAAGCTTCAGAATCCATGCCTCCAAGGAGAAGCCTGGTCTCATCCTCTGTAGGAAGAACCTGTTTTTTCTCCTAGCAGTTCATGGTCTATTCAGTACTCTTCTACAGCACCACAGCTCAAAGGCATAAATTCTCCTTCTATTGTCTGTAGTCTTTGACCAGCTTTCTGATGCTTAGCAACTAATTGCAAAGAGTATAGACTGGATCAGGCATACCTTAATCTCCAGAGTGACATCATTGCTCTTCAGTACTTTAGAGACTTTCCCAATGCAAGTCAAGTAATCTTTTAATTTCCTGGCTGCTGGTACCAAAAGTGTTCATCGTAGAGCCAAGCAAACTAACGTTGTTAATAATCTCAGTCTCTTTACCATCTATCATGATGCTGCTAATCAGTCTAGTGGTGAGAATCTTTGTTTTCTTCATGCCGAGCTTCAAATCATATTGAAGATTGCAGTCCTTGACCTTCTGCAGAAACAGTTTACTAGGGGAACACAGTATTATTATTATTACTATTAAATATTATTTTAAATTAGGGAAATATGCAAAAGGGTTATATACCCTTTCTCTATACATACGCAATGACTTTGTTAAGTGTTAAAAAAAAAATACAGTGTTCCCTGGACAACTGCTTCTTGATCTGTGGATAGGATTTGCATGAGCAGAATTAAGTGTTCTGGTTAAGTACTACAGGTTCATAATACAGTTTGACATTTTACAGGTTACTTCATCCTTAATATTGTTTTCTCCTCCTCCAGGAAATTTTGGCTATATGTAGCTACTTCACCTTTGATGTTAACTGTAGAGTCGGCCTGTCACTGTCCATTCGGAACAAAAGAATACACTTGTTTGGGGATGGACCTGTGATAACCTGAAGTCCATAGGTATAAGTCAAGGTCATTAGCATCTTGACCATGGCTTCTTGAAATCCCTAAATAGGATGAGTCCTTTTTTATTAATTGTGTTTGAGGAAATTAATTTTTCCATATACATTTTAGACTATAATAATTAATGCAAAAAATTCATTCTGGAGCTGATTAAGCCTAACGTTTATTATACATTTAGTATATTTGCATGAAGACCATGATCCCTGGATTTAAACATTGCAGGTTTGTTTCACAGCTCCCACACAATCTAAAGATAACTATGATATTGTGTGGGTGTTTCTAATTCATCTCCTCAAGTGAAAGAGATTTAAGAGAACTGCTTCTTGTACGACCAGTATCACTGCTACTATTGTACAATCTGATTTTTGTGCAGTCCATCAGGTGACGTCCACGTGTATAATCGCCATTCATGGTTTTTTCCAAAAAGATATGTATAATGTATAATTCCTTAATTACAAAATCTCTCTTTCCTTTTTCAGTCTCATTTCTATCATTTGGTCTTTATTTTCCAAGTAGCAGTTTTTCTATGTTTCAAACGTTCACACTTCAGTCATCAATTTTTATCAATTAATCTTAGTCTCATGTTTACTCATTTTCACAATGCAAAAGTTGGCAGAAGTCCTCAATTTTTTCATATATGGCTTCAGTGGTTGGCATGTGTATTTGCATAATAGTTGTATTGACAGGTTTTCCTTGTATGTATACATTGTTGTTATGTGCCATTGGATCACTTGCAGTTCATAGCGACCCTATGTACAACAGCTCTGAACCCTGTTCTATCCTGAGCCAATATTATGGCCTCTGATACACTTTCCACTATTACACCAGCCACTGAGTCAATCTATCTCATCCAGAGTCTTCCTCTCTTATACTGTCCTTCCACCTTCCCA
This sequence comes from Elephantulus edwardii, assembly GCF_000299155.1. Taxonomy (NCBI): domain Eukaryota; kingdom Metazoa; phylum Chordata; class Mammalia; order Macroscelidea; family Macroscelididae; genus Elephantulus; species Elephantulus edwardii. The sequence goes on from NW_006399818.1 coordinate 4,760,809, forward strand.
AGCATGATGTCCCTTTCAAAGGACGAGTCCCTCCTTGCAACATGCCCAAAGAATGCTTCAGAATCCTTGCATCCAAGAAGCAGCCTGGTTTCACCCTCTCTGATAAAGACATTTTTGTTCTATTAGTCCATGGTATGTTCAATACTCTTCTTCACCACCACAGCTCAAAGGCATCAATTCTCCTTCTATCATCCTTAATCATTGTGCAGTTTACTGATGTATAGCAAGTAATTGTGAAGAGCATGGCCCAGATCAGGTGCAACTTAGTCTCCAGACTGACACTATTGCTCTTAAGTACTTTAGAGAGCTCCTGACAGTAGATTTTCATTATGCAATTAGTATTTTGATTCCCTGACCACTAGAACTGCGGGTGTTGATTGTGAGGCTGAGAAAGTTAGAATTATTAACAACTTCCATCTCTTCTCCATCTATCATAGTGCTGCCAATTGACCCAATTGTGAGAATTTATTTTTTTAATTGATTCTAGATTCATACTTCATGCATTCCGTGTTTCAGTTATTAATGGATGTTGGTCTCTGTTCCTCCCCCTTTTTTAGTATCTTCCAGTCTGATGGGCAGTACTTCCAATATTATAACTATTAATATTCCTCTGTTATTCACAGGATTTTTGCAGGACTGTTATTTCAGTAGGCTGTGGCAAATACTGTTTCCTTGGCCAGAGAGAAAAGGACTTAATTTTGTATGTTCACTATTGTTGTTGCTGTTGTTATGTGCCGTCGAGTCGTTTGCAACTCATAGCGACCCTATGCACAACAGCCCTAAACCCTGCTCTATCCTGCGCCAACCACACTGTCTCCGACACACCCATCCCGATTACCCCAGTCACCGAATCAATCCATCTCATAGAGGATCTTCCCCTCCTGCGCTGTCCCTCCACCCTCCCAAACATGATGTCCCTCTCCCAGTACCCATCCCTCCTGGCAACATGTCCAAAGTATGTCAGACGAAGCCCCAGAATCCTTGCCTCCAAGGAGTAGCTTGGTTTAATCCTCTCCAAGATGAATCTGTTTGTTTTCCTGGCAGTCCATGGTACATTCAGTATCCTTCTCCAGCACCACAGCTCAAAGTCATCAACTCTCCTTCTGTCCGTCACTATTATTCATAGCAAATATCTCTCTCAAGAAACACACAAGGCAACTTCACACATGGACCTCACTTGATGGACTACACAAGGATCAGACTTACTACATTTGTGGAAAGAAGTATTGGAGAAGCTAAATAGCAGGAGTCAGAATCATGCCTGGTGCTGAGTGTGGAACAGACCACCAACTACTCATCCCATGTGCAAGTTTAAAGTGAAACTGTAGAAGATTAGAACAAAGATAAAAAAAATAATAAAAATATCACTTTGAGTCTATACCACCTGAAGTAAAAAAAAAATCTTAAAAACAGAGCTGATGAATCATTGATCACCAATGATCAAAGATCAGAGGTGCAGTGTTACGGAATCAAGGATATTATAAGAAAAGAGAGCAAAAGGTCATTGAAAGACAGAGGAGAAAGAAAAAGCCAAAATGGATGTTGAAAGAAACCATGAAAATTTCATTAGAGGGTTGGAAGGTGAAAACAAAGAGTAGAGATGCTGAAGTAAGACAGCTGAAAATAAGATTTCAAAGAGCAGCTAGAGAAAGCAAAACAAAGTATTATCATGAATAAGGAGGACAGAAGAATTGATACATTTGAATTGTGGTGTCGGAAAAGTGTACTACTAAACAAAGCATGGACTATCAAAAGAAGATAAGCCTCAAAGGAAGTGGAACCAGACCACTTTTTAGAAGCCAGGGTGGTGACACTTTGTCTCACAAATTTTGGAGATGTTGTAGGAGAAACCAGTGTTTGGAAAAAGTATGGAGGGAAAGGTCATTGAAAGAGATGAAAACCTTCAACAAGATGAAGTGACACAGTGGCTGTAACAATGGGTTGGAGTGTATCAGGGATGATGAAGATAGCACAGGATAAGACAAGATTTTGATCCATTGTTCACAGTGTCACCAGCCATCAAAGTCAACTCAATGGCACCTAACAAAAACAACATCATATAAAAACTGAAAGTCCTTGAAAACAGCAGAAAGAATTAAAAAGAAATAAGAGGAGTGATGATTGATTGGAAAGTAATACCAAACAAGAATCAGATTTTGATAAACTATTAGAACTATGAAGGAAGTTTAATTTGGGGCAAATGAACTTTTCCTTATCGGTGAATCCATCCAAGAGCAAAAATTCTTTAGTTTGTTGAGATAGAGATCATCTTCTCACTCCTTGATGACAATTTTCAGGTGTTCTTTATATACATCTCTTATGCTTAATTTAGAATCTCTTATTCTTATTGCTGTAGGCTATACATTAATTTTTATTAAGTTTTCTCTTTGCTTATTGCCTTTTTAGAGAATTGATTTTTTAATCCTTGGTCGTGTGTTTATTTCAATAAACTCATCAATTCAAATTTGATGAGAATTGAAGTTTATTTCATTTTGCTCTTTCTTCCAATAATCATATCTCTTATTTCTTTTCCTTGTCAAAATTTTTAGGAACTTTCAGTGCTTTGTATAGTAGTAGCAGTGATATTGTACACATACTAAGCAGATTTATTACAGCTTTTTCCACTAAGTTGTGTTATAGGAGATGATGTAAAAGCCCTCATAGACTATCAGTAGTACTTTGAAGAAAATGTTGTTGTTCTTATGTGCCATCGAATTGCTTGCAACTCATAGTGACCATATGGACAACAGCCCTAAACCCTGCTCTATCCTGTGCCAATCGCACTACCTCTGACACATCCATCCCTATTACCCAAGTCACTGAATCAATCCACCTCATAGAGGGTCTTTGCCTCCTGCGTCGCCCCTCCACCCTCCCAAGAATGATGTCCCTCTCTAAGGACCTTTCCCTCCTTACAGCATATCCAAAGTATGTCAGACGAAGCCCCAGAATCCTTGCCTCCAAGGAGTAGTCTGGTTTAACTCTCTCCAGGATGAATTTGTTTGTTTTCTTGGCAGTCCATGATATATTCAATACTCTTCTCCAGCACCACAGCTCAAAGGCATCAATTCTCCTTCTATCCTCCCTGGTCATTGTCCAACTTTCTGATGCATAACAAGTGATTACAAAGACCATGGCCTGTATCAGATGCACCGTAGTCTCCAGAATCACGCCATTGCTCTTCAGTACCCTGAGAGATCCCTAAGAGCAGACTTTACCATTGCAATACTTTTTTTATTTCCTGGCTGCTGGTGCCAAGAGTGTTGACTGTGGAGCCAAGCAAACTAAAGCTGTGAACAATCTCAATCTCTTCACCATCCATCCTGATGCTGCCAATTAGTCCAGTCGTGAGAATCTTTGTCTTCTTGACATTGAGCCTCAATCCATATTGGAGGCTGCAGTCCTTGACCCTCTGCAGCAAGTGCATCAGGTCCTCCTCAGTTTTAGCAAGCAGGGTTGTGTCATCTGCCTAACGCAGATTGTTAATAGATCTTCCACCAGTGTAGTTGAAAAAAAAAATGTGTAGTCTGTAATAATTGGAGCTGTGATAGAAACTTGCATCTTGTAATTCTAAAGACCTTGATCTTTATGCAGATGCATTGTATTTACAATTAACACTAGATATAATCTAGCTTAGTAATTTAATAGCTATCTCTGAATATGCATTAACTACTGTACTAAGTAATTTATGATTGCTGTTTGACTTTTTATTATTCCATAGGAAACCTAAACTGTATTTATATAAAGAAAACAATATTTTAGATCTTGCCAATCCCCTCAAAAGTAAAAATTTTTAAAATAATAAAAAAAACCCTTGGAATATTCTTAGTGATGTCTCAAATAGCTTCATTAACAAGAAAATGGAGCAAGAACATTGCCATATTTCAAAGCATTAAATTATCCAAGTGGAATTAGAGCAGAGCATCAGTTTTATAAAAGGAATATTTTACTCTTCACTTGAATAGTGGGCCTTAAGAGCTAAGTTCGTCATTTCAAGTTTGCCCTTCTTTCAAAGTGGTGTTTGATTATTCATAATGAGAAGGCAGTGTCTTTGAAAGTAGACTCTAAGAGAAAATAGACCTTCTCTTTTTCCTTTTCCTAGTGACTGAAAAACGAAGGAAGGACCTCATTAATCAAGATCATTCCGTTGAAAAGTTGACTTGAGATACATGTCACTATGCAGTTGTCATTTTTTTATCCCTATGATCTATTTCGGCTTCATATACTTTCAAAACAAATTTTATCCCCTCACACCCAATCAAGAAACCAATTCTTTGTGTTCAAGAGCTCAAAAAGTTTTTATAGGAGAGGAATACATTCAGCAAACATTAATTAAGTCCTGGCTATGTCTCAGGCATTGTGCAAAGCTCTCAGGAGTTGGAGAGAGATGTAGTCATCTTCCTCAAATGTCTTCAAGGCCACAGGGGAGGCAGAAAGTAAGCAGAGATTTCAAATAAGACATGAGAGCTATAATCAAGTTCTGCCCAGCTAACAGGAGAACACATATAATGTGTTACAGAAACAATGCTAAAAATATTACTATCAATTTTGCAGCTTATAACAATGGACATTCGTTGTTTCCAAGTTCCTGTGGGTCAGGGACTTGGGCGTGCCTTGGCTAGGTCTTCTGCTCCAATGACCAACAAGATTGCAATTAAAATGATATTGAGAAAAACAGAATTCCAGAGCACCTAATTGTGCTCAAGTAGGCCCTGTCTTTCAAAGAGAACAAGGATATGCTGTATGACTTAAAATGTCTTGGGAGAGTGAGACTGTGGTTTTCTCTGTGGTTCTCTGAGAAGGAGAGCATGTTATGTACTAAACCAGATAAACACAGGTTCGCCAGTACTTACTTACTCATGTGTAACAGTTGGTTGTTGTGTGCTGTCGAGTCAGAAACAACCCATAGCTGACCCTCCAGTTAATCATGTGGAAGGAGATGGCCTATCTCTCTTCCAAAGAGTGGTTGGTAGATTCAAACTTCTTGCCTTCAAGATCACAGTGCAGCTTCTTACCGCTAGACCACCAGGGCTCCCTAACAGCTCTTTAGTATTGAAATGTGTTAGGGACCTCTCCAAATTGTTGAAGAGTAATGATGTCAATTTGAGGACTAAGGTGTGTCTGATTCAGGCCATGATCTTTCTGATTACTTGCTATGCATCTGAGATCTGGGCAGTGAATGACAAGAAAATAATCGACACCTTTGAACTGTGGTGTTGGAGAAGAGCACTGAACCCATGGAGGGCAAAAAGAACAAACAGCTATCTCTCTTTTTTTTTTAAATTATAATTATATTTTATTAATTTTCATAAACATTTACAGAGATTTTGGGCTTCCACTCATTCATTGTTGCACTATTCTCTCTACCCTCCTCCCAGTTTGTTCTTGTCCAAATGCCACAGTGCTTGTCAAAGCCAGTTCTGATTAATCTTCTTTGTCAGTGTATCCTTTGCCATTCCCTATCACTCCTCCCTGAGAGAGACTTCACCCTGAGTCATAAGGAAAAGGGGACGGTGTATTCTCTTAGCGACTTCCTGCTGAAAAGGGACGCTGTGGGTTTCAGGGTGAAGATCTTCTCTCACTACTCTAAAGGGCCCCTTTGGCAGTAGGAAACACATAGACTATTATGGTGATTGATTTTGGAATTCAGATGCACTCTTATTGATTGTGCTTGGCTGTACATGTACATATCCTTCAAGATGTATCATGGGGGTGTTGCAACCTAGAAGACACAAATTTGACTAACAAGTTATAAGTACATGAGTCCAAAAATTATGGAAAAGTAAAAGAAAAGATTCTTTCATTGTTTTACAAACCCTCCCCCAGGTCCCCTCCACCATGCAGCCCTCGCTCTAGTCTCCTGTGATGACAGAAATACCCAGTTACATCTCTCTTTTAAACGGTTCTCTCCCTCCTCTGTTTCAGTGCAGTATGCATTATTGAACCCATCTTACTCAGTCTCTCCCCAACCCCAAGGACAGTCCCATTCTACAACAGTGGCATCATGTAATATTTGTCCTTTTGTGACTGGGATATTTCACTCAGCATAATGTTCTCCAGAGTCAACCATTTTGAATAATATTGCATGAGTTCCTTGTTTTTTAATGCAGCATAGTATTCCATTGTGCGAATATACCACAGCTTCTCTAGCCATTCGTTTGTTGATGGGCACTTAGGTTGTTTCCAACTCCTTGCTATTGTGAACAAAGCTGCAATAAACATGGGTGTGCATAAACAGATATCTCTTGGAAAGTGTTCAGCCTGAGTGTTCTTTGGAGGCAGGAATGATGAGACTGCCTCACATATTTTGGACATGTTGCTCAGAGGGGTAATTCATTGGAGAAGGACATGATGCGGGGAAGGGTGGAGAGTCAGTGAAGGAGAGGAAGACCCTCGACCAGGTGGCTTGATATAGTGGGCGCTTGTGTGTGAGGATGGTACAGGATAGAACAGGATTCAGATCTTTTGTTCATAGGGTTGCTGTGAGTTGTACTCAACTTGACAGCACCAAACAACAACAACCTTCACTTCAAATGAGTAGTTAAGTGTCAGTAATTTAATCACGTGCCTGTTTTGTTTACTGGTACTCCATCCCTATCAGGGATTGCAAATTTGAAAAAAAGGTTTTTATTCTGTGAAAAGGTACTATGAAGTGAAGAGAGAGGCCAATACCGTTCATAACTAGCAGAGTCCTCCATGTGGTGAAAACATATGACATAGTCTACTCCAGCTGGTAAATAATCACAAGCAAACACTTGTTTACCTAGCTTGTTGTATAATCTGATTTTTCACAGTTAACATGTTTGTTGTCTGCTCTCAGTCCTTACCAGGCTGCTGTGCTGCGCTATCAGTTAATTGCTCCTACAAATTGTCCTTCCTGGTGCCCAACTCACTCTTCTCCAAGATATCTTCCTGGGTCTCTCTGTCTAAATTCAGGTTTCTCTTTTAACTATCACCTTCTACAAGCACCTGTCCTCAACCTCCTTATCTACAATAGTATCTTTTCTCACTCTCTAGCTCCTTAATGAATTTTATTTTTTTTCTTCTGAGCAATTCTCACTGTTAGACTCTGTCTCAGTGACCCAGTGGTGCTATAGCAGAAATATGCAAGTGAGCGGCTTAAACAACTAAAAATTTATTTTCTCAGAGGTAAGGAGGGTAGAAATTCAAATTCATGGCACCAGCTCTAGAGCAAATAAGCCTATTTTCTCTGCTTGTTAGAAAGAAGACCTTTGACTTCTTTCAACATCTGTAGTCTCAGCAGTCCTTGGAAAGCTCCATGTGTCTTGGTCATCAATCTTATGATGAATCAACAAGTTTCCAAGTACAAGGACCTGAATTCAAAAGATATCCCCCATTCTTGACTCATCTTTGCTGGTAGTATTGTATTGCCTTGAAGTAGGAACTGACTCATCATTGCCCCCCTCCAGCTTTTCCAAGGCTGTAACCACACAGGAGACTGGCCATTTTTCTTCTGAGAAGCTGCTGGTGGATTCAAAGTGTCTTTGGATTAGTTGTGCAATTCCCTACAGACTACATACATCACCTCCACTCTCTGCTCACTTTTCTCTCCTTTTATCTCTTGTAAGAGAAAACATGTTACAGGTAAAACCCCCAGGGACATACCAGTTACATTATATTATGGCTGTGAGGCTACTGAGGGTATTATCTCCAACTTCTAATCCTCTCACAACTGATTGGTTTATCAAATCAGGGAGGGTCATTATATAACTGCCATATGGTATCATTGTGGAGTGCTATTTGGAGGAAAGGATAACCAGGCTTCGGTTCACTTACTTCAGGCATTTGCTAGGAGGGGCTATTTCTTGAAGAGGGAAATGAAGCTTGAGAGGGTGGAAGGTCAGCCAAGGAGAGGAAGACCCTCAGCCAGGTGGACTGACATAGTGACTGCCGCCGTGGGCTCTAGTGTGTCAGGAAGTGTGAAGATGTTGCAAGACAGAACAAGGTTCAGATCCACTGTTCATAATAGGGTGGCTATGAGTCATACTCGACTCAATGGCACCTAACAACAACAACATATGACATTACATCCAAAACATTGAAACTCAAAGACCTGCCAAGTTAGTGTGTATTTGGGGGGAGCACATTACAATCCATGCCAGATACTATGTTATATATTCAACTGTCTTTTTATTTTCTGTTTTTCCTTCTTGGCAGAACAAATCATGCCATGGTTCCATAAGATTCAAAAACCAAGCGAATCTAAGGCACAGTGAGAAGTCTTGTATCCATTCAGCATCTTCATCAAATTTATTTCTTTTTTATTTTCCCAGGTTCAACATGCAAATAGAAAGAAATAAAACTGTAGGATCTTAGCTTTATTCTGCATTTTTACTGAAAATAATGCATAGTAAGTAACTTTTAGCTTCCCTGCTATTTTCAAAATCTGGATCTTCTGCTGTTGTAGTCCATGCAATCTTTATTTAATTATTGTTTTTGAGTTTTGGGGAGTTTTAATTGTTTGATTTGTCATCTTCTGTATATAACTAGTTTATAGCTCATTTAATTAGGTTCCTATTTATGGACATCAGAGTTTATTTTGGGTTTTTTTAATAAGATAAATATATAAAATGGTATGTGTAACTATTTTACCTATAGGCAAATAGAGCTGTAAAAAAAATTCTCAGAAGTAGGTAAAAAGCTACACACATTTATAATTTTGATAGATATTGCCAAATCACTCTCCATAGGGATTGTACCAATTAACAGTCCTACTCGTTATGCATAAAAATGCTTATTTTTTGTACTGTCTTGCCAATACTAGTTTGTTTGTTTTTAAATTTGGGATGTGAAT
>NW_006399818.1:4769766-4775950 GCF_000299155.1 Elephantulus edwardii
CATTTTCTTCCTTATGACTTGTTCTTCTATTTTAGGAAAATAATTTTGTCTTGCTATTACGTTCTCAGCACCTAAAATAAAAGGACCAAATTGCTAATAGTCTCTTTGCATATTTGCTGAATAAATGAATGGGAATAATATGCATGAAAAGCTAGGCCAATGAAAATAACAGATAAGTGGGGGGGAGGATGAAGATGGTGCTTATCAAGACAGGTCAAATTGAAGTGACACTGTTGCTTTGAGGGAATAAGTTATGACTATAAAGATCCTTGCAAATAAGAAATGCTGGGCTTGCTGAAAATTAAATCTAGTCCAGGGGAACCAAGATTTGACCTTAAGTCTGTCCCACTCGAGTTTCAAAACCATCTCAGAAACAGGTTTGAGGCCTTGAGCACCAATGAGCGTAGACCAAATGAGCTCTGGGAGGATATCAAGAAAATCATCCATGAAGAATGCAAAAGATCATTACAAAGGCTGAAGAAGAAGAAGAAAAGACCAAGATGAATGTCAGGTGAGACTCAGTATTGCATGAGAGAGCCGAGAAGCCAAAGCTAAAGGAAGAAATCAAGAAATCAAAGAGCTGAACAGAAAATTTCAAAAGGCAACTTGGGGCAACAAAGCAAGATACTATAATGAAATGTGCAGAGAGCTAGAGTCAGAAAATGAAAAGGGCCAAACTTGCTCAGCATTTCTTAAGCTGAAGGAGTTGAAAAACATATTCAAGCCACGGGTGGCAATACTGAAAGATAGTTTGGGTAGAATGTTAAATGATCCAGGAAGTATAAAAAGAAGATGGAAGAGTACACAGAGACACTGTATCAGAAGGAATTGGCTGACATAGAGGAATTTCATGAAATAACATATGAGCAAGAGCCTATGGTGATGAAGGAGGAAGTTCAAGTTGCTCTGAAGGAATTGGCAAAAAACAAGGCTCCAGGAGTTGACAGCATACCAATTGATTTATTTCAACAAATAAACGCTACCCTGGAGGTGGTCACTAAGTTGTTCCAGGAAATCTGGAGGACAACCAGCTGGCCAACTGACTGGTAAAATCCATATTTGTTCCCATTCCAAAGAAAGGTGACCCCACAGAGCATGAAAATTATTGAACAATATCATTGATATCACATGCAAGCAAGATTCTGCTGAAAATTATCCAAAAACCTTTGGAAAAATATTTCTACAGAGAACTGCCAGATGTGCAGGCTGGATTTAGAAGAAGTCGTGGTACTAGCTAATGTTACATGGATCTTGACAGAAAGAAAAGAATACCAGAAGAATGTCTATCTGTGCTTCATTGACTATGTAAAGACTCTTGACTGTGTGAATCACAACAAGCTGTGGCTGACTCTGAGAAGAATGGGAATGCCAGAACATTTGATTGTGCTAATGCAAAACCTATACTTGGACCAAGAGGCAGTCATGAGAACAGAGCAGTGAGACACTGGATGTTCAAAATCAAGAAAGGGGTCCGTCAGGGATGTATTTTGTCTCCACACCTTTTCAATCTGTATGCAGAACAGATCATCTGAGATGCTGGGCTATATGAGGAAGAATGTGGTCAGGATTGGTGGAAGAATCATCAACAACTTGCGTTGTGCGAATGACACAACCCTGCTCACTGAAACTGAGAAGGACCTGAAGCACTTGTTGCAGAAGATCAAGGACTGTAGTCTTCGATATGGATTGAAGCTCAATATCAAGAAGACAAAGATTCTCACCACTGGGCCAATTGGCAGCATCAGTGTGGATGCTGAAGAGATTGGGATAGTTAACAGTTTTTGTTTACTTGGATCCACAGTCAACACTCTTGGTAACAGTAGCCAGGAAATCAGGAGACGAATTGCATTGGGAAAGTCAGCTGTGAGGGACTGCTCAAAAGTACTGAAGAGCAATGACGTCAAACTGGAGACTAATTTGGGCCTGATCCAGGCTATAATTTTTGCAATTACGTGCTATGCATCAGAAAGTTGGACAGAGAATAGGTATGATAGAAAGAGAATTGATGCCTTTGAGCTGTGGTGCTGGAGAAGAGTGTTGAATATACCACGGACTGCTAGGAGAACAAATAGGTTTGTCCTGGAGAGGGTGAAGCCAGAATGCTCCTTGGAGTCAAGGATTCTGAAGCTTCATCTGACATACTTTGGGCATGTTTCAAGGAGGGACTGGTCTTTGGAGAGGGGCATCATGTTTGGGAGAGTGGAGGGACAGCACAGGAGAGGAAGACCCTTGATGAGATGGAGCGATTCTGTGAGTGGAGTCATGCGAATGAATGTGTCGGAGATGGCGAGGTTGGCACAGGATTGAACGGCATTTGGGGCTCTTGTACATACGGTCACTATGAGTCGCAAGCGACTCGATAGCACATAGCAACAAAACAACAACAACAACAACTGAAAATATCATGGAATGCCAAAAGAACAAGCATATATGTGTTGGAAAAAGTGCAGCCAGAATGCTCCTTGGAGGTCAGGAGGGTGAACTTTGTCTCACATACTTTGGGCATGTTGTGAAGAGAGGCTATTCCTGAGATAGAAACATTATGTCAGAAAGGGGGAGAATCAGTGACTGAGAAGAAGACACTCAACAAGATGGACTGACACAGTGACTGCAGCAATTGGCTCAAAGGTGTCAGAAATGATGAGGATGACACAGGATAGGACAGGGTTCGCATCTGCTGTTCACAGAGTTAATATGAATGGTACTCCAACTGGAAGGTAACTAACAACAACAAAAAGAAATAAGAAAGATTATTAGCATAGATGAATATAGATAAAGTACCATATTGAGAATACTCTGGCCAGAATCTGCATTCATGAACCTACCCAACAATGTAGATGTCCTGGAGACAGTGAAACCAGCTTGCTCCTTGGAGGTAAGGACTTTGAAGCTCTGTATAACGTATTTGGGGCATATTGCCAAGAGGGAACAGTTCTTGGAGAAAGATATTCTTGAAAAATGGAAGGATGTTGTAAGAAAGGAAGACCCTGGAGGAGAAGGGTTGACACAGTAAATGGGGTAATGTGGGTAGGTGTGTCAGAGACAGTGCGATTGGCTCAGGATAGGACAAGGTTCAGAGCTATTGTGCATAGTGTCACTAGGAGTTGCAAATGACTTGACAGCATATAATAACAACAGAGAAATTCTTGGGCACCAGGCCTGCTTGCTCTGGGTAGAAGTCGACTCTTCCTCTTCCCACTAATTTGTTGTCTGACCAGGCAGCCTTGATACTAGCTTTGCTGGCCTTGCTTCTGCTCATCTACTGGCGTTTTGTTCCCGTAAGCTTATTGTTATTAGTTACCCTCTCTCATCACCTCTCCCAGAGGCAGAGCTCTGGAACTTGCCTCTCTTCTCTGCCTTTAGCTCCAGAGAGTTGTATGGTAGAATAAAGGGTGGCAGGGGGACGGTTTTCTTTCCTGCCTTTGTGTTTTAGCAACAAATGGGATCATTTGTAATTACCCAAGCTGCATCGTGGCAAATTCCTCTCTCTCAATAACACTAACAGCTGTCATGGAAAATTATTTTCTAAGTTTGGATGGTTCTAACAGACAGGGGGGACAAAAATCATTAAAACGGGAGTCTTTCCATCAAATCTTTGTGGAGCACCTCCTAATCGTATTATGAACTTTTGCTACAGTTGTTGTGTTCTTCAGTTGGAATTTATTTTGTTCATGCTTTACATTGTGGAGAAAAATCTTATTACCTCAAACTGCGATGAAATAAGTAAGAATTTATTGAGCACGTACTAGAAGTTGTGGGGAAATGGATGAAGCACATGATGTACCCTTGCCCTCGAGGAGGAGTGTAGGATTTTAGCTAGAAACAATATGTATGCAAATGACCCAATTAGCATGGAAACCCACAGAGTGCAAATATGGAAAAATGGAGAATACAATAAGTCAACTGTATATAAATTATGCTCCAACCACATAGCTGTGTTCATCTGCACAAAGATATCTCTTCTTTACAACTGCTGGCCAGCAATCACTAATTCTAACCCAACACATAGCTGCCTCTTCTGGTCACACAGGACTCCTAAGTCTTTCCCTGTCCACCAGTCTAAATTACTCAACTATCTCTAGCCCCTTCTGTGCCTTCTCTTTTTCACTTGAAGCATTTATCAGTCTTTGAAAGAATCTGGTTCATTTACTTCCTTAACTTGCTCATTATCTGGTTTTTCTCAGCAAATGCAAGTCATATGAGAGACAGTAAGGACTTTGTTCTGTTCCTTTCTAGACTCTGCAGCTTCTTCACTATCTGGCACATGGTTGGGGCTCAATAAATAATTGAGTTAAGGAAACAAATGGGCAAGTAAGACAAAAAGATTGACACTAATAGAGAAGGAGAAACCTAAGCCTGCTGTGTTGCTGGGTATGACTTCATGGATATGACAGGAATTTAGGTAGTCCCTAAAGAACGGGTGACATTTCAATTGAGAGAAAGAAGGCTACTGACTTATTTCCCAGTTAGCTGGTTGGTGTCTTGCTGTAGAGATTTAGTAGGCTTATTAGAATTCTTTCTTCTCTCAATAGTGATGTGTCAAAAATTGACATGATCCACTCAGCGAGGGGACAGCTCTTAAATAACTATACATCGAAGAGTGTTCTGAATTAGGAGGAGAAGGGGCTTCTGTGGCCACTGATAATCCATAAACACTCACTAGCATGCTCAGTTTTTTCAATGACAGAACCTTCTTCGGGGCTGAAGGGTGTGCTTAATACTGTTGAAAGACATTGGCCCAAAAAAGAAACTTGATGACTTTGAAACAAAGCATTTGAGGGAAGTGAAATCTCACTCTTTGGAAAAGAATGTGACAATGTGATCGGGTGCATTTTCTCAAAGTAATTTTCAAAATTAGGATCAACTGGATATATTATGTATCCTGCATTGAAACAGATGAGGGAGAGAACAGTTTAAAAGTGATATATGATAGGGTATTATGATTATGACAAGAGTCCAGAATTAAGGTTGCATAGTGGAGTATACTTGGGGATGGAGGTAGGGGGATTGTATACCAATGAAAGAATTTTACTTTTCAAAGACAGACGTGAACTGGGGTGGGGGGGGGGGGGGGGCTGGTCAGGGAAAAAAGTGCAACAATGAATGAATGTAAATCCAAAATCTCTGTAAGTGTTCATTAAAATTAATAAAATTTAAAAAATTAAGATCATATTCTTGTTAGGTTCTAGCCAGTCAGTTCCAACTTGTGAAAACCGTATTTCTCTTTGGAGACACTGCTGTTTTCCTATTTCCCTTAAATACAGTCAATCACCAAATTGGACCAATTTGTTGTTGTCATTATGTTCCGTTGAGGCAACTCTGACTCATGTACAATAGCGCTGAATCCTGCTCTATCCTGAGCCGATCTCACTGTCTCTGATACACCTACCCTCTTTACCCCAGGTATTGTGTCTATCCATCTCATTCAAGATATATGTCTCCTGTGCTTCCCCTTCTTTCAAAGCATGATGTTCTTCTCCAAAGACTAGTCCCTCCTGGCCTTGTGGCCCAAAGTATGTGATATGGAGTCTCAAAATCCTTGCTTCCAAGGAGCAGTTTGGTTTCAACCTCTTTAGGTACATGTTAGTTTGCTTGGCAGTCTGTGGTATGTTCAATACACTTCTCCTGCACCATAATTCAAAGGCATCAATTCTTCTTCTGCCATCATTGGTTATTGTCCAGCTCTCAAATGCATAGCAAGAAATTGCAAAGACCATAGCATTGATCAGCTGCACCTTATTCTCTAGACTGACATTGTTGCTCTTCAGCACACTAGAGAGGTCCCTGACAGCAGATTTTCCTAACACAATTCATCTTCTGATTTCCTTACTTCTGGTACCAAGAGTGTTAATTGTGGAACGCGGCAAGCTAAAATTGCTAACAATTTCAATCTCTTCTCCATTCATAATGATATCATCAATTGGCCCAGTGGTGAGAATCTTCATTTCTTGATGTTGAGCTTTAATCCATACTTGAAAACCATAGTTCCTGACCCTCTGCAGCAAATGCTTCAGGTCTTTCTCAGTTTCTGCAAGTAACATTGTGTCATTTGCAAAAGGCAAGTTAATGATGAGCCCTCCTCCAATCCTAATGCCACCTTCCTCCTTACAGAGTACAGTCTCTCAAATTACCTATTCCGAGTAAATATTGAAAAGATATGGAAACAAGACACATCTTTTTTTAA
>NW_006399818.1:4776149-4777286 GCF_000299155.1 Elephantulus edwardii
TAACTTACCATCTCATTTGACTCTTCCCCCTTTCCTCTCTTCTCAATGTTTCCTACTTCCTTTATTAAACTTTCCGTAGCCATTGCATGACTGAATGGTAGAGGGTCAGTGAAAGGGAGGAAGACCCGCAAGTAGGTGGACTGACACGGAGACTGCTGCAGTGGGATCTTGTGTGCTATGAAGTGTGAAGATGGCACAGGATACAGCAGAGTTTGGATCTTTTGTTCATAGGGTCACTATGAGTCATATTTGACTGAGTAACACCTAACAACAACAAAAACAACAAAAATTATATGCCTGACTGTTGTGAACGCTAGCAGGATTAGAAGATCCCAATAGCGACTGGTAGTCTAACCTCCATGTTACAGCAGAATAATTTAAATGGTGCGATTTTGACCTTACCAACACTGAAAATTTAATATTCTTAAAAAAATATCTCATCCCTCCTCCGCTAAAGATCCCCTCAGTTTGTTGCTGTCCCTAAAAAGCTCCTCAGTTTGTTACTGTCACGTGAGAACTGATCTTCTAACAGATTTTCAGAGTTTGGAAATGGCATAGGAGGAGGTGTCTCACTCTTTCTTCTGAGGGAGCCGTGGGGGAAGCTGACTCATCATGGACATCGTCTTCGAGTTAGCAACATAATTCCCCAAGGAATACACTACCCTCTTGAATTTAAGAAGGTCTCCCCATTACGCATAAACTTAAAATGCCAAATTATATTCAAAGCAGAGTATTTGGGAGTCTCGGCTTCATGAGCAGGAATGTGGCATCAGGATAGGAAGAACGCTGATCTACGACCTATGTTATACAGATGACACATCCTTGCTTGCTGAAACTGAGGAGGACCTGAGGTAGTTGCTGCAGAAGGTAAAGGACTGTAGTCTTCAATATAGATTGAAGCTCAACATCAAGATGACAAAGATTCTCACCACTGGACCAACTGATCATGCCATGACAGGTGGAGAAGAGACTGAAGTTGTTAATAAGTACACTTGCTTGGCTCCATGATCAACACTGTTGGAACCAACAGTCAGTAAAAAGTGAAACAAAAGACAACTTGCACTGGGAAAATCTGCTGTCGGGGAACTCTCCAAAGGACTGAAAAGCAGCAATGTCAGTCTAGAGACTAAGGTGCAC
>NW_006399818.1:4778087-4778997 GCF_000299155.1 Elephantulus edwardii
ATAATACTAATGGGTGACTGGAATGCAAAAGTTGGGAACCAGGAAGAAGGATCAGTATTCAGAAAATATAGACTTGGTGATAGAAACAAGGCTTGGGAGAGAATGATAGAATTCTATATGATCAATGATTTGTTCAAAGCAAATACCTTTTATAAGAAACATAAATGGAGTCTATACACATGTATTTCACATGATGGGATTCACAGGAATCACATTAATTACATCTGTGGAAAGAATCATTAGAGAAGTTCAATATCAGCAGGGAAAACTAGACCAGGCACTGATTGCGGAACACACCAATTACTCATACACAAGTTCAAATTAAAGCTAAAGAAGGTAAAATCAAGGGAGCTCTGGTGGCCTAGTAGCAAGATGCTGCACTGCAATTCCAGAGGTGCATGGTTCAAATCCACCAGATGCTCTGATGGAGAAGGTGGGGGCAATCTCCTCCTGTGCCAATCAGATCTGATTTGACGGTACACGTAAAAATAATACAATAAAAATTTTAAAAATTAAAAAAAGAAGGTAAAATCATATCCACAGGAATAAAAATTTGACCTTGAGTCTATCCCCTATGCATTTGAAGACCAACTCAAGAATACGTTTGAGGCCTTGGATACTAATGAACAAAGACCAAATGAGCTGTGGGAAGATATAAAGAATATTATATGAAGAATGCAAAAAGTCATTATAAAGAAGGAAGAAGAATTAAAGACCAAAATCGATGCCAGGAGAGACTCTGAATTTGCACTAGAGCACCGAGAATCCAAAGCAAAGGGAAGAAATCAAGAAGTTAAGGAACTGAATAGAAAATTTCAAAGGGCAGCTTGGGAAGACAAAGCAAAACATTATAATGAAATATGCAAGAAGTTGGAGTCAGAAAATCAAAAGGAGTGAATTTGATCAATAT
>NW_006399818.1:4781102-4782809 GCF_000299155.1 Elephantulus edwardii
TTTTTTTTGTTTGTTTGTTTACACAATGATATTAAACTGTGTGAATTACAAGAAAGAAATTTTAAAGAATGAGAATTCCAGAACATGGGTTCACATGCAAATTGTACACAGACCAAGTCACTGTTTAAAATAGAAAAGATCTATAGCAAGTTTGTGCTATTTCACTATACTTATTTAATCTATATGCTGAATTACTAATTCCAGAAGCTTAACTATATGAAGAAGAAAGCCACATTCAAATTGGTGGAAGAATCATTTTTGTTGCTGTTCTTGTTATGTGCCATCAAGTTGCCTGTGACCCATAGTGACCTTATATAAAGAAGCTTTGAACCCTGCCGTGCCCTGAGCCAGTCTCACTAATTCCAACACGCCAACCCCCATTGCTCTAGGTACTGTATCATCCATCTCATCCAGGGCCTTCCTCTCCTGTGCTGTCCCTCCACCCTTCCAAGCATGATGTCTTTCTCCAAAGACAGGTCCCTCCTGGCAACATGCCCAAAGTGTATCAGACAGAGTTTTAAAATCTTTGCCTCCAAGGAAAAACTTAACAAGTTGTAATATGGACATTAGATAGTCTTGCTTGATTATAGTGAACAGAACTTGAAGCATTTACTGACAAAGCACAAAGACTATGACCTTTGGTATTAATTACAACTAAACATGAAAAAAGTATCCCCAATTGTCTCTTATTCTTATAAGATATTGAACAGGAAAATTGCGTATTATACAGATCTCCAAAAGAATGGACAAAACTGTATTGAAAGAAGTATAGAAAGAATGGTACTTGTTCTTAGGTCCAGTCAGGTGGAGTACAACTCATAACAACTCTACGAACAGAAGATCTGAACCCTGTCCTATTGGTGCCATTCTCACACTTCCTGACACACAAGAGCATATTGCGGTACTCACCATGTCAGTCCACCAGGCTGAGAATCCTCTTCTCCTTCATCAACCCTCCAACCTTCCAAGAATCATCTTCCTCTCCAAGGAATATCCCCTTCTAGCAACATTATCAAGTATGTGAGGTGGTATCTCATTATTCTTGCCTTCAAAGAGCACTCCAGCTGAACCCTCTCCAAGACATATGTGTTAGTTCTTTTAGCAGTCTGTGGGCTGTTCTTTGCTCTTCTCCAATTCACAGCTCAAAGGCATCAAATCATCTTCTGTCATCCTTATTCACTGTCCAGCTCTCAGATACATAGCAAGTTATTGGAAAGACCATGGCGTGAATCAGACTCACTTTAGTCCTCAAAGTGACATCATCACTCTTTAATAATTTAGAGAGGTCCCTAACTGCAGACTTTCCCAGTGCAATGTGTTTACTTATTTCCTGACTGCTGATACCAACGGTGTTAATTGTGGATCCAATGAAAATGAATTGTTGACAGTTTCAATCTCTTCTCCATCCATCATGATATTGCCTAATAGTCCAGTGGTAAAAATCTTTGTTTTCTTCACATTGAGGTGCAATCCATATGAAAGGCTGCATTTCTTGATCTTCTGCAACAAGTACTTCAAGTAGGCCACACCTACAGCATTCAAGGTTGCATCATCTGCATAACATAGGTTATTGATGAGTTTTCCTCCAATTCTGATACCCCATTCTTCTACATAGAGTGCAGCTTCTTGAATCATTTTCTCAGAAAACGGATTAAATAGGTATGGAGAGAAAATATAATCCTGACACACTTCCTTATTAATTTTAAA
>NW_006399818.1:4784689-4797961 GCF_000299155.1 Elephantulus edwardii
GAGCTGACTTGGTGGCATTTAACAACAGTGATGTTGTTGTTAAGTATCATTGAGTTCCCTGCAACTCCTACTAGCCCTATGTACAATACCTCTAAAGCCTGCGCAAGTCTCACTGTCTCTGACACATCTACACTCTTATTACCCCAGGTACTGTGTCAATCCATTTCATTCTGGGTTGTCTTCTTTTGCATTATCACTCCAGCTCTTCCAAGCAGGATGTCCTTCTCCAAGCACTGGCCTTTCCTGTCAACGTGCCCAGATTATGTGAGAGGGAGCTTCAAAATCCTTGCCTCCAAGAGCAGCTCAGTTTCACCCTCCACAGGACACATCTATCTGTTCTCTTCGCAGCACTGTAACTTTAAAGCATTGATTCTTCTTCTATCATCCTTAGTCATTGCCCAGCTCTCTGACACTTAGTGAGTAATTACGAAGACCTTATCATGGAACAGGCACATCTTATTCTCTAGACTGCTCTTCTGCACTCTAAAGAGGTATTAGACAACAGATTTTCCCAAGACAATTCATCTTTTGATTTCCTGACTGCTGGTGCCTAGAGTATTAATTGTGGAACCAAGCAAGCTGAAATTGTTAACAGTCTCAATCACTTCTCTATTTGGCATGATGCAGCCAATTGGGCCAGTGGTGAAAATCTTTGTTTTCTTGACGTTGAGTTTCAATCCACATTAAAACTAGTTTTCCTCAGGTCTTCCTTGGTTTCGGCAAGTAAGGTTGTGTCATCTGCATAACACAGGTTATTGGTAAGTTTTCCTCCATTCCTGTCGCCACATTCCTTTTCATAAAGTCCAATCTCCTGAATGCTATGTTCCACATACAAATAAAAAAGATATGGAAACAGGATCATCCCTGATGCGCTTCTTTCCTGATTTTGAACCATGCAGTATTTCCTTGCTCTATTCTGACTACTGTTTCCTGATCCAAGTGTAGGTTTTGTATGAGCACAATTAAGTGTTCTGGAATTCCCATTCTTCTTGAGCTTAGCCATGGTTGCGATCCATACAGTCAAATGCCTTTGCATAGTCAATGAAACACAGATAGACATTTCTCTGGTATTCTTTGCTTTGAGCTAAGATCCATCTAACACTGGCTATAATGTCTATATTATCACGGTCTAATCTAATCAAAGCTTACACATCTGGCAAGTCTTTGCTGATGTGTACTCTTCCTTCCAGTTTTGGATAATCTTTGGCAGAATATTAGTTGCATGTAATGTTAGCGATATTTTTCTATCATTTTCAAACTCTTTTGAATCTTTTGTTTGTTTGTTTTTGAATGGTACTAAATATGGATCTCTTCTAATTAACTGACTAGGCAGTTGTCTTCCAGATTTCTTGGCACAACCTGCTGAGCACATCCAAGGCTGCATCTTTTTGTTGAAATATGCCAATTTGTATGCCATCAATTCATGAGGACTTGTTGTTTTCCAATTTTTCCCAAGAGTAACTTCAACTTCCTTCTTCCTCACCATTGCCTCTTATTTTTCATTAAATTCCTCTGTGTTAACCTGTTCTTTTTTGGTACAGCAACTCTGTGTACTCCTCTTCTCCTCTTTTGGTGCTTCCTAGAACGTTCAATATTGTGCCTATAGCATCTTTAGGTATTACAACATGAGGCTTGAATTTGTTCTTCAGCTCCTTCAGCTTAATGCATGCTGGGTTAGTTCAGCCCTTTTGATTTTCTGACTCCAGTTCTTTGCAACTTCATTATAATATTTTGCGGAAATCAGTTCCTTAACTTCTTGATTTCTTTCCTTTATTTTGGCTTCTCTGAACTCTAGTACAATACTCAGAGTCTGTTCCAATATCCATCTTTGTCTTTTCTTCCTCTGTTTTTATATTGACATTTTGCATTCTTCATGGATGATATTCTTAATATTCTCCCATAGCTCATCTGGTCTTTGGTCATCAGTGTTCAAGGTCTCAAATTTGTTCCTGAGATGCTTTTTTAATTCAGGTAGGTAGGATAGACTCAATGTCAAACCTTGGTTCTTGTGGATTTGATTTAATTTTCTTTAGCTTCAGTTTGAAGTTGCTTATGAATAATTGATGGTCTGTTCTACAATCATCATCTAGCCTAGTTTTCACATTTGATATTGAGCTCCTCCAGTGATCCTTTCCACAAATAAAATTGGGTACATCACAAATATATGAAATGGTTTGTCATTTTCTAAACTAGCAGGACAATTTATTGCTATGCTATAATCTGCTCCACATATATTATATTCTTAAACAATTAACTTTTTTGTTTACTGGTGACTCTTTTTGGATGCTTATGAGAAGTTATGAGAAGTGATTCTAGTCAGTTATCCTCTATAAATTTAATATCATCTTTCCACAGTGTTTTCCTATCATGTTCACATTGTTAGGAACAGCAGATCTGAGCTTTGCCCAATCCTGCCCATCATCATGAACTCTGCCATATTCAAGCCTATTGTCACTACTGTGACTGTATAAATCCAACTTCTTGGAGTCTTCCTCTCCATTAATATTCCACCTTTCCCAGCATGAGGTCTTTTTCCAAGGACTACACTTTCTTGACAACATGCTGTGAGAATGTGAGGTAAATTTCCACCATCCCTTCCTCCCTGGTTGCTCTTCCTCCAAGACAGATTTGTTTGTTCTTTTGGCAGTCCATGGGATAGTCAATATTTTTCGCTAACATAATTTAAAGGCATCATCTTTTACTCTGTAATTCATATTCATTGCCCTATTTCAAATGCATAGAAAGTATTTATGGCTTGGATCAGGAATACCACAGGTTTTTCTGTTTGGTTTAGTTTTAAATGTTTATTTTATATTTGCTTGCTCACAAAGTTCGTATACATTGCATTTCACACTCTTCTTTATTCATATTGTGTTTCATACAATCATTTCCATGATTATGTTTTATAAATCAATCAAACATTTGGCAAGACCAACTCAGACAAGGGTCTCATAAAAAAAAAATTTAGAGAATACTCCTGGGACTTCCAAAGAAAAAGAATGAGAATCCAATAACAAAACGAGCCAAAGTTTTACAGAGGAAGACATTTGGATGGACAACAGACACATAAAGAAATGCTCAAAAATTACTGGCAATAAGAGAGACGCAAGTAAAAACTGCAATGAGATACCATCTTACTCTAGTAGCAGTGGAAAAGTTTAGCAGGGCAGCAAGTAACAAATGGTGAAGAGGTTACAGAGAGGTAGAAACTCTCATACACTTTCAGTGGAAGTGTAAAATGGTACAATATAGTTTTTAAATTTTCATCCTTACTCTTGCATTTTTAAGAGGTCCCTGACAGAAGATTTTTTTCCCCCAATGGAATGCAACATATTTGTTTCTTGACTGTTGCAGCAATGGATAACGTAGATCTTAGTAAAATTAAATCATTGACAACTTCAAAGTTTTTTTTCTCTATCCTATTGTCCAGTACTGAGGATTTTTTAAAAAAATGAGATGTGGTCCATAGTGAAGATTGTAGCCTTTGATCTTCAGTAAGTGATTCAAGTCCTCTTCTCTTTTTCCAAGCAAGGTTGTGTCAACTAAGTAATTCAGGTAGTTGATTAGTCTTCCTTTGATACTGATGCCGCATTCTTCTCCACATAGTCCAGCTTCTCAAATGATTTGCTTAGCATTGAATATGTACAGAGAAAAGATACAACCTTTACGTGTTATTCCCTAATTTTAACCCATACAGTGTTTCCTTGTTCTGTTTGGACAGCTGCTTCTTGGGCTATATTTAAGTTTCATGTAAGTATAATTAAGAGTCTTGGGAGTCACATTCTTCTTATGTTATCCATAATTTGTTATAATCCACACAATCAAATGCCTTTACATAGTCAATAAAACACAAGAGTATGTCTTTCTAATTTCTTTCAAGATTGTAGGATATTAGCAATGATATCCCTTGTTCTAAGGTCTGCTCTTCCTTTATTACCATTGGCTCTTTATCATATGATATTTCCTGAAATATTTCTATGTCAGCCAATTCTTTCTGGTACAGTAATCTTGTATATTCCTTATTTCCTGATTCATTCAAGATTTTGCCAGTACCATCTGTAAATATTGAAACATGAGGCGTGAATTTGGTTTTCAGTTATTTCATCTTGAGAAATGCTGATTGAGTTCTTTCCTTTCTGTTCTCCCATTAAAGATCTCTGCACATTTCTGCTATAGTAGTTTGCTTTATTTTCTTGAGTTGCCTTTTGAAATCGTCTGTTCAGATCTTTTGCTTCAGCATCTCTTCCCTTTATTGTGATTTCTTTATGCTTTGGTTCAATTTTCAGTGTCTTCGAACATCAATTTTTATTCTTAATTATCTTTGTAGTGACATTTTTCTCTCTTTATGGATGATATCATTCCTGTGATCTCAGAGCACTTAATTGTGCTCATGTGAAACTTAAACCTAGACAAGGGGCTAATGTATGAACAGAGCAAGAAAACACTGCATGGTTTCAGATTCACATAGTTGTGTGACATGGTTCTATCCTTCCCCATACTTATTTAATCTGTATGCTGAACAAACTATCTGAGAACCTGGGCTCTATAAAGAAGAATTTGGCATCAGCACTGAAGAAAGACTCATAAATAACCTTGATTATACAAATAAACAACCTAGCTAGCTGAAAGTTCTAACTTGAAGCACTTGCTGCAAAAGCTTAAACACCAGAGCCTTCACTATGAATTGTAAAGAAAACAAAAATCCTCACCCCATGATCAGTAGGCAATATCATAATAAATGGAAAAAAGACTGAAACTGTCAATGGCTTCATCTTACTTTGATCCACAGTCAACATATTTGGTACCATCAGTTAGGAGATCACAAAATGTATTGCATTTGGAAAGTTTGTTGTCAGGCACCTCTCCAAATTATTGAGAATTAATGATTTTCATTTTAGACTGAGGATTAAGGTATACGTGATTCAGGCCATGTTATTTTCAATCACCTCCTATGCATCTGAAAGCTGGATAATAAATAAAGATGATAAAAGAAGAATTGATGCTTTGTTGGAGAAGAGTACTGGTTATCCCATGGATTGCCAAAAGAACAAACAGCTATGTCTTAAAGAAGGTCCAGCCAGAGTGCCCCTGGGAGACAAATATGGCAAAGAGTCTCTCATATACTTTGGTAATGTTGCTAAGAGAGACTATTCCTTGGGGAGGCACATCGTACTTGGAAAGGTTGAGGGATAGTGAAGAAGAGCTAGCCCCTCAACCTGGTAGACCAACAAGGTGAATGCAACAATGGGCCCAAATGTGTAAAAAATTGTGAAGATTTTACAGGATAGGACAAGGTTCAGATCTGTTGTTCTTTGGGTCACTGTGAGTTGTATTCAACTAGATGGCTCCTAACAATAGCACCAAGGGCTCTCTATTCTGAACACTATTTGAATATCTGGTAATGTTAATGTTTTGTTCCAAGTGTTCTAAATCATCTTCAGAAAATTTTACTGTTGTGTGATATTGATGATATCACATTTTTTAATAATTTACACATTCTATTGGGTCAATGTTTGGTTTTTTTAAGTGCAACCATGTAAGACTCGTCCAGTTTGTTGGTTAGGTAGCTGTCTTCCAAATTTCTTGACAAGAACTTTTGAGTAAATTCAGGGCTGTATCTGTATGTTGAAATACCTCAATTATGTACATTATTTCCTGGGGTCTTACTTTTTGCCAATATCTTCAGTGAAATTTTAAATTCTTCCTTCATTATCACTGATTCTTGATCACAAACTACTCCTTTAAATGGTTCATTATTGAGCAATTATTTTGGTGTTGTGACTCTGTATATTCATTCCATTTTTTTGGTAAAGTTTCCTCCAGAATTCAAGATTTTGCACATAGATTCCTTAAGTATTGCAACTGAAAGCTTACTTTTTTCCCCTTCAAAAATACTTTCATAGCAATCTAAAATACCCATGATAAAATGAATTTGGGCAGCACAGGGATGGCTGAATGTGACTTCTACAAACTCCACAAAGAAATGTGTCTCCATCAAAAATATCTGCCATACAAAACCAATTTCTATAAGCTAAGACACAGTCTCCTGTGCTCTTGTACTTTTTTATACTAATTCCAACATCAATCTTACCATTATACAGGTCTGAAATCTATTGCAATGACCACACAGATATCACAGAACTATACTCACAGTTAAGAGATTCATTAGGGAATTAATAGATTACAATTCAGGTTGGCAGCAGGATGCAATTCCTCAGTCCAGAGAGCTTCTTAAGTGGACGTTTTATTAGATAGCTTTCAAGTGTACATTTTCTTAGTCTAGTTAGTTTTTCAAGTGTGCCTGTAAATTCTTTGATGTTCAGCCTCATACCTTAGGTCAGTGTGGCAATTAGTTAATTAAGACAAAATTTCTTTTGTCTTGCCCATTAGTTACTTTGTCTTTCCTCAGTCATCCAGCAAACAGGAGCAAAGGCTCTAGCTCTGGATCTGTGGGGCAGCAATCCTACGTTAGCTGTATCTCATGACAGTCTTTGTTTCTCTGCTGAGAATGCTGCTGCTGTCATGTAGATTCTGGTCTGACCGGAGCAGGAAATCCTGGCACCAAAGGACAGGTGCTGCACTCTGCTTCCTAATCCTTGCTGGTAGTGAGAGTCCCACGTTGTACTGTTAAAGTTAGTCAACATAACTGGGTGAGCTGGGAAAAATGTATAATAATAACTTTGTAAATACTCTATTTTTCCCACTCCTGTTACAGAAAGAAAAATAATTGGCTAGGAAAGCCATTTTGAACACTAAACCCTTAACACTGTACCCACTATCACATTCTATCTTAGCTGTATTTTTCAATCTTACCTTTATCATTCTTTTCTACTCCCACTGTGCTGGATCCTTAAGATCTGGGTAGATAATATACGACTTACTTTGGCATCTGTAACTCCTCACTAAGTCTGGCACAGTTCTAATGGGCAATAAATAAATATTTGTTGACTTCTAAAATGATATCCTTATGACAAAAGGGAAGAAGAAAAAATTCTTTAGAAAATTCCCATTTGCCAGAAACATATAGCGTCTATTCCAATCTTGTAGTATCAGTCATGAGAGTGCAAGAGTAGAGTGAGGTGTGAAGAATGGGGTTTGGTTGTAAGTGCAAAACTTCAATGAAGCTAAAAACTCATCCAAGAATGGTTTAAGTTCTTCTTCTCCCAAATACGTAGCAGCTGGTATCTGGCAGAAGGGGAACGGTGTTGCCTTGTTGTTGAACAGCAATCTTGAGTGGCTCTGAAGCCAGCATCCTAAACACTTCAGAGTAGAGCTGCCTGGAAAAGATGGTACACAGCAAGTGTCAGCAGGAGAAAGCAGCAAAGGCTGTGATGTCATATGGGCTAGGGATCGCATCCAGAGATGGCTAGGGAGTGAATCCAGGCGAATCCTGTTAACTAAGATTAATAGGGCACAAGGCCAGTTTTAAAAGCTAAATGCCAAATTCTGAGAATGTAGCTAATCAAAAACCGTTTATAAAATCTCTGATGCTGAGAACTTCAGAAACATCATTTAGTTCATCAGTAAATTTTGGTGACATTATATAATGGATGTCTGCAGATATTACTTTTTTCCATTGTTCTCTGTCACAGGCTTTTAAGGTCTTCTCATTTTAACCCATACTCTTTAACTTTTATAAGTGTTAACTTTTTTAATAGCATTATGTTTACTTAACAGTGAAGTCTATTATAGTCAAAAGAACAAACAAAACATTCCTTTTTTTTCAAACAAAACATTCTTAAAAGAAACAAAACCAGAGTGTTCTTGAAAAGAGAAGATGGAGAAACTTTGACTCATTTTGGACATGTCATCAGGAAAGACTAATTGCTAGAAAATAAATTGCATTGAGTATCTCTCTCATTGATGTCAAGTCAGAGCTGACTCATACCTGAAACTCCAGCAGATTACTGGGAGACCTTAAATCACACAGGAAGAGATTGTTTCTCTTTTCTCCTAGTGCTGTTGGTGGGTTTGAACTGCCAGCGGGTGAAGCTGTCATTTGATTAGCAGGACAATACCCTACAGATTAAGTCACCAGGGCTCTCTTATGTTTAGAAAAGAAAAGAGCAAATAAAAACAAGAGAAATCTTCAATGACCTGGATTGATTCCTTGCTCTGTTCTGAGAACTGCTTCCTGGTTTAAGGACAGGTTTCCCAAGAGCATAATCAGATGTTCTGGAATTCCCATTCTTCACAACATTAGTCACAATTTGTTGTGATCCACACAGTAAAATGCCTTTATATAGTCAATGAAACACAGATTGAAAGTCTTCTGGTATTCTCTTCTCTCAGTCAATATCCATTGATATTGACTGTGATGTCCCTAGTGTCATGGTCATCTAAACCAAGCTTCTATTTGTGGTAGTTATCTGTCAGTGTACTGTTCCAGGTATTTCTGGTTAATCTTCAGCAGGATTTTATTTGCGTCTGATATTAGTGATGTTGTTGTTGTTACATGCCATCGAGTCACTTGTGACTCATAGTTACCCTGTGTACAAGAGCCATAAACCCTGCCCTAACCCTTGCCAATCTTAGTGTCTATGACATGCCAATCCCCATTCCCACAGTGACGGAATCAATCCATCTCATTGAGGGTCTTCCTGTTATGTACTGTCCCTCCACTCTTCCAAGCGTGACGTCCCTCTCCAAGGACTGATCCCACCTTGCAACATGTCGAAAGTATGTCAGACAAAGCTTCAGAATCCTTGCCTCCAAAAAGCAGCCTGACTTTACTCATTTTGGACATATTTGTTCTCCTAGCAGTCCTGGTACATTCAATACTCTTCTCCAGTGCCACAACTCAAAGGCATCAACTCTCCTTCTATCATCTCTAGTCATTGTCCACCTTTCTGATGCATAACAAGTAATTGCAAATACCATGGCCTGTATCAGGCTCACCTTAGTTTCCAGACTGATACTGTTGTTCTTCAGTACTTTTGAGAGGTCTTTGACATCACACTTTCCCAATACAATTTTTCTTTCAATTTCCTGGCTGCTAGAATCAAGACTGTTGATTATAGAGCCAAGCAAACGGAAGCTGTCAACAGTCTCAATTTCTTCACCATCTATCATGATGCTGCCAATCAGCCCAGTAGTGAGAATCTTTGTTTTCTTGATGCTGAGCCTCAATCCATACTGAATGCTGCAGTCCTTGACCTTCTGCAGTAAGCAGTTCAGGTCCTCCTCAGTTTCAGCAAGCAGGGTTGTGTCATCTGTGCAATGTAGATTGTTGATGACTCTACCTTCAATCCTGATGCCACACTTCTCATAGAGCGCCCAGCCTTCCAGATAATCGATTCTGCATATAGATAGAAAAGATATGAAGATAGGACACATCCTTGACACACATCCCTCCCAATTTTGAACTATGCAGTGTTTCCTTGCCCTTTTCTGATGACTGTCTCCTGGTCCAAGTATAGTTTTCACATTAGCATGACCAAGAGTTCTAAGATTCTCATTCTTCTCAGAATCAGCCACAGTTTGTTGTGATCCATGTAGTCAAATGCCTTTGCATAGTCAATACTAGTCAATATTAGTGATATTTCCTGTTTGATCACCTTTTTTTTTAAATGGGATTAAATATGGGTCTCTTCCAGTCAATTCGTCAGACAGCTATACTCCAGGTCATTTGACACAGCCTGATAGACATGTACAGGGAAGCATCTCTTTGTTGAAGCATGTTGACTGGTATTCTACCAATTCTTTGGGCTTGGTTTTTTGCCAATTCCTTCAGTTCATCTTGAATTTCATTCTTTATAACCATAACCTCCTGTTCAATTCCTCTGTGTTAGACAGTACATACCTGTTCAATCTGTATGCTGAGCAAATTATTTAGGAAGCTGAACTTATTTAAAATTTTTAATTTATTATTAATTTCTATAAAAATATACAGAGACTTTGGATTTCCCTTCATTCATTGTTGCACTTTTCTCCCCTCCCAACCCTCCCCCCTAGTACACTACCCTCTTGGAAAAGTAAAAGAAAAATTCTTCCATTGTTTTACAAACCCTCCCCCCAGGTCCACTCCAGCATGTAGCCTTCACTCTAGACTTCTGTCATGACAAAAATACCTACTCACATATCCCTTTTAAACAGTTTTCTCCCTCATCTGTTTCAATACAGTATACATCATTGAACCGATCTTTCTCAGTTTCTTCCCAACCCCGAGGTCAGTCCTGTTTTACAACAGTGGCACCGTACAGTGTTTGTCCTTTTGGGACTGAGATACTTCACTCAGCATAATGTCCTCAAGAGTCACCCCTTTTGAATAATATTGCATGAGTTCCTTGTTTTTTAATGCAGCGTAGTATTCCATTGTGCGAATATATCACAGATTCTCTATCCATTCATTCGTTGATGGGCACTTAGGTTGTTTCCAGCTCCTTGCTGTTGTGAACAAAGCCACAATAAACATGGGTGTGCATATATCTGCTTGGATGTGAGTTATGGTCTCTTTGGGGTATATTCCCAGTAGTGGAATTGCTGGGTCAAATGGTATCTCTATTTGTAACTGTTTGAGAAAGCTCCATGCCACCTAGGAAGCTGAACTTTATGAAGAATATTGTGGCATCAGGATTAGAGGAAGACTCATCAACAACCTGCGTTATGTAGATGACACAATCTTACTTGCTGAAAGTGAGGAAGGCTTGAAGCACTTGTTGCAAAAGATCAAAGAACACATCCTTCAATATGGATTTAATCTCATTGTCAAGAAAATTAAAATTCATACCATTGGGCTGATAGGTAACACCATGATAGATGGAAAAAAGATTGGACTTGTTAATGATTTCTCCTTTCTTGGAGCCACAATCAACACCATTGGTACAAGCAGTCACGAAATCAGGAGATATACTGCACTGCTAGTCTGCAGTTAAATTATTGAGGAGCAATGATGTCAGTTGGAGGACCCAGGTTCAACTGATTCAGGTCAGGCTATGCATATGAGAGCTGGACAATGAATAAGGATGACAGAGGAATAGTTGATGCCTTTGAGCTATAGCGCCGGAGAAGAGTTTTTAATATCCCATGGACTGACAAAATAACAAACAAATATGTCTTGGAGAAAGTGCAGCCAGAGTGCTCTATTATGGCAAAGATGTTGAAGCTTCATCTCACTTGCTTCAGATATGTTACTAAAAGAGTCTATTGCTTTAAGAAGAACATCATATTTGGGAAAATGGAGGGTTGACAAAGGAGAAGACCCTCAATCAAGTGGATTGGCAAAGTGACTGCCACATGGCATAGATGTGTCAGAAATAATGAGGATTACACAGGATAGAACAGGGTTTGGATCTGATTTTTGTAGGGTCTCTAAGGATCATACTTGGCTTGATGACATCTAACAACAATTCAGTGTGGCCTGCTGAGTAAGGAGGTGTACTGCCAGCTCAAAGGCCAGTGGTTCAAGTCCACCAGCTATTTAGAGGAAGAAATATCTACAATCTCCTCTCCCATGATTTACAACCTCTAAAAACCCACTGGAAATGTCAGCGATGAGTCATTTCCAACTCAGTAGCAATGTGCTAGGTAGTCAACTCAGTTAGGTTTTGTTTCGGTTTTGTAGAGTTGTTTCCTCACCATCATATTGTGTATATGCGTGTGTAGGTTTGTGAAAACCAAAATTGGGTAACAAATTGTTTTCCTTTTGAACCTTCTCCAAATGTACAATTCAATAGCCTTATTGCTGTTGTTCTTGGGTGATGTTCTAACTTATAACAACCCCATACACAGCAGCATGAAACAGTTATCAGCCCAGTGCCATCCTTTCCATTGTTGCAATGTTTGGGTTCACTGCATCAATTCAGCTCATCAGTGACTCAGTGTGGACCTCACCTTTACCAGGCATGCTGTACTTCTGCAGGGACCCGTCTCTCCTCATGACACATACAAGGCACCTGAGATGACATTTTCCATTTTTCTTTCAAAGAACCATTCTGGGTGCACTTTTTCCGGGACAGATTGTTTGTTCTTCTGGCAGTTCATGGTATATTAAATATTCTTCCCCAACACAAAATTCAAAGGCATAAACTGTTTTTCATTCAAGCATGAATATTAGGGAATTGAAAATACTATGCCTTGGGTCAGACTATCTTATTCTTCAAAGAGTTATCTTTTATCTTTAATCTTTTCAAGAAGTTCTTTGAAGAAGATGAGTCCAATGTGGTGCTTGTTTATTTTTTTTTTTTACTGCTGCTTCCATGAATGTTGATTGTGGACCCAGACAAAATGAAATCTTTCATAACTCCAATCTTTTCTTCATTTGTCATGTTTTCTTTGTGTTATAGTGTAAATCATACTGAAGCCTATACTCTTTGATCTTTGTCACTAAGTCCTTCAAATCCTCTTTCACCAAGCAAGGCCGTGTCATATATGCATTGCTCATTCTTAATGGATCTTCCTTCAGTCCTAAGACCATATTCTTCTTCATATAGTCAAGCTTCTTGAAGTATTTGCTCAGCATACAGATTAAGTATATTGGTAGAATAAAAGCATAATGTACACATTTCCTTTAAAATAGTCAATATTCCATTGTTCTGTTTGTACATGTTCTTTTTACTCTATGCACAGATAATTCAGGAGTGCAAGTGTTCTAGAACTATAATTCATCACAATTTTATTCATAATACAGTCTGATCAACACAATAAAAAGTCTTTGCATACAGATAAATTGTTGATTGCCATCGAATTGAGCGTGACTCATAGCGACCCTATGAACAAAAGGCCTGAAGCCTTTCTATAACTATTGACATTGATCAAAGTTCATAGAGTTTCTAGAGGCATGTTGTTTAGGAAGCGGGTGCCACTCCATTCCACTCAAGATCCATCTGGCTTCAGCAATGAGCTCTTTCATGCTACAGCCTTTTCTGAATCCAGCTTCAATCTCTAGTATTTCCCTTATAAACTGCTGAGATTGTTTTGAAATTACCTACATACAATAAAACAAAAGTTTCCTTGCAGGTTATACTAATGGCATTCAATAATTTCCTTGTTGTGCTGGATCACCTCTTTTTTAAATGAGTGCAGTTAGGGATTTCTTCCAGTCAGTTGGTCAGAGAGCTGTCTTCCAATTCTTTTGCTATAGACTTGGGACCATCTTCATAGTTGTTTCAACATCTCACTTCAGCTTTGGCCACTTCTTGGAGTCTTGTTTTTACCAATGTCTTCAGTGCAGCTTGACTTTTTCCTTCCTTTTAGGCTTTTATTCTAGAAATGGTTAAACATCGCTCAATTCTGTTTGGTGTAGTGATTTTGTACATTGGTTCCTGAGCTATT
>NW_006399818.1:4798397-4798996 GCF_000299155.1 Elephantulus edwardii
GAAGAATCCCAATAAGATGAATTGATGCAGGAACTGCAGCAATGGGCTCAAGCGTGTCAGAAATGATTAGGATGGGACAGGATAAGACAGAGATCGGATGGATATGTTATTCTCAGGATTACTCTTAGTAACACTGAACTCAACACCTAACAGCAACAGCAACATTCAAGAGCGGGTTTTAAAAGAGCAGGTTTCTTTCTGTCTTGTCTTTTAAATGATCTTTTTCTTTCTTCATGCATGATATCATACCATAAGGTGTCTAGTTTTCAGCCCTTTAATATTCACCGTGGTAAATATATTCTCATAATGGTCTCTAAATTCAAGTGAGATATGTTCAAGGTTTTCCTCTGGCCCTTGTTGATTTGTTTTCATTGCCTTCAGCTTAAGCTTGCACTTGCCTATGTGAAATAAATATGTCTGTTACGCAGTTGGTCCTTAATCAGATTTTATCTATTGACATCAAGCATTTACATTGTCTCTTCCTAGGTTGTTGTTAAGTATGGTAGATATTGTTTATGATAATGAAAAAGGTATTTTCACCAAGGCTACATTCAAGGGAAGTTTCTGGGGTCCTTTTTCTGGTGTGTTACTGTTCTTTC
>NW_006399818.1:4799261-4813299 GCF_000299155.1 Elephantulus edwardii
AATCATTTGTCTATTTGCTGTACTGAACAACTTGGAGTTGCTGTGATGCTGCGCACTATCCCATAGTCGTGTCAGATACCATAATGGTTACTCATTATGTGCGATGGTTGGGTGAGCTTCCAGATTGATTCATGTTGGGAAGCAGGAATGACATCCACTTCCTAACCTACATGCCTCTGGAAACTCTACAAACTCTCTTATAAATGTACATAGAAGATGTTAATCGTAGAAGAAAGTTCAGGTTTTTTGTGCAAAGCTTACTCTGAGTCATATTCGACTTGACAACACTTAACCTCTGCTAAATGAGACTAGTGTTGTTATATCTATATAACATTCTTCCACTTTGCACATCACTCTTTGTCAATGTGCTATATGAGGTAACCTGGGTTTGCTATGATGCTGAACCTTGTGCCATGGGGATGTCAAATACCATAATGGTTTCCCATTGTGGACAGTGTTTGGTGTTAAACAGGTTTGGAAGCAGGAGTGGCATCCACTTCCTAAACCACATGCCTCTGGAAACTCTCTGAACTTGGAAAAACAACAATAGCTATGGAAAGACATTAGATCTTTTGTCCATAGAGTAGTTATGAGTCAACCTCCACTCAATGGCAATCAGCAATCAACAACAAGTTTTTCTTTAGGGAGCTCTGGTAACCTAGTGGTAAGTAGCTGTTCTGCAATCACAAAGCCGCAGGGTTCAAATCCTCTGTGGGAGGATGGACAGTCTTCTTCTGTGTAATCTACTGTCTATGAAAATCTGCTGAAGGGGCAGTTATGGATTGGTTCTGACTCAACAGTACACAACAACAACAACAGCCCTTTTCTAGGGAGCCGGGGAGCCTGGCAGTAAGGAGTTTCTGCCTCAGAAGCAGATGGTTCAAATCCATGGTCAATTTCCTCCCAGGGTAATTTATAGCCTCTGTAAACCTACTGCAGGGTCAGTTATTTTATTGTCGTTATTAACTGCCACCAAGTCAAGTATGACTTGTAGTATAACCCTGTGAAAAACAAATCTGAACCCTGTCCTATCATGTACCATCCTCACAAGAAAGACAATTGCTGCAGTTACTGTGTCAATCCACTTGGTTGAGGGTCTTCCTCTCCTTCACTCTCTGTCCACCTTCCCAAGTATGATGTTCCTCTCCAAAGAATAATCTCTCCTAGTAATATGCCCAAAGTGTGTAAGAGAAAGTTCTGAAAACCTCCATGGTCAGTCAGGAATCAAGTCCAATTCAATGACACATAATGCAACAACAACAATCCTTTATTTCCAATTTTCACATTCTCACCATCAATATTTAAATGAACACATGCTTCCCTAGATGTGCTCACCAAATTGTGCCAATAAATCTGGAGGACAAGCACTTGGCCAGCTGACTGGAAGAGATCTATATTTGTTCCCATTCCAAAGAAAGGTGACCCAACAAAGTGTGGAAATTATGGAACAATATCAATAATATCACATGCAAACAAGAGTCTGCTGAAGATTATGCAAAACTGTCTGCAACAGCACATCAGCAGAGAACCTCCAGAGTGCATGTTGGGTTCAAAAGAGGGTCATGGTACTAGGGATATTGTAGTTAATGCTAAATGGATCTTGGATGAAAGCAGAGCGCACCAGAGGAATGTTTGTGTTTCATTGACTGACTATGCAAAGATGTTTGACCGTGTGGATCATAACAAACTGTGGCTGACTCTGAGAAGAATGAGAATCCCAGAACACTTAGTCATGCTAAGGTGAAACCTATGCTTGGACCAGGAGGCAATTGTCAGAACAGAGCAAGGAAACACTGTGTGGTTCAAAATTGGGAACGTTGTACACCAGGGATGTGGCCTATCTCCATACTTTTCAATCTATATGCAGAACAGATAATCTGGAAGGATGGGCTGTATGGAGAAGTGTGACATCAGCATTGGAGGAAGATTCATCAATAATCTGTGTTATGCAGAAACTTGCTGCTTGTGCTGCTTGCTTGCTGAAACTAAGGAGGACCTGAAGCTCTTGCTGCAGAAGGTCAAGGACTGCAACCTTCAATATGGATTGAGCCTCAACATCAAGACAACAAATGTTCTCACCACTGGGATGATTGGCAGCATCAGGATGGATGGTGAAGAGATTGAGATTGTTCACAACTTTAGTCTGCTTGGCTCCACAATGAACCCTCTTGGCACCAGCAGCCTGGAAATTAAAAGACGTATTGTGATGGGAAAGTCTGCTTTCAGAGACCTCTCCAAAGTACTGTAGTGCAACAATGTCAATGTGGAGACTAAGGTGCACCTGATACAAGCCATGGTCTTTGCAATCACTTGCTATGTGTCAGAGATCTAGACAGTAACTAGGGATAGAATTCTAGAAGGAGAATTGATGAATTTGAGCTGTGGTGTTGGAGAAGAGGACTGAATATACCATAGACTGCTAGGAGAACTAACAGGTACATCCTAAAGAGCATTAAACAGGCTATTCCTTGGAGACAAGGATTCTGAAGCTTTGTCTGACATACTTTGGACATGTTGCAAGGAGGGACCAGTCCTTTGAGCGGGATATCATGCTTGGGAGAGTGGAAGGACAGAATAGTAGAGGAAGACCTTCAATTAGATGGATTGATTCAGTCACTGGGGTAATGGGGATAGGTGTGTCAGAGACAGTGAGATTAGCACAGGATAGAGCAGTGTTTATGGCTGTTTTGCATAGGGTTGCTATGAGTCAAAGTAGACTTAACGGCACATAAAAACAGCCATCAAAAAGTATTAATTATTGATTATACGTTGTAACTACTAACTTCAGATGTAGAAGTTACTAATATTATTAAACGTACTCATCTTTGGCTTCCATGGTTCATGCATATACTTGAATAATAGTCATATTAACGGGTATCCTTACAGGAGTATGGATATTATCCTATCATTGACAACATTATATTTTAGAACTGGCTTTGAAATATTTTTTATGAGTAATGACATGTCATTTCTCTTCATTTCTTTATTCCCAGTGTAGTAGATCCTAAGATTATCTGATTCTCAAACTGGTGGTATCAGTTCATTTCAGCTAGAATATTGATTTTTATGTGTGTTCCATTTCACTTTGGATGACTTCCAATTTTCCTATAACATTCCACGTTTCTCTTACAAACAGATTTTTATCTACTCCTTATCTGAAGTCATAGCACAGCAGCATATGAAGGTCATGAAAGTTTTAATCAATCCACCTCATCAAACCAATTCAACCAATTCAATAGTCAATTGTTCTCCACCTGTATTTTGAGTGTATTTCTGGTGGTTTATCAGACAGTGTTCTGCTGTTATTAAAAAGGTTTTGCTAGCCACTATGTCTCAGAAGTAGCCCTCCCAGGCCTTCTTAGTTAACCTTAGTCTGAAAGCTCCACTGAAACCTGTCCATCATGATTACAATCCTGAGTAGCAGTGGCATCCACTTCCTAAACAACCTGCCTCTGGATACGGTATGAACTTTGATAAATGTTGATAGGTATAGAAAGGCTTCAGGCCTTTTGTTCTTAGGGTTGCTATGAGTTGTGCTCGACTCAAGGGCAATCAACACACACACACACAAACACACACACACACACACACACACACACACACACATGATTACATCCAGCACTGTAGCAACATAGCAACATGCAAGCCATGGCAATAAAACACACATTGATTCACTATAACTGTTGTTGTTACATGCTGTCAAGTTGGAATTGATTTCATCGCTGACCCTCCAGTGGATTTTAAGAGGCTGTAAGTTACAGGTGAGATTGTTGCATCTTTCTCCGGAGGAACAACTGGTAGATTTGAGCCACCTTTGAGTTGGCAATGCAACCTCTTACTGCTAGGCCGCCAGAGCTCATGATAATTAAAAATAATGATGCTGATTGGTTGTGTGTATCAGTGACATTAATTATATTATTATAGAACCTTTTTATAATGCAGAAAGGAGAGTTGACAAAGAAAGTCAATAAAGGCAGAAAGAGAGTCATGGAAGGATACTCTTCTAAACATCAAAGGAAAATCATTAAATGCTTCAGAAGAGATGAACTCTATGTGGTGTGAAAAGAATCCAATTGCCATGAGTTCAATTCCACCCCCTCCCTCAATATTTGTATGTAGTGATGTAATGCATCCAAAGTATGTGAAGGCTTTCTAATGATCCTGCTTGATTTGATAAACAAAGTAGGCTTTAAAGAGTTAAGAGTGGAATGCAACACTCCTGAATCCATTACAGACCTAATTGAAACTAAAGGGAATTTTCTAGGGTGTGGTTTGTAATATCTTTTATCTTGCTGTTGTTGTGTACCATAGAGTCAGAACCCATCCATAGCTAACCTTCTAACGGGTTTTCAGAGGCCGTTCATCGCATGGGAGGCGATTGCCCATCCTCTTTCCGCAGAGCAGCTGGTAGCCTCGAACCCCATGTCTTTGGAATTGCAGCACAACTTCTTATTATTAGGTCATCAGAGCTTCCACCTTTTATCTCAGTGGTGATGTTAGATACTGTTCAAGTTTACCAGTTACTTGCTCCTCAGGAGAAAGATGGGCAGCCTCTTCAGGCACAAATATCAGCTTCTGAAATCCCACTGGAGGGTCAATTATGGGTAGATTATGATTTAATAATACACAACAACAACAGTGATAAATGGGGGACCAGTGGGGAAGGGAAGGGAACTTTAGGTATCATCAAGAAAAGAAAGAAATTGTCATAAGTAGAGTGTGTCATTTTGGATCCAGGCTGCAGCTTAAGGAAACTCCTTAAAACTGGGACACTTGGAGGTCTCCAAAGAATGCCTACTGGAACAAACAAGGACTCCCCCCAAAGAACAAAAGTAAAAAGCCAAGCTTTACCTGAGAACTGGCACCCTGAATTTAGACTTCCATAATCCTAAACTAAGAAAATGAGTTTGTTGTTCAAGTCATTCATTTGTATACTCTCTATTATCTGTTAAACTAAAAATGTGTTTCCTTGCCAGTTTGAATGCAGCAGAGCGATCTCTGGTGGCTTAATGATAAAGAGCTGTGCTGCCAAACTAAAAGTTAGTGGTTCAAATCCCCCAGCTGCTCTGAAGGAATAACACAGACAAATCTCCTTTGGGACTTATAGTCTCTGAAAACTTTTTGGAGGGTCAGCTATGAGATGGTTCCTACTTCCTGGCAGATGACAGCAACAAAAGAGACTCTTGGGAAGAAAGATGTGCAAAATCTCCTCCTGTGCAATTTATACCTTCCAGAAACCTGCCAGAGGGCCAGCTCTGAATCAGTTCCAATGCCACAGCTATGATGAGAGTGAGATAACTAAGAAGGCAATGAATGAGTCAAATTTAAAGACCTCACAAAAACACCATCAGAAAAGTGACAGAAAGTAAATACAATGGCTTGGGGTGATGGAAGAGTAATGGGAGTGTATTGGAAAAAAAGTACCCTGAAGCCAACTTTCCCTGAGATATATAGAAGCTTCTACCACTTCATCAAAATTGAGTTGCAGAATCATGACCTCTATACTTGGCTTTGCCTAAGAGACATGGAGATTCTGATACATGCACTTTGGGTACTGGAAACAATCCGTGAACATCCATTATGGATACATTAGTTTTTTGGGGGCTCATGAAACAGCAGAAACCAAGGTGTAAGCTGTGCTTATCCATTCCAACACCTTGGGAAATCTATCTATCTATCTATCATCTATCTATCTAGCTAGCTAGCTAGCTAATATATCTCTAGCTCTATCATCTTCTGTTAACTTCAGCATCCTTTGGTTTGCAGTTGCAGTGCCTCTGTGAGTTTTTATGTGCCTTTCTGTCTCTCTACTTAGAAAGGATCTAGACCTACCTTACTCCAGAAGGACCTCAGGTTCACCTAACTGATTACATCTTCAGTAACTATTTCCAAAGAAGATTGTATTCACAGATGAGGGTCTAGCATTTCAGTATACCCTTTGGAACGCATTTTTTTTTTTTTTTATTGTGTTGCAATACCTTTATTTGAGGCTCTGTCACAGAACACTGCCTTTCCATTCGGGGTTTGAGAAGAGGGAGGGAGGGGACGAGGAGCATGGTAAAAGCTTATCCTCAGTTTCATTCCTGCGAGTTCAGCAGGACCACTGTTACACTCATTTAAATTATGTATTTGAAACTGAAAGTGCTGTCGCAGGAGAGGCGCTTGCCTTTGCATCTCCCACACAAATCTTGTCGGTGGGGCCGTTTGGGGTCGACATGGCGAAGTTTTACTGGGCAGGAGCATCTGGTCTGGTTACAGTTTTGACAGGTGATATCCTCCACTCTGTAAGGGTTATACGACTTCTGACAAATCCGGTGGAACGCATTTTTAAGGCTATGACACAAAGAATTACCAATGTTCAGTTTTTCTTAACTATCAAAATAAATTTTTGGAATGATGGAGTAGTCTTAGGAAACTGTATTGGAATGATAGACTAACAAGTTTTTGTTGTTGTTGTTGTTATGTGCTGTTGAGTCACCTGCTACTCATAATGACCCTATGCACAATACCTCTGAACCCTGCCCTATCCTGAGCCAGTTTTGCTGTCTCCAACACACTTACCCCGTTACACTAGTTATTAAGTCAATCTAACTGATCCAGGGTCCTCTTGTCTTGCACTGACCCTCCACTCTTCCAAGCACCATGTCCTTCTACAAGGACTGGTCCCTCCAAACAATATATGCAAAATACGTGAGATGGAACTTCAAAATCCTAATCTACAAAGAGCAGCTCAGTTTCACCCTCTTCAGGAAAGATCTGTTTATGGACTTGACAGCCCATAATGAAGAACACTTCTCCAGCACCACAACTCAAAGGCATTGATTTTTCTATCATCCTTATTAATTGTCCAGCTTTCTGATTCATAGTAAGTAATTGTAAAGACCATGGCTTGAGTCAGGGGCACCTTAGTCTGTAGATTGACATCACTGCTCTTCAGTACTCTAGAGAAGTCCCTGTTCGCAGATTTTCCCCAATGCAATTAATCTTTTGATTTCCTGACTGCTGGTGCTAAAGAGTGTTGATATGGAAACAAGCAAGCTGAAATTGTTAACAATCTCCACTTCCTGTCTATCATGATGTTGCCAATTGGCCTAGTGAGGAGAATCTTTCTTTTCTTGATGTTGAGCTTCAATCCATATTGAAGGTTGCAGTCCTTGACCTTCTGCAGCAAATACCTCAGGTCCTCCTCAGTTTCAGCAAGCAAGGTTATGTCATCTGCATAATGCAGGTTGTTGATGAGTCTTCCTCCAATCCTGATGCCACATTCCTTCTCATAAAGTCTAGACTTCCGGATGATCTGATAACAAGTTTTAGAATTCCCCAAACGCCAGAATTCCTTAGTATTTCTGTTAATCCAGTTGTTTGCCTAAGACCTGAATAGGTGTTATAACTGGTATCTGGTTATGCGGGGAGAGTTACAGGAAGTGAATCTCTTTTTTGTAACTATGGATACTTCTCAGAGAAGTCTCTTCCCTAATTGCACCACTTTCTGTAGCTTTTATCTAACTCTGCCCTTCAGTCCCAGTGAATGGAATAACTTTTCTGTTGGAGCTGTAGCTTGATCATTCAAGAGCACGTTCTCTTTAAGCTTTTGATCTGCCCTAGCTCAAGTCTGCAGCCTTAATTTTCTTAGTTACTTGAAGTCAGTCTGTTTTCAAAACTCTATATGAAACCTGCCCTCATCACTTTGCACGGCCAGTGCAATAGTGCTTACTTTCATCTTGGGATTCCCACTGTACTGTTTCATTGAACTTATTTATTCTTCCCTTGTATCGCTATGTAGGATAGTCTTTTGATCCCTGGAACCTAGAATAGCAGCTGACAGACAGTAATTTGTTAGTGTTTAATAAAGTGTCCATCACATCAGAATTCTCCCTAAATGGTTACTTTTGGGAATATGAATAAATGAGTGGACAAATGAATGAATGTACAAAAGTAGAGATGAGGCTTTCTGATCAGGGACTAAAATATAAGAGCTGCTCAGCTTTCCAAGAAAGACCTAGTGGGTGGTATGTTTTTAAATCAGTTGTAGGGACTGCATCTTTTTGATGTTTAAAATAAAAGAGAAAACAATCAGTCAACTTGAAATGCCACTACTTTGAATAATAGTTTTATTAATATGATGAGTAGTTGTTGGGTCCATTTGTTGTAAAAATGACAACGATTCAGTTTTCACAAGAACGGCTTGGGGCCAGCTTTGAGATGAAAAGTGCTTTCATGTGCCATTCAGAGGGGCTAACTTGGATTCCATTTGAAAGAATCAGTCCGCTATTAGGGACTCCAACCTCCCTCACTCTGTCTCTGAAAGACCTGACGCATGGGGCTTCTTCGTAAATGATCTACGAGTGGCCCAAAGTAAAAATATTCCCTAAATAGAATTCCACAAATGTCATAGGAAGTTAAAATGGAGAAGTCATGGTCACAGAAAGTGTGAAAAAGCACAACTGCACAAAATCATCAAATAGTCTTGAGGCCCCAAAGACCTGAGGAAGGGACACCTACACTGTGAAGGAAAATCATTGGTCCAAGGCAGGTGAAGCCCAAATAGTTGGCATCAAGTTCAATTTCTAGTGTCTCCATGTATGTCATAGTTGAACTGTATTTCATGTGGTTTTTGTCAATGTAGATCATCAAGCCTTTCTTCCAAGGTAACTTTGAGTGAACTTAAAGTCCCAATTTTTTTTGTTTAGCTGTGGAGAACCTGAGCTATTTGTGTCACCTGGGTACTCTGCAACCATCATCATTCAGAAAAATCCTGACTCTGTTTTCAAGTACCTTCTCTCTGACTCCTAGGGTCTTTCTTTTGGAATCTATTTTCATCCTTTTTGTTCTTTTCTTATTTTGACTACCTGACTTTGAGCTTTGCAATCCCCTTCTTGACCTATGGCTCTAGCCCCAAGCTAGCCTCAGGCTAATCGGTCCCATTTTTTGGAACTCTTATGCTGAGTTCCCCTCACTTGCTTTGACCGGTTATGGGCCATCCGCCTTCCCATACTGCTCTCTTCCTGATTAAGACCTCATTTGGAGCTCGCCATCAAAGGCAAGTAATTTACGCATTTTATTCCTATGAGCTTTTAATTATTTACTGTCTGTAAAAAAAATAATCATCAGGTCAGAAAAGCAAAATTTATGTTAAGAAGAAAACAACTGAAGTCTAGGTTTATTAACGGAAACACTGAAAGCTATCAAATATTATTTTCCTTAATTAGAGTTCACTTTTACCTTTTCATGAAAATAGACTTAAACACAATTTCAGATACAAAAGTATGTCCCAAAGTTAAAAAAAAAACACACAAAAAGAGTCAAAGAAAAGACAGTTTACAAAATTTTCCTGAAGTTATCAATAAGAACGATGGTGTACAAAGTGTGTATTATAAAGTTGCCAGAGTGGAACACCAAAGCTGTCTTCAGCTTATTTTAAGACATTTATTTTTTCACTTTATATCATAACAAAGGTACGATTGTATTACATTATTGTGATAACAAAATGGGTGAAAGACCTATTTTGTTTCACTGCCCAGCGATAAGGCGACTTCTCACTATTTTGTTTCCACTTTTTTGCCTTCATTATCCATGAAAGAAAAGGGCTGAATAAATCTGCTGTAATTGGTAGCAAGGTGATGTCCAGCTCACACATGACTCAGAAACTTTCAGCAAGTCTGCTAAAAAGTCACAGCCTCAACGGTCAGGTCTCTTTCCCATTTCTCTTTCTTTGCATTGCCATGGAAACCATGTAATTAAATGGAGGAAAGTCCTCTGGAACAGTTTTGTTCTGGCACCTTAGCACATTTTTGTGATTCTGAGATTTCCAATGGCACTGATATATTCAGCTTTGTGTTTATAATGTTTCAAAGAACGTAGAGTTGATGGAGCAGTGAAAATGTTTGCCTAAAGAAGAACAAAGGCTGCAGAATCCCATCAGTTGACACTAATATATCTGGAGGAGATTGTTGTTGTTATGTTCCATCATATCTCCTGTGACTCTTAGTGACCCTACGTACAGCAGCTCTGAAGCCTGCCCTGTCCTCAGTCAGTCTTAAGGACTTTGACACACCAACCCCCGTTGCCCCAGTTACTGTATCAATCCGTCTCATCTGGGGTCTTCCTCTCCTGCACTGTCCCTCTATCCTTCAGAGCATGATGTCCTTCCCCAAGGGCAGGTCTCTCCCAGCCACGTGTCCAAAGTATGTGCAATGGAGCTTCAAAATCCTGGCATCCAAGAAGAAACTTGTCCTCCAAGACACACCTGTTTGTTTTCTTGGCAGTCCATGGTATGTTCAGGACTTTTCTCCAGCACTAAAACTCAAAGTTATCTATTCTTCTGCAATCCTTAGTCATTGTCTAGCCCTCTGATGCATAGCAAGTAATTGTGAAGTCAATAGCCTGGATAAGATGCACCTTAGTCTCTAGGCTGACATCATTGCTTTTCTGTAATCTGGAGGAAATATTGGTAGGTAATGGTGCTGCATTGAGCTCTAATTGGATATTGAGATTTCACAATATTTAAATGCACTAGCAATTACTTAATATTCTCCTATGGCTAGACATGTTGTTGTTATTGTTGTGTCTCATTAAGTCAATTCTGACTTACATCTAAATTTCTGCTCTTGTAAATGGCTCTGCAGTGGATGTTTTTAAGCCTTGGAAGGCTTTCCGAGTTCTTTTCTTTGAGAGATAATCTTAAGGTAGAATTTAACTCAGGAGTTAAGAATTCCAGTTTGCAAATATCAGCAGCACCATTGACTAGCTGCGAAGCCTATGATTAACGTTCTCACTTTGTAAAGTTTTTACTGGGCAGTGCCACATAGTTGACTGTGACTCCTAGTGACCTTGT
The DNA here is from genome assembly GCF_000299155.1 of Elephantulus edwardii. NCBI lineage: Eukaryota > Metazoa > Chordata > Mammalia > Macroscelidea > Macroscelididae > Elephantulus > Elephantulus edwardii. The sequence continues at coordinate 4,810,096 of NW_006399818.1, forward strand.
GAACAACAGTTCAGAACCTTGTTCTATCCTGCACCGCGCTCTGCTGTGCTCAACACCATTGTTGGAATCACTGTATCAATTCATCTTGTTTAGGGTCTCCCTCTCTTCCTCAGATCTTCTACCTTTTCCAGCATGATGTAATTTTCAAGGACTTACCCGACCTGATAATATGTCCAAAGTATGTAGGATTACAGAGTGTGGAAATTATCAAACAATGTCACTGGTATCACAAAATCCTACTAAACATGATACAAAAATGACTGTAAAAAAAAGGAGCTGTAATGTCCTAGTGGCAAGAAACCACATTCCCAACTCCAAAATGACTGTAATAGTACATTGATGGAGAACTGCTAGAATTACAGTTTGGGTTTAGAAGAGGCCCCAGAGACATAGTCACCAGTGTCAGATGGATCTTGGCTGAAAGCAAAGAGCATCAGAGGAATGTCTATCCGTTTTTTATTGACAATGCAGAGGCAGTTTGACGGTAGTCCGGGTGGTGTTGATAGGTGCCTTCAAGTTGAGTACTACCTGTAGTGACCCCACGACCAACAGATCTGAACCCTGTCCTAGCCTGTGCCATCCTCACACTTCCTGAATCACAAGAGCCCATTGTGGCAATCAGTACATCAATCCCCCTGGTCCAGGGTCTTCTTTTCCTTCACAGACCCTCTACCTTTCCAAGCATTATGTCCCTCTCCAATGAACAGCCCTTCCTAGCAAGTGATGCAAAGCCTCATCAGCTTTGTCTCCAAAGAACGCTCTGTACTTCTCCAAGACAGACTTGCTATTTTGCCAATCCATAGGATATTCAGAGCTCTTGTCCAACAGCACTGCTAAAAGGCATCAATTCTTTTGCCATCTTTATTCATTGTCTGGCTTTCAGATGCATAGCAAGTGATCAGAAATACCATGGCCTGAATCAGATGCGCTTTAGTCCTCAAACTGACATCATTACTCTTCAATAATGATTGTGTAGATCAGAACAAAGTGTGGCTAATCTTGAAAAGAATGAGAATGCCAGAATGTTTGATTGTGCTTATGTGAAAACCTATGTTTGGACCAAGAAGCAGTCCTTAGAACAAAGCAAGGAAACATTGTATGGTTCAAAATCAAGAAAGGAGTGCATTTGTGATGTGTCTTGTCTCCATACCTTTTAAACCTATATGTGGAACAGGTTATTCAAGAGGCTTGGCTCTATGAGTAGAAATGTGGCATCAAGATTGAAGGAAGACTCATAAACAACTTTCATTATGCAGATGACACAAACTTACTTGCCGAAAATGAGGAGGACATGAACTAGTCTTAAGTATGGATTGAAGATCAACGTCAAGAAGACAAAGATTCTCACCACTGGGCCAATTGGCAGCACAATGATACATGGAGAAGAGATAGAGGTTAGGAACAATTTTAGCTTGCTCTGATCCTCAGTCATCACTCTTGGCACCAACAGCCAAAAAAATTAAAAGACAAATTGCTGTGGTGAAAGCTGCTGTAAGGACCTCTCTAAAATGCTAAAAAGAAATGATGTCAGTCTGGTGACTAAGGTGCTTCTGATTCAGGCCCTGGTATTTGCAATTACTTGCTATGAATTAGAAAGAGAAACAATGACTAGTGTTGGTAGAAGAATTGACACCTTTGAGTTGTGATGCTGGATAAGAGTATTGAACATATTATAGACTTTGCCAAGAGAACAAACATGTTTATCCTGGAGAAGGTGAAACCAGGCTGCTCCTTGGAAAGAATTATTTTGAAGCTCTGTCTCACATTACTTTAGGTGTGGGTCAGAAAGAGCCAGTCCCTGGAGAAGGACATCATGCTTGGAAGGGTGGAGGGACAGCCCAAGTGAGGAAGATCCCAGATGTGATGGATTGACACAGTAACAGGGGTTATGTGGGTAGGTGTATCAGACAAAATGAGACTGACTCAGGATACAGCAGAGTTCAGAGGCATTGTACATAAGGTCTCTATGAGTCACAGATAACTCAGTGACAAGTTACAATACCACCACTATGATGTGAGATGAGATTTCATCATCCTTGCCTTTAAGTGGTACCCTGTTTTTTACTATATATAAAATGGTTAGGGAAATGTCTTAAATACAATAAATGCTGACTACTATATTTTCTTCTCTCCTTGGAATTGCAACATGAGTCTCCAGCTGTTCGTAAACTTCTTAAATACAGATTACCATACAATGGTTATATTTATACTTTTATAGCTGAGAACAGTGGTTGATTTATAGTGGATATACTTTATAAGCTCTGTGAAGAGTGTTGTTGGTGGTGCTGTTGAATTGGGTACAACTCTAGAGACCCTGTGGATAACAGATCTGAACCCTGTTCTATCCTGAACCATCCTCACACTTCTTGATACACTAGAACCCATTGTAGCAGTCACCATGTCAATCTATTTAGTTGAGGGTCTTTCTCTCCTTCACGGACCCTTCTTCACTCTTCACAACATCATGTCCTTCTCCAAACAATAGCCCCTTCTAGCAATATGCCCCAAATTTGTGAGGCAAACCCTCATCATTCTTGGTTCCAAAGAGCACTTCGGCTGCCCCCCTCCAAGACATATCTATTCATTCTCTTGACCGTTCATGAGATGTCAATTCTTTTGCCATCATCCTTATTCATTGTCCAGCTTTCAGGTGCATAGCAACTAATCAAAAAGACTATCAGACACACCTTAGTCCTCAAACTGACATCATTACTCTTAGAGAGAACCTTAACTATAGATTTTCCCAGTGTAATGCATTTCCTTATTTCCTGACTTCTGGTGTCAAGAGTGGTAATTGTGGATCTAATCAAGATGAAGCTGTTGGCAATTTTAATCTCTTCTCCATCCATCATGACACTATTTGTCCAGCATTAAGAATCTTTGTTTTCTTGACATTGAGATGCAATCCATAATGAATCATTGATCTTCTGCAACAAGTGCTTCAAGTCCTTCTCATTTTTATCAAGCAACCTTGTGTCATCTGCATAATACAAGTCATTGATAGAGACTGACTATTTTTCTGGTCACCATTTTTTTTGTTGTTGTTGCTGAATGTATAGTTCTACAGGAATTAGTAACTTGAAACCCGTTAGGATCTATATTTGAATAGGGTCTATATTTGCTCGCTTGAATGGCTTGAGATAGGAGACTGAAGAGCATATTTGGGGTGTGTGTGTGTGTGTGTGTGTGTGTGTGTGTGTGTGT
>NW_006399818.1:4813399-4821609 GCF_000299155.1 Elephantulus edwardii
GTGTGTGTGTGTGTGTGTGTGTGTGTGTGTGTGTGTCAGGAGAGGGAGGTAAGGAAGGCAATTATGAAAGTATGAGACTGCAAATGACAGAAGAAAGAGACCAGAATACATGTCCAGAGCAGATAAGATGACAAGTTTGCATTGAAAACTCAGTGGGAACCCCAGAGATACCAAACTCCTGGGGGAAAGCTGACTCTGTGTGTGTGTGTGTGTGTGTGTGTGTGTTAAAGGTTAGGTCAGACTAAAAGGAGGGATGGAGAGGAAGGCACAAAAAATGTGGAGTTTCCATAAATATAAACTTTATGCCTTGTTTCTTTGGCTTAGTCCATGGGGAGTTGCCCTGCTAACTCAAAGGTCATGCCTCTGTAACTGTTTGAGTCAACCAATGGCTCTGTGGGGAAAAGGTGAGCAGTTACCTCCCATGCTACTCATAGCCTGTGAAAACCAATGGAGGGTCAGATATGAATCTATTATGACGTGAAGGCAATGAGTAGTTTTCTTTCCACTAATGTAGTTATATGTTGTTGTTCTTTACTTTCAATCTGGAGCTGACTCATGGCTGACTCTCCACCGTTATCTTCTTGTTGTTGTTGTGGATTGCCATCGAGTTGAGGACTACTCATAGAGACCCTATGAACAAAAGACCTGGAGTCTTTCTATAACTATCGTCATTTATCAGAGTTCATATTTTCCAGAGGCAGGTTGTTTGGAAAGTGGAGCTTGTCCATCTTTCACCCATGGACTTTGTGAATTTGTGAATTTGAACCACAAGCCTTTGTGTTGGCAGTGCAAGTTCTTGTTATTAAGTCACCAGAGCTGCCTAAGGTAACTATATGAATCAAGTTCTCCCAAAGAACTCGGTTTTTACTAAAAACAAAGTATAACAGCAGAGTGGAAAGAACAAGGGTTTAGAGAAAATACTCCCAATTTGCAGTACTGTCTTTATCCCTCATTAAAATGTATTTAGTCTGAGCCTCAGTTTCCTGTTGTGCAAAACAGAGGTAATAAAGCTTTCTTTATATGGTTGGGGGTTATGATATGTAAACCATGACAGGGTGTATGAACTACCAGTTGTCGTTGACTGAGTTCTGACTAATAGGGCCTCTCTTCTGAGCCTGTAAAGCTTAATATACAGGGTCTCCCTATCTTTCCCCCAGTAGAACCAACTGGTAGGATGAATCCCTGAATCTGCCTGGCATTTTTATCGGCAGTGCAACGTGTTACAGCCTACACTATTAAGACAGGGTATGTGAGACTTCCTAGTATGGTGCATGGCACCTGTTGTTATTGTTAGATGTCATCAAGTCGAGTACAACTGATAGTGACTTAATGAAAACCAATCTGAACCTTGTCCTATTTTGTGCCACCCTCATCATATCTGATATACTCAAACCAGTATAGCTGTCACTGCATCAATTCCTCTGATTGAAGGTCTTCCTCTCTTTAATCAACCATTCCAAGCATGATGCTCCTGTCCAAGGAATAGCCTCTGCTAACAATAAGCCCGAAATGTGTGAGATAAAACTTGATCATATTTGCCTCCACTGAGCACTCTGGCTACACTTTTTCCAAGACATATCACTTTGTTCATGGGATATTGAGCACTCTTCCCGAGCACTGTGGCTTGAAAGCATCAGTTCTTCCTTTGTCGTCCTTCTTCATTGTCCAGATCCCAGATGCACAGCAAGTGATTGAATAGAACATAGCCTGAATCAATTGTACCTGAGTCCTCAAATTCATACCATTGGTCCCCAGTAATTTGGAGAGGTTTCTGACTGCAGATTTTCTCAATGCAATACATCTCCTGATATCTTGACTGTGTTGACTGTGGATCCAAGAATGGCGAAGTTGTTGGCACTTGTTGTTATTGTTGTGTACTGTACAATCAGAACCGATCCAGAGCTGACCCTCCAGAGGGTTTTCAGAGGCTGTTAATTACATGGGAGGAGACTGCCTATCCTTCTCCCACGGAGCAGCTGGTGGCCTCAAACTGCATGTCTTCGGCTTGCAGTGCAGCTTCTGGCCACTAGGCCACCAGAGCTCCCTTACTGGCAATTAGTGGGTTCTTAACGAGCGGTAACTTTTAATCACAGCAATACAACCTCACAGTAAAAACTAACTTAAGGTTTATCAAATTCATTCTGCCAGTGAATAAAAGAAACATGAGAGCGAGACCAAATTAGCTGCCTATATTCCAGCAGCTGGCGAAGGAGACAGAGGAAGGTCAGTGCATCCATTGAGTAAGGAAAGAAACGGACATGGGACGTCGTGAGCCCCTGCTCATCAGCTGTGAATGCCCATCCAATTAAACAGATTAAGCATGCACTCCTTGGGAGGAAAAAGCCAGTGCAGCTGAGCTGGGCTGACTTCTTTCTTTCCTCATCCAGAGCTGCTATCTGTTAAATCACCCTTCCACATTCAGGAAATAATTGGCACTTGTTTAATGCCAAATTTACATTTGTTTTGCATGGGAACAAAATTTGCTTGCAAACAGCTATGTGTATGAGCAAATGGGCATTTGTGCTGGTAAATAAAATAGACATGCGGTTTTCCAGTTTGCAGATGTATTAGTCAACAAAACAAGCAGCAATAGCCTTTAATTTTCAGCTATTCCTAAGTATTTAGCTGCAGCCTGGAGCCAGAAGAGCATCCCCCCCGCCCCCATTTATGCCTGTCTCTAAGGCTTTTCACATTTGTCCCCAAAACGAATATGTTAGCAGTACTGGTGATATTTTCAGAACTTTTGGATGAAATCTAATAACAAAGTAACTGATAGACTTAACAAATGTTTGCTGAGCACTTCCTATAGTGGTGGGTGGGATTTAGAGATTAATTAATTACTCTATCACTCTAGAAGCAAGACTATGTGCAGAAGAACACAGTATCAGAACTGAAGGAAGACTCATAAACAGCTTGCATTATGTAGGTGATACAACTTTGCAGGAAAATAAGGAAAGCTTGAAACACTGCTGAAAATCAATGACGATAGTCTTCTATGTGGAGTAAATATCAACATCAAGAAAACAAACATCTTCATCACTAGACAAATAAGTATCTCAAGAGATGGAGGAAAGATTGAAACCCACACCTTCATTTCACTTGGCTCCCCAGTTTACACCCATATCTGCAGAAATCAAGAAATAAGAGATTGGTTACAGCAGATCTGCTGTGAACGATCTTTACAAAGTTCTAAATACCAGGGATGTCAGGTTAATGACTGGTATGACTGCTCTAGGTCATGCTATTTTAAATTGCTTCCTAGACTCTGAAAGCTGGGCAATGAATGAGGATTGGTAGTAGAATAACTTAAGCCTTTGAATTGTGATTTTGGAGAAGAATATTGACTATACCATGGACTGCAGAAGAACGAACAGAAAGTTCAACCAAGGTGGCTTCTAGAGGCAAAGGTGGTGAAAATTTGTCTCACGTACTTTGAGAGTATTGTCAGAGGGACCAAATCCTGGAAAAAAGTCTTCATGCTGGAGAAGGTAGAGTGTCAGGGAAAGAAACCATGAACTTCAGTGGGATGGACTGGAAAAATAGTGTTACAATTGGCTTGACTATGGCAGTCCTTGTAAGTTTAGTACAGGCTAGGATATGGTTCCTATCTGTGTTCCTTGGGTCACTATGAGTCATAGTTGCCTCAAAGTCACCGAACAACAGCAACAAAATTATATGCTCAGATTTTGGGCCTCCTGAGTACTTTATTCATAGACATCACCTATGATAGTAAAATGGTGATTTCTTTTGTTTGTTTGTTTTTCTATTCAGTTAGGTTTGTGTGGTACCTTAGATGATACATTTTTCATTTCTTTCTAAGAAGTGATGAGCTGGTAATGATTTGCAGACCCTGGGTAGGGGAAAACAACATTTGCCAATTTCCATGGTTTAAATATTTCCACCTTGGTCTCTTTCAAGCTACTAACATGGCATCACTGACCACAGAGTTGGAAGGGAATGTGCACAATCAGCTCTTTCAAGCCTATACAAGCTGCCTGTGGGGCATCACGTGTCCTACGTGATTCTGAGGCTGCTGCTCCAAGCTCTACACTCTGAATACCGAAGCTATAGTATTACAACAGTTGTTGCTGTTGTGTAGTGTAGAGTGGGAACCGACTCATAACTGACCCTCCCTCAGGTTTTAAGAGACAGTTAATCTCCCATCCTTCTCCCATGGAGCAGCTGGTAGCCTTGAACCACATGTGTTTGGGATTGCAGCACAGCTTCTTGCCACTAAGCCACAAGAGCTCCCTTTATGACAACTAAGTAGAGGAATTTCTTTTTCCATTTTCTTTTTTAAAACATGAAGGAAAAAATCAATAAAGTGTGCTATACAGAACAAGATTAAAGTATTTTAAAACTATTTCAGGATACAATAATAAAATGATCAGAAGAATTACTTTCTATTTTCCAACCTCCTTTTCTATTCCCTCTTAAATGTTTTCACTCTCTCTGTCCAAGTGTTTATATGCTTATACCTCTAATTTGGCTCTTTTTCATCCTGCAAAATGGGTCTTCCTTCACCTTCCAAGAGCTTAAAACCCCATTTTCCTTAAATTTTGCTCAACTTCAAATTACCTTTGGTAAAAAAGAACCTCTGTTTCTTTATTTTAAGCTGTAGTTGTTCCTCGGCCAAATATGCAGCTTTCAACACATAATGAATTGGTAGTGACCTAAAGCCTCTTTTACCCTTCTTTGGGATTCTTAAATTTTAAGAGCAGATGCTTGTTAAACCAAATTACTTTCAGGTTGGTAGAAATTTTAACCCATTTTGTATCAGCATCTTGTTACCCAATGCAGTAAGCAACTAAGTGCTGCTGTAAGACGGGCAGAAAAGTAGGTAGATGTTGATGCCTGGATAAGATTTGCCAGGAAGAGGGAGTATTTTGAGATGTACCATAAAGAGGGAGTATATATATCTGATACAACATGTTACAACTGTAAATTCACCACATGTTACATTTTATAAAGGAATGCAGGAAGAAAAAATTAATCTGTGTGATTCAGAACTGACTCCTAGCTGACCCACCCAGCAGGTTGTTCAGAGGCTGTGAATCCACAGGAAACTGTCCTTTTATGTCTCTGAGCAGCTGGTGGATTTGAACCATTTGTCTTTGGGTTGACAGTTTAACTCCTTTTGCACTATGTCACTCTTGTTGTTGTTAGTTGTCATCAAGATGACTATAACTCATTGTAACATTATGAACAGCAAAGCTGAACCTTGTCTTATTCTGCTTCATTCTCATGATCCTTGATAGGCTGGAAGTCCCTAACTTGTAAACACGTGTGTGCGTGCGCGCACACACACACACACACACACACACACACACCCATGAACATATAAACAAACAAGGAAGAAATACTCATGACAATTGAAGCCATAATTTCTGCTTCTTCCACCGCATATTTGCATGTTTTATGGTCTCTTCATCCTCAGCACAGACCTCAGCTGACTAAGGTTCTCTTCCTGGTGGAGTGACCACAACTCATAGTGACATTATGATATCTCTGAACCATGCCTTATCCTGAGCCAGGTACACCTTCTCTGATACACCTGACCCCTTCGCCACAGTTAATGTGTCCATTCAGCTCGAACAGGGTCTTCCTCTCCTGTCTGACCCTTCACCTTTCCAAGAATGATGTCTTCGTCCAAGGACTAGACACCCTTGAAAACATGCACAAAGTATGTGAGACAGCATCTAACTACTGCCTTCAAGAAGCAACCTGGTTTCATCCTTTTAAGTTTACAATAATCCACTGTCATTCTTTAAAGTAATTTTATTTCTTTATTGACTTGAATAAAGGTGTGGTGGGAATTTCCACCCCTGTCCTCTTTGAGTTCCAATGATTGTATTTGCAACACTTGCAGGAATGCAGTAGTGATTTTGATTCAATATTTTCCAATAGCTTTCACTTGACCTTTTCCTACCGTATTACCCCTCACTCCACTTGTTAAGAATCTAATGTGGTGTTTCTACCAAACGCTAAATAAGTGTATTACAAACATACATTCTGCAACTGGAGGAATCACTACCGAAGTTTCCAGGCTCACTGTATTCATTGTAAGTTGAACTAAGATTCCATTAATAACTTGACCTCCTGCATAATTCTGGCTATGAGTTCTCAGTAACATTTGCAATCTTCTTGAATTAGTATAAGTTCAGAGCTAGTGTGCAGTGATTCTCAACACATGATTATTCCTTCTTTCCCAGTGAACGATGAACTCTTGTAAAAGGCCTTAAATCCCTTGTGGAAAATCGGCAAAGATGAATGGCATACATTTTTGGCCGCGAGGTGGGGTCCTTCCTCAAGAGGACCTAGCTGCTTCTTCATTCCAGAGTTTGTGGTCTATTGTTCTTGTTTTTGTCTACTATCCAGTTGGAACCAACCCATACCTGACCCTCCAGCAGCTTTTCAGAGGCATTAATCACACAGGAAGAGATTTCATGGAACAGCTGGTAGATTCGACAACAACATTTTACATAATCCCAACTGCTTCAAACGAACAATATGGCGCTCAGAAAGGCAGAGAGTCAGGGAAGGAGAGGAAGATTGTTAAGACTGCAGCACAGATTCTTACCACTAGGCCACTAGAGCTCTTGTGCATCTGTAAACCAGCTCAAATCTGAGAATTGATCGAAAGCTTGTGACTCGTTAGTTTGAGTTAGATATATATAGCATTCTTTTTTTATTTTTTTTTCATCTGTGTACCATCAAATCAGATCTGACTTGTACAGGAGGAGATTGCTCCTCCTTCTCCAGAAAAGCATCAGGTGGATTCAAACCATGTACCTCTGGGATTGTATAGCATTCTTATGGGAAATCTGGTGGCAAAGTCTGCAGAGAGTTGCCATGCTCCACAGGAATGAGTTGAGTTGAATTATTGAATTTGTACAAATGTAACAAATATTTAGCAGATTTTCCATCTATTTCACTCCTAGAGCCACCATGACTAAATAACTAATGTTATAAGAATATATGAGTTAGACTAGTATGATTATTAATAGTCTACTTTCTATTAAGGTAGTCACACCTACCTTATCATTGTCATTTAAGTGTTATCACTTGGTCCCTGCCACTATGAAGTCTAATGAATCTTACTGAAGTTAGTGTCTTAATTAGACTAGTGTCCCACAATGGAATTTCACTTACATAAAATATTGTTGCTATTGTTAGATGCTGTTGAATTGAGTACGTCACATAATGACCTGTGTACAACAGATCTGAAGCCTGTTCGATCCTGTGCTATCCTCACAGTTCCTGACACACTTGAAACCATTGTGGCAATCACTGTATGAATATATCTGGTTGAGTTTCTTCCTCTCCTTCGCAGATTCTCTGCCTTTCTGAGTGCCATATTGTTTGCTTGAAGCAGTTGGGATTATGTAAAATGTCGTTGTTGCTGTTGTTATGTACAATTGAATCACCTATGACACATGTTGTTGTTGTTGTTGCTATGTGCCGTTGAGTTGTTTGCGACTAATAGCGACCCTATGTACAACAGCCCTAAACCGTGCTCTATCCTGTGCCAAGCTCATTGCCTCTGACACACCCATCCTGAGGACCCCAGTCACTGAATCAATCCACCTCATAGAGGGTCTTCCCCTCCTGCGCTGTCCCTCTACTCTACCCAGCATGATGTCCCTCTCTAAAGACCTGTCTCCTTACAACATGTCCAAAGTATGTCAGACGAAGCTCCAGAATCCTTGCCTCCAAGGAGCAGCCTGGTTTAACCCTCTCTAGGATGAATCTGTTTGTTGTCTTGGCAGTTCAGGGTACATTCAATACTCTTCTCCAGCACCACAGCTCAAAGGAGTAAATTCTCCTTCTATCCTCCCTAGTCATAGTCCAACTCTCTGACGCATAACAAATGATTGCAAAAACCATGGCATGTATCAGGCGCACCTTAGTCTCCAGAGAGACACCGCTGCTCTTGAGTACTTTAGAGAGGTCCCTAACTGCAGACTTTCCCGTCGCAATACGTTTTTTGATTTCCTGACTACTGGTTCCAAGAGTGTTGACCGTGGAGCCGAGCAAACTGAAGCTGTGAACAATCTCAATCTATTCGCCATCCATCCTGACGCTACCGATTGCCTAGCGACCCTATATATACGACAGCCCTAAACCCTGCTCTGTCCCGGGCCAATAGCACTGTCTCCGACACACCTACCCCCATTACCCAAGTCACTGAATAAATCCACCTCATAGAG
>NW_006399818.1:4822789-4833142 GCF_000299155.1 Elephantulus edwardii
AAAATCTCTTTAGCTATAACACTGAATAAAGAGTCTATGGTAGTGGACCTACATCAATACATTTAGACTGATCCAATCTCACATTCTATTCCTTACACCATCATCTTATGCACTTAATACCATTCTCACATATATCACCCCCAGTTTTGTTAGTATTTTTTTAAAAAAGCAAGCAATTATTTAAAGAATACTCTACCTTCTTCTAGATCACTTTCTGTGTTTTACCCTTTGAGACTCACAGAGATTTAAGTTCAATTATACATCTAGAAGTAAAAATGGATGGCATTGTAGGTCAAGCAATGCCTTTTAAGTCTTCTCCCTCAAGGGTGCTCCAGGAAATGCCCCAGCTGTCATCTGAGACAAACTCTCTTCAGACACAGCTGAATTAATGTCACTAAATGAAGAGGGAAATGATAATGGATTTTCTGGTGGGAATGGCTTAGAACATAAAGAAGAAGGAGGAATGTCTTTAGACAAATGAGATGACAGTGTTGGAAGTGGGAGTTTGATAGAATTTAAAGGTCCAATGTTTCCATGTTCTGGATGTTGGACCATATGTCGCCACCATAAGTTTAAGGGCTATATTTCTTGCCAATTAATGTCCTGGCTTTAACTTCAGACATCATTTGAAGTTTAGAATTCAGTTGGTATTGTAACTCAGCCACTCTTAAAATGGTACAACAAATTGTTCTGAATATCAACAATATCAGTTTTTTCACTGCAAGAAATAAAACTTTCTTTTGCGCATGTACAGCCATTTTAAGATCTTTTATGTACCCCTTAAGCTGTACTTTGAAGGCCTTACTGTCATATGCTGTTGAATAGACTGAGATTCATAGTTACCCTATGTACACTAGCTCTGAACTCTACCTTATCCTGAGTCAATCTCACAGTCTCCAGCATACCTATCCCCATTAACTTGGTCATTGTGTCAATCTATCGCATCCAGAGTCGTCCTCTCCTGTGCTGTCCTTCCACCCTTACATGATGTCCTGCAAGGATTAGTCTGCCCTGGCAATAATATGCCCAAAGTATGTCAGACAGAGCTTCAAAATACTTGTCTTCAAGGAACAACTTGATTTCACCCTCTCCAGGAAAAATCTGTTTGTTCTCTCTAAAGAAGCCAATATGTTCAATACTCACACACCACAACTCAAAGGCATCTATTCTTCTTCTGTCATCCTTACTCATTATCCAGCTCTCTGATGCATGCCAAGTAATTGCTGGGACTATGGTCTGGATCAGACACACTTTACTCTCTAGACTGACATCATTGCTCTTCAGCACTCTGGAGAGGTCCCTTACAGCAGATTTTCCTAATACAATTCTTCTTTTGATTTCCTGACTGCTGGTGCCAAAAATGTTGATTATGGGACTGAAGAAGCTGAAATTATTAACAATCTCAATCTCTTTTCCATATATTATGGTGCTGTCAAATGGCCCAGTGGTGACTCTTCATTTTCTTGATGTTGCGCTTCAAACCACACTGAAGACTGCAGTACTTAACGTTTTGCAGCAAACACTTCAGGTCCTTCTTATTTTCAGCAGGCGAGGTTGTGTCATCTGCATAATGAAAGCTGTTGAGTTTTCCTTCTAATCCTGGTACCACATTCCTCCTCATCAAATACAGCCTCCTAAATGATCTGTTCCACGATAGATTGAAAAGATCTCATTGCTGGTGCACTCTTTTCTTGATTTTGAACCATGCAGAGTGTCCTTGCTCTATTCTGATGACTGCTTCTGGGTCTAAGTATAGGTTTTGCACTAGCACAAACAAGTGCTCTTGGATTCCCATTCTTAATGTTAGTCATAATGTTTTCGTGATCTACACAGTCAAATGCCTTTGCATAGTCAATGAAGGCCTGAGTTTATAATTTTTTTGTTTTATTTCTTTCCATCCATTATACTTAAAACCATAACATGATACATCACCAGAATATGAGGCTACAGTTTGAAAAACTGTGAAAATATGCAATGATAGCAACAATGAACATGCACATGATCATGAAGATGGTTCAGGATAAAACACTATTTTGTTCTTGTACATGGAGTTAAAAGTTGAGTCAAAGTCAACTCACATGCTAAGGACATAATCAACTGGGAGATGAGAGAGTATACGGAGTGGAAACAGGTTGTCCCAATTGTACACTTTAGGCAACCCTCAAAAAAAATAAGTCCTCAGCTGGCCTAGCAGTTGGCCCTAAGAGTTGAGTCCATACCCTGAGAAAATGAGAACTGAGGCACAGACTGAGATTTGTACACCAATATTCATAGCAGCATTATTCACCATTGCAAGAGCTTGGGAACAGCTCAAATATCCAACCACAAACGAATGGATTGAGAAATTATGGTACATTCACACAATAGAATATTATTCAGCATTCAAAAGCAATGATTTTGTAAATTATTATCTAACTATAGATAGTTGGATAATAATTTACAAAATCATTGCTTTTGTATGCTGGGTCCTTGGAGAGGGACATCATGCTTGGGAGGGTGGAGGGACAGCGCAGGAGGGGAAGACCCTCTATGAGATGGATTGATTCGGTGACTGGGGTAATCGGGATGGGTGTGTCAGAGGTGGTGCTGTTGGCGCAGGATAGAGCAGGGTTTAGGGCTGCTGTGCATAAGGTCGCTATGAGTCGCAAACGACTCGATGGCACATAACAACAACAACAACAACAACAATTATCTAACTTGGGAGGGACTGGAGAGCATTACACTGAGTGCACTAACTCAGTCCCACAAGGACAAATATCGTATAAAATCATTACTGCAGAATGAGTATAAGGATCCAAGAGGGATGGGATAGGTAGGAAGCAGAGGGATGAGGATGAGGGGGAGGGGGAATTAATCATGGGGTTGTACAATTTGATGAGTGGGGAGTGAGGGAAATTGAAATAATTTCTTCTTTAAAACAATGTATTGGAATTTTGTAAATAAACTAGTAGAAAATGTAAAAAAAAAAAGGAATAGCATATGCAAAAAAGAAAGAAAAATTTGAGTCCATCTGAAATCTAAATGCCAATTTCTAGAATCACAAGCTAAAGAAATAGTTGTTCTTTTAAAACACTAAGTTTTGGAGAGATTTTTTTTAACTTAGAATAAGCTAGCAGTTACCATATTTCAGTGATTCATCTGCAACTAAGATAGTCTATCTTCCTTTCCACTCATTAATAATATGTTAGCAATGATTGTTAGTACGGCTGAGAGATAGCTATGACATTTCCATGCTTCACATCTTTACAAACTAGTGCTGCACAGTAGAAATAAAGGAAAGAGCTTAAAACAACTTCTCACATAACTCCATTCTTCCACGGAGAAAGAGAATTTTTCTCAGACAGCCGTTAGCCAACTTTGGCTTTGTCTTTCACTGGCCATGGCTTATTCACATGACCTCTTCTAGCAATCCCTGAGAAAAATAAAGAGAATGACGATATAAAGTCATTATATGTTTACAAGACCTTAGTTGTTGTTTTGTTTCATCTAATCATTTATGACTCTTAACGACCCTGTGAGTAACAGATCTATACCTTGTCCTCTCCTATGCCAGCCGTGTGTTTGATCCATTGGTGCAGTCATTGTGTCACTCCGTTTTTCTGAGAGTCTTCTCTTTATCTGACATGTAGATTACCATAGCTTCACACACACACATCCAATTTTGTGTTTTTTCACCTCTGGTATCAGTCCTACGTCCCCCAGTTTAAGAACCATGTAAGATCAATTTTGAAAAGCTACAGATGAAGTACATTTTAGAGGGGAAAGATGAGATTTGTTCAATTTTGTATCAACGTGAAGGTCTTTTTATATTATTGTTGTTACCTACCTTTGAGTCAGAATCAACTCAACATTAACCCTGAACCACCCAGTGGATTTTCAGAGGCAGTAAATTACATAAAAGAAAGAGTGCCCATTTTTCTCCTTTAAAACAACTGGTGGATCCAAACCACCAGGCTTTGAGTTGAGAGCTTAATTCCTTATCACTAAGCAACCAGATGTCCTCTTTCTGATATTAGAGTATGGTGTTAAAGGTTTATTGCTTAAAATGTCATTCTTAACCATTGGTAAACTATTTATTTTGTGCGGAAATATTTAGTCTGCTAAAGAGACAGGATGAGGATGGGATGTCAGCTCCCTCCTTCCCCACTAGAGACTTACATAAATGAGCCTATGAGAGCTGAATGCTAGCCCTTTTAGAGGCACCCACTTTGAGCTGTATTACAACTAATAGTATACAATGCTCACTACTCTTGGAAAAACCTACCTACAGTCATGTGAATAATTTCCCTAAATTATTCCCTAAATTAATAATTTCCCTAAATTCTGAGTCCCTAAGAAACCTTCCAGTGAACCAACAAACTCAAGGAGCATAGAGAACTGAAGGAACTGAAAAAAAAGGAGAGACCGTTATCTTGGAAACCATAGAGTTATAGAGCAAATCAAACATTTGGGACACTGTTGACTCCATACTTCTTGTAATTGGTCTGCTACTGATCTTTGCAGAACACATTATGAATATGCAGAGGCAGAGGAGTATCAGCTGTGAACACTGCACAATCCAAGGAAATTAACCATATACTTAAGAAGAGTTGTATATAATAAAAAGAAAGTGAGAAGGACAGTGGCCAGAAATATTAAATAATTGGTGCATAATTTTGCATATGACATATATTTAATTTGAAAACAAAAATATATTGACTGGTTATAGGATATCTATACACATCAAATCAAGTTAATCCAGATATCAGAGTTAAGCTGTTACAGTGTAAAAGAAATTCCAAGTAATTGAATTTTGTTGGGATTTAGGAAGAAGGTTTGAGTATACATATGTCTTTGGGAATATTTGAAGAAAGGGTTCTTGATATGTTGTTGCTGAGTCCCATCGAACCACCTGTGATGCTTAAGCAAGCCCGTGTACATTACCTCTGAACCCGGCCAACCTCATCATGCCTGATGTAACTAATACCATTTCTCCAGTCACTGATTCAATCCATCTCATTCTTGGTCTTCCTTTCCTGCTCTGTCCCTTCACCCTTCTAAGCACAGTGATTGATCCCTCCAGACTATGTGCTTAAAGTACGTCAAACAGAGCTTCAAAATCCTTGACTTCAAGGAGCAGCCTGGTTTCACCTTCTCCAAGATAGACCCATTTGTTCTCTTCACAGTCCACAGTATGTTCAACATTCTACTCCAGCACCACAACTCAAAGCTATCACTTCTTCTTCTATCATCCTTATTATCCAGCTCTCATTTGCATGGCAACTAACTGTGAAGACCACAGCCTGTATTAAGAACACCTTAGTCTCCAGACTGACTTTGTTGCTCTTTAGTACTCTAGAGAGATCCCTGACAGAAGACTTTCCCAATGCAATTCATCTTTTGATTTCCTGACTGTTGATGCCAAGACGTTTGATTGTGGAACCAAACAAACTGAAATTATGAACAATCTCTATTTCTTCTTTGTCTATCATGAAGCTACCAATTGGCCCAGTGGTGAAAATCTTTGTTTTCTACATGTTGATCTTCAATCCATAATGAAGACTGCAGTCCTTGACCTTCTGCAGCAAATGCCCATATCCTCTTCAGTTTTTAACAAACAAGGTTGTGTTATCTGCATAACATAAGGTTCTTGATGAGTCTTCCTCCAATCCTGATACCACATTCCTCCTCATAAAGTCCAGCCTTCCAAATTATCTGTTTTGCCTACAGATTAAAAAGGTGTAGAGATAGGACGCATCTCTGATGCACACCTTTCCTGATCCTGAATCATGCAGTATTTCGCTGCTCTATTCTGACAACTGCTTCCCAGTCCAAGTATAGGTTTCACATGAGCACAATTAATCTTTCTGATCTCCATTCTTCTCAAGGTTAGCTAAAATGTGTGATCCACACAGTCAAATGTCTTTGTGTAGTCAATTAAACAGGTAGACATTCCTCTGGTTCTCTCTGCTTTCAGCCAAGATCCATCTAACATTGCCTATGATGTCCCCGATGTCATGCCTTCTAAAACCAGCCTATACTTCCGGCAAATCTCTGCTGATTTACTGTTTCAGTTGTTTCTTCTGGATAATCTTCAGCAGAATCTTGCTTCTGTGAGATGTTAGTGATATAATCTTCAGCAGGATCTTGCTTGCATAAGATATTAGTGATATCATTAGATAATTTCCACACTCTGCCAGGCTAGCTTTTTTGTGGAATGAGAATAAATATAGACCTCTTCCAGTCAGTTTTCCAGGTAGTTGTCCTCCAGATTTCTTAGCATAACCTGGTGAGCACATCCAGGGCAGCATCTGTTTGCTGTAATATGTCAACTGGTATTCCATTAATTCCTGGGTCCATGGTTTTTTTTTGTTTGTTGTTGTTGTGTTTTGTTTTGTTTTTCCTAATTTCTTCAGAACAGCTTGAACATCCTCATTCATCGCCACTGCCTCTTGATCATTCGAATTCATTAAATTCTTCTTTGTCAGCCAATTATTTTTGGTACTGTGCCTCCGTGTGCTCCTTCTATCTTCTTTTGATGCTTCCTGGGTCATTCAACATTCTGCCTTCAGGATCCTCAAGTATTTCAACTTGAGGTTGAATTCATTCTTTGGTTCCTTCAGCTTAAGAAATTTGCTGAGCCAAGCTTGGCCCTTTTGATTTTCCAACTTAAGCTCCTTGCAGACATTTCATTGTAATACTTTGTCTTCTCAAACTGCCTTTTGAAATCTTCTTTTTAGCTCCTTAACTTCTTCTCTTTGGTTTGGCTTCTTGGATCTGTAAAGCAATTATTCAGAGTCTGTTTTGATATCTATCTTGGTCTTTTCTTTCTCCTCTGTCTTTGTAAGGACTTTTTGCATTCTTCATGATTGATATTCTCGATATCCTCCCACAGTTCATCTTGTCTTCGTTCATTAGTACTCAAGGCTTCAAACCTGTCTCTGCAATGGTCTTTAAATTCTGGTGGAATGTTGCTGTCTGTTTGCTGGCAGGGAGAAGTGACACCCTGACCAGGTAAGAACGAAGGAGATACACCACTCTGGGAGTACTTCAGAGAGCCAACTCTACTTTACTGGGGGTTGCAGTAAACTTATATACAGGCGAGTAAACAGAAAGACAGGATGGGGTGGGATTGTAGATGTGGGACATGTGGATTGGACAGGAGAACCTCAGCTCAGTGCAGAACACTCCCAGCTCAACAGATGTGGCAGCCATCTTCCCTGGTGGTGAGTTTTCTCAAGCTAGAACAACCAAACACAGGAGTATGTATTAAGGGCTGTTGGGTCATATAGGTTTGCACTTATCTGGAGCTAGGCAATCTGTCCTGGCCAGAGGCCCCCTCCTCCTCCCCAACATTCCACAACAATGGGATTCACTTGAGATCAAATTTTGACTCTTGTGAATTCTATCTGATTTTCTGTTTGAACTTTCATATAAGTCTGTTCCACAGTTAGCACCTGGCCTAGTTTTTACAGCTGATATTGAACTTCTCCAGCAATTTCTTCCACAGATATAGTCAGTCTGCTTTCTGTGTTGACCATCACGTGAAGTCCATGTGTATAGTTGCCATTTCTTAGAAAAAGTGTTTGCAATGAATAGGTCATTGGTTGTACTGAATTCTATCATTATGTCTCCAGGTTCATTTCTGTCTCTAAGTTCATATTTTCTGACTACTGATTCTTTTTCCCTATTCCCAACTCTTGTATTCCAATCACCAATTATTATCAAAGTATGAGGAACAGATTATTCAGGAGTCTGGGCTCTGTGAGGTGAAGTGTGCCATCAGGATTGGAGGTAAAGTCATCAGCAATCTGTGTTATGCAGATGACACACCCTGCTTGCTGAAACCGAGAAGAACCTGAAGCACTTATTGCAGAAGGTCAAGGATTGCAGCCTTCAATATGATTGAAACTCAACATCAAGAAAACTGAGTCGATTGGCAGCATCATGGCAGACAGTGAAGAGACTGAGATTGTTGACAACTTCAGTTTGCTTGGCCCTACAATCAACACTCTTGGTACCAGCATCCAGGAAATCCAAAGACAAATGAAAGTCTGCTGTCAGAGACTTCTTCAAGATACTAAGGAGCAACGATGTCATTCTGGAGACCCATCTTACATACTCTGGACATGCTGCAAGACAGGATAAGTCGTTGGAAAGGGATGTAATGCTTGGGATGGTGGAGAGACAGTGCAAGAGAGGAAGATCTTCTATGCAATGGATTGATTCCATCACTGGGATAATAGGGATGGGTGTATCAGATACAATAAGGTTGGCAAGAGATAGAGCAGGGTTTAGGGTTGTCGTACATAGGGTCCCTATGAGTTGTAAGTGACTCAATTGCACGTTAACAACAACTTGGTTGCATGTTCGATCGATTCTTGGCAGTAAACAAAGTCCTCTGTTTCCTCCTTTTTGGCCCTAGTTGTTGGTGCATATATTTGAATGATAGTAGTATTAAACAGGTCTTTCTAGTATGCGTGTAGAAATTATACTGTCACTCACAATTTGTTATTTCACAATGGTTCTAGAAATGATCTTTTTACCTATTAACAAGGCACCATTTTCCCCCTCAACTTTTCAATTTCAGTGTAGTATGATTATCTGATTAAAAATGTCTCATGCCAACCCATTTCATTTCACCAAAGATAAGCAATGAAATAGGGAACATTCTACAATGCATTAATGCATTTAAAGTTATCATTCTGAGTAATAGATAATCTAAATAATAATAATGCATAGTCACTTATTTTATTACAGTAATAAATCTGTAAATAGGGCTCAGAACAAGGCAAAGATGGAGTTTGGAGTTCTACTAAAAAGCAGTTTGTAATTGGAACCCAGTTTCTGGCAAATGAAGTGTATTCATCTTCTGTAAGAAAATTCCACTCAATGCAAGGAAGTACTTGATAACATTTTGGTCTTAATGTCAGTAGTTTGGGTTGCTTTGAGAATTCAAGAGATGCATGTCACTGGAAATGTTCAAGGAAGAGGAGGTAGTCACTTGTTAGGAGTTGTATAAGTAATAATCATGTAATAGATGAGGTGTGAAATGAACAAAGCTATAATATATACAATAATGATGATTTTACTTAGTTGCTAGAAACAGATATAATACAAATAATGGAGAAGCTATAGTTAACAAAACTCCTACTTCTTCTTCAGCCTAGTAGTAATGATCTGTGCTGTAATTCTAAAGGCGCATAGTTCAAGTCTACCCACTGCTCTGCAGGAGAAAGATGAGCAATCCCCTCCCATGCAATTTATTGCCTCTGAAAACCTGCCTCTGAAAAAAGGGTCAGGTATGGGTTAGTTCTGACTCTTTGGTCCACAACAACAAAGAACTGTCTCAGTTTCTATATTTTAGTGTCATTTTATATCCAATTCTTTCTTTTCTCTGTCCTAAACCAGTCCCATTATCTCCGTAACAATTACCTTCATATGGTGAGTACCCATTCATGTGATTTTATGTACCAGATTTACTCACATTCTGAGTGGACTATAGAAGAAATGAAATGTTTAGAGTAAAAGAATAAATTAATGAATGAATCACTTATAATAACCTTCTAGTCAAAAGATGTATTTCTATGCTTACAAAGGCTACCTCTTTTTCATCTCTCAAATTTTATGGTGTTATGGTAGCTTAGTGGCAAGAAGCTGTACTGTCAACCAAAAAGCAAACAGTTCAAATCCACCAGTTGTTCCATAGGGAAAAAGATGACCAATCATCTCTCATGTGATTAACTGCCTCTGAAAACCCATTAGTGAGTCAGCTGTGATTTGGTTCAGGTTCAAACGTACTAAGTAACATCAACAATTTACACGTTACGTCAGCCTTATCAATAGCAAAAGGGTGTTTGTAAATGATGTGGAAGCTGTTGCTAATGAACATTTTGTGTCTGGTTCCTCAAATGGGCTTAACAGTATAACCATCTCTCCTACTTCCCATTTCAGATAAGCAATTTTCAATCCAGAATCCATTTTGTGCTTGATTTATATTTGTTAATACAACTAGTAAAACCCACTTCAAACTCATTGCTCTCCAGTTGGAATAGACTCCTCATTGATCCTTTTGTGAGTTATTGAGGATTGTAAATCACACCAGAGAAGAGCATGGGAGAAGGCTGCCATCTTTTTGCCAAGGGTCCACTAGTGGATTCGAACTGTGAGTGTCACTGTTGGGTTAGTGGTGCAAGCCAATAAGAACTACACCATGAGTGTTCCCTACACAGTTTCTTTTTTATGTATTCCAATTTATCAAGCCTTTTTATTGATTTATGCCTTTTTTTTCTTTAAAAATGTGTAGTCATTATTCCTCATTTACTTATGATACTCTTATTTAATTTACAAACATCTTCCAAATGATTTCTTATG
>NW_006399818.1:4833242-4835339 GCF_000299155.1 Elephantulus edwardii
ATTATCTGAAATGTCCCCAGTTCAAGAAACCATGGTAACATTCACTGTTATTTCCTAACCAGCCTCTCTCCGTCTTTCCATCTGTGTTTTCTTCACCTGTTTCTTCTTCTTAGAATAGCCAATTATAGGGTTGTTGTTGTTGTTGTTGTTTGGGATTTTTGCTTTGTTGTTTTTTGTTTTGTCTTGGGGTGTGTGTGTGTGTGTGTGTGTGTGTGTGTGTGTGTGTGTTAAGACAGGGAATACTTTATTCAAAACCCATCAGAGAAATTAGCATCTTGGGTCTGTGACAAAGAGTTTGTGTTTAAAAGAATGAGTCAATAGTTGTATATGAAGTATACGCTGATTCACGTAAATTAAGTGATCAATCCACAAATTTCCAATGTTTAAAAGAGAATACGCTTCCCTGTAAAAGCAGCACTTTTGTGATATTTTAACTTTCGTATTCTTCTCCTTCTTCCTCTCCCTCTCCTTCAACACCCTTTCTTTCAACATTCACCTCTTCATAATCCTTCTCCAGGGCAGTCACATCCTCACGGGTCTCTGAAAATTCTCCTTCTTCCATCCCCTCTCCCATGTACCAGTGAACAAAGGCACACTTGGCATACATCAGATCAAACTTGGGCTCGCCTCAACTACAAATATAGCTTTTAAGATGAGGATAGCATCACATTACTCCTCTGTTTAAAATTAATAATAATAACAACAATACATAAACTTGTTATTACACTTTTTAGAAATGTCCTATGGGGTTTTGCAGGATCTATTTACTTTCCACCTTGCAAATCTGTTCCCAGCTTTACAGTATTCCAACCATATTAATCAAGCCATCCATATTCTGAAACTTGTTCTCCCAAGTAAGGCCAGACATTGCTAATTCCCCCTTCCAATCTCAGGTTAACAACCATTTTTTCAGAGCTATTTTCTTCACCCCTCATTTCAATCCCTTGTAGTTTTCATTGAAAGTGTAAATTACAATTTAAAATTTTTAAAGTGTTTACGGGATCATTTGTGTTTATCATTATATACTCAGTTTATTAATAACTAGAATGAGTTGTCAGCAATATGATGGCACTTAAGAACAATAACAACAGCAGAGCAGAGACCATGGAAGAAAGAAACAAATATCAATTTTTAAAAAGATGCATAGTCTTTGAAACTCTATGGGACAGTTCTCCACGGCCTTTAGGGTGGCTAAAAGTCATAATTGACTCAATAATCAAGATTTTTTTTGGTTAGATGCCATCGAATTGTTTCATACTCATAGTAACCCTGAGACCAGCAGAATAAATGCACAATCCTGCATTCTCCTCACAATATCTGCTCTGCTTATGCCCATTGTGACAGTTACAGTATCAACCCATCACTTTGAAAGTCTTTCTGTTCCTCACTAACACTATCCTCAGCATGATGTCCTTCTCCAGGGACTGGATCCTCTTGGTAACATGGCCAAAGTATTCAAGACAAAGTCTTGTTTATAAAGAGACAAATTTGTTTCTCCTTTTGGCAGCTCATGGTTTATCCATTATTCTTTCACAATATCATAATCTAAAGATACCAATTCTTCAGTTATCCCAACTCAATTTAAACAGGATTGAGATTATATATATATATATATATATATATATATATATATATATATATATATACACATACATGCCGAAGCCACATGCATCTGGAAACTCTATGAGCATACAGAAATGATGATAGTTATAGAACAAGGTTCAGGTCTTTTGTTCATATGGTCACTATGAGTCCTGCTTAACTTAATGGCACTTAACAATAGATGATAGATAGATAGATAATAGATAGATCGCTAATGTTGTTGTTATTGTTTTGTGCCATTGAGTAGCTTGTGACTCATAGTGATCCTATGTAAAACAGCTCTAAACCCTGCTGTATCTCGACCCAATCGTATTGCCTCCGACATGCCTAGCCCATTATCCCAGTCTCTAAGTCAGTCCATCTCATCGAAGGTCTTCCTCTCTTGTACTGTCCCTCCACACTCTCAAGTGTAATGTTCCTCTCCAAGGACTGGTTCCTCCTTGCAACATGCCCAAAGTAAGTCAGATGAAGCTTCAGAATCCTTGCCTCCAAGGA
>NW_006399818.1:4835574-4837466 GCF_000299155.1 Elephantulus edwardii
TTTTCTTTTTATTATTTTTTGTGCATGTATCATCAAATCAGATCTGACAAGTACAGGAGTAGATTTTCCCTCCACCAGCAGCATCTGGTGGATTCGAACCACACACCTCTGGGATTGCAGTGCAGCTTCTTGCCACTATGCCAGCAGAGCTCATGAGAATTTATTTTTTTAATCTAAATATATATATGCTGAAGATGTGGATTGTGGATTAGGTGTTGCGGAGTCAACACAACTCATAGCAACTTAATGAACAACAGTTCTGAACTTTGTTCTATCCTGCATCATCTTCAACATCTCTGAAATGTGCAAGCTCATACCTGTAGTCACTTTGCCAATCTTTTCCTCTGGCCCTCCACCTTTCCCAGAATAATGTCTTTTTTCCTCAAGGACTGGTTACTCTTGTCCAAAGTATATGAGATGAAGTTCATTATTCGTTCCTGTAAGAAGCATGGACACAACCATGGTTACCCTTACTCTAAGACATACCTGTTTGTTCTTCGGGTAGTCCTTGGAATATTCAGTACTCTTCACTGGTACTATTAGTTAAAGGCATTGGTTCTTCTTTGATGTTCGGTATTGGTTGTCCAACTTTTAGATGCAAAGCAACCCATTGAAAATACCATGGCATGGATCAGAAACAGCTTAGTCTTTAAACCAACATCTTTGCTCCTTAGCACTTGGAAAGGTTTTTGACAACAAATTTCCCTAAATCCATCATGACTTTTGGGTTTTGTTTTTTTTTTAATGTTGTTACTATTGTTCTTGATTGTGGATCCCAGTAATATGAAATCATTGACAACTTCTATCTTTTCTCCATCTATCATGATGTTTCCATAAGTCCAATGCTGAGCATTTTTGTTTTCTTGATATTGAGATGTAATCCATATTGAAGGCTGCAGTGTTTGATCTATAGTAAGTGCTTCTAGTACTAGTAACTTTCTACAAACAAGGTTGTGTGATCTGCATAACACAAGTTGTTGATGTCTTCCTCCAATCCTAATGTCATATTCTCTTTCATAGAGTCCAGCTTCTCCAGTGATTTTCTTAGCATGTTGATTTCATAAGTATAGAGAAATAATACAGCTCTGACACACATATTTCCTTTCTTTAAACCATGCAATGTTCCATTGTTCTGTTTGGACAATTGCTTTTTTGTCTAAGTATGAGTTTTACATGAGCACAATTAAGTGTTCTGGGATACCCATTTTTCTAAGTGTTAGCCATTATCTGTTATGATCCATACAGTAAAAAATGTCTTTGCATAGTCAATAAAATGCAAGTGAATGTCTTTCTGATATTCTCTGTTTTCAGCAAAGATTCATCTGACACGATCAATGCTATAGCTTGTTCCACAATCTCTTCTGAATCTAGCTTGAAATTTTAACAGTTTCCTGTCAATGCAACATTTCTGTAATCTTGTAATAATCATCAGCAGAATTTTACTTGTGTATGCTATGAATGATATTTTTTAGTAATTTTTTAATTATGTTGGATTGGGACCACCTGTTTTAGAATGGGAACAAATATGGATTTCTTCAAGTCAGCTGTCCAGCTGACTTGCAAATTTCTGGAGTAGAATGGTGAGGACACCCAAGGCTGCATCTATTTGTTATAGTCTGTCAGTTGGTACCCTACTAATTTTCAGCCTTTATTTTTGCAAATGCCTTCTGTTAAATTTTAACTTCTTACTTCAGTACCCTTGTTTGTTGATCATATGATACTTCCTTAAATGTTTCGTTGTCATTCAGTTCTTTTTTCATACAATTATTTATCCGTAATTCAAAACCAGTATTCTGCATTCAATTTCTTTTGTTTCTTAATTTGTATAAGTTCCATTTGTTCATGTAATTAAATTCATACCATAAAACCTTTCTTAAAACTAAATAGCAGTT
>NW_006399818.1:4837566-4839256 GCF_000299155.1 Elephantulus edwardii
AGCCCCACCTAGCAACATGTCCAAAGTATGTTGGACATAAAAAAGTATGCTCTCCAAAGAGCACTCTGGCTGCAACCTCTCCAAGACATATTATCTGCTATTATTATTTGGTATCATGTATTATTAATACCGTAATTTCCCCTGAAATTACATGTGAATACTGTTGCTATGGTGCAAATAGCCAGAGAGCAATTAATGGTCCTACTGGGATGGTCAATTTTTTTGTGACTGCAAAAACTTGCAATGCCTCAGTGACTTCCCATTGCCAATTTGGATAAAGTCCCAGTTGCTTGCAAGGCTTTCAAAATCCTTCCTAAATAACGGTCAAAGAACAGGAAGACAGAAGAGGAAATACAAAAGGTCAGTAAACACTGGAATAATATTCTGCATCCCTGGTACTCAAAGAAATACAATTAAAATGTTGGCATACTGTGTTTCGTACTCACATTAGCAAACCTTTGGTGTGTGTGATAAACTTTGGGTAGAAATAAAAAACAAAACAAAACAAAACCAACAACAATCAAAAAACTCACCCCCAAAACTGATGACTATTACTTGCTCTTTTTCAGAACTAGAAATAATTAAATTGTTACAGTGCGATTGTGACAGGACAGAGCAGAGTTTAAGGCAGTTGTACACAGCGACTCGAAGGCACATAACAACAATAACAACAAATAGTAGTTTCTAGGAAATGGCAGAAATTCTCCATACTTTAACAACCTTATTACCTAATGACTTTAATTAGAAAAGTTTCTTATCTCTTTATGATAAAAGTCAGAATTCTAAACATATGTAAATGAGTCACAGGACAATTACCAGGCATAGCCTAGAAATTTTATTATGAGATAGTAGAAATGCTTGTATTAGTTCTCTAGAGGATAGAGTCAAAAAGAAAGAAAAAAAATAGTGTAAAGGTAATTCACCCTTCTGTACTTCCACAAACGGTGCATATGTGATGATATATAGCTTATAGTGTTGTGAAGAGCAATTAAAAAACACTTGCAATAACCAACACATGCTAATACATATAGGCATCTCTTTTTCTCTCTCTCTCTCACTGTCATCAAGTCAAAGCCAACCCATGGACCAGCCCATAACCCTCCATTGGGTTTTAGAGCCTATAAATCATCTGGGGGAGATTGTTTATCTTTGTCTTATGGAGTTGCTGGTAGATTAAAACTGCCAGAGAAATACAGTATTTGGATTAACAGTGTGACTCCCCACTGACTATATTGTTGACTTCGACCTCACGATCTCATAATTAATAAACATAGAATAATAAACAGTCATCAGAACAGAGCAAGGGAACACTGCATGGTTCAAAATTGGGAAGGGAGTACGCCAGGGATGCATCCCATCTCCATACCTTTTCAATCTATACGCAGAACAGATTATCCGGGAGGCTGGCCTCTATGAGGAGAAATGTGGGGTCAAAATTGGTGGACGATTTATCAACAATCTGCGTTATGCAGATGACACAACCCTGCTTGCTGAAACTGAAGAGGACCTGAAACACCTGCTGCAGAGGGTTAAGGACTTCAGCCTCCAATATGGATTGAGGCTCAATGTCAAGAAGACAAAGATTCTCACCACTGAACCAATTGGCAGCATCAGGATGGATGGTGAAGAGATTGAGATTGTACACAGCTTTAGTTTGCTTGGCTCCACAGTCAACAGTCTTGGCACCAGC
>NW_006399818.1:4839356-4841138 GCF_000299155.1 Elephantulus edwardii
GAGATAGTGCAATTGGCACAGGACAGAGTGGAGTTTAGGGCTGTTGTACATAGATAGGGTTGCTATGAGTCGCAAGTGACTGGACGGCACATAACAACAACAACATATGCATTGACTTCAACCATCAGGGAGGAAAATATAGAAAAAAAGGCTAGAAGAAGTACAGTAAAATATTCTCAATAATTTCCCCCTGTAAAGTATGTAGAGTTATATATGATTTATGTTTTTTGCTATATGCTTTTGTAAATTCTTGATGTCTTTGGATAGGTATACTACTGCTTGTTGTGATGCTGAAACAGGATTTATAAACAAATCAAACATAGGCCATTAGAAACAAACCTTTACCACTGATTTTAGACCATTTTCTCAAACTTGTATCATAAAATGGTTTACAATCAAGTCACCATGAATATGCCATATACTTACACATCACTGTGCCCTTTCTAAAATGTGACATTTTTTCCCAATGTTCCTTTTACCCAATTCTCTTAAATACTTTCTCAAAGAAACCCACACAGAGAAATTGGGGTTTTCTCCTGAAATCTCATTGATCCCCAGGGACACCTCCAGGATAACATTTGTTACACCGTCTTGTGCTACAATCTGTTAACTTGTCCTCTTCACAATCATCTGACATTTCCTAGTGGCTTTGCAGAACCCAATACAGTACTAACTTAACATAACTTTAAGGACCCTTGGTAATATATATTTTATTACATGTCAAACCATTAACCAACAAGTCAGGCATTCGAATCCACCAGCTCTTTCGCAGGTGAAAGGTGGGCAGTCTCCTCTTATCAAGATTTACAACCTCAGAAGCTAATTGGAGGGACAGCATTGAATTGAAATCAACTCAATGGTAATGCGTTTTATTTGGTTTATTGTAACTTTATCATCACCTATTTGTACTTCCATATCCTCAGCCGAGCACTGGTTCATGGTCATTGTTGCTTTTATGTGCTATTGAGTTAAATATGACTCATAGCAAACCTTTGAACAGATCCAAACCCAGTCCTATTCTGTATCACCCTCACAATCTCTGGCATACCATTTTATAGTCAATTTCAACTCATGGCAATCCTCTATCCAGCTTCTGAGCTCTAAATCTTGATAAGAGGAGACTGCCCATCTTTCTCCCAAGAGTAGCTGGTGGACTTAAATGGCTAACTTTTGCTTAGAAGTTTGCTATACTACCAATGGGCCTTAAAGTTGTATTAGGGTGTCCTTGTTTGAGTATTTTTAAAATTTTTATTCATATTGTGTTTCATTCTATCATTCCCATTCATTATGTTTTATAAAAATAATTACCACTGAACTATGCCCACCAGTACCCTGTCTTTCCAGAGCCCCACTCGATCTTTCCCATTTCCTTTACTCCCAGCCCACCTACCAAATCATGGAACGCTATGATTTGCCTCCACCCATCTTCACCCCTCTGCTCCCCCACACACTTTTAGATTCTCATACACATTTCATTGGTTATCTTTCTGATGTAGTAATTTTCAAAACTGTTGCTTCTGAGTGCTGCATGGTATTGCATCCTGTGAATGTACTCATAGACACCCTGCTAATGATGGAACTGAACCTTGCCCGATCCTGTGCCAACTTCATCATCTTTGACACAAATCATCATTCCACAGCGCAGAAATATACTGAATAAGGAGGCAAAAGAGCTTTATAAATAAAAACGAGAGATGTACAAAGCATCTAACACTCCTTGGTAAGGTAGCATCAATACCAAGCTTAATGAAACGAAAATAAATCCCTTCCTTTAAAAAATAA
>NW_006399818.1:4841238-4846734 GCF_000299155.1 Elephantulus edwardii
AGAATAAAACATTGCCACTAAGTTATTTCTGTCAGTGTTCTGAGTTAAACATCAAATTCTTGGATTGTCTTTTTTGGGTTATGTTCATAGATTTACACTTGGTTTTTGTTTTGAGTTTGGAAGCTATTTAAGGAGCTTTCATGAAATCGTTTCTGACCAGAGAACTCAGAGATGAAGTATTTCTTTGCATGTGAGGCAGACAGCAACACTTCCCATAATGTCCAAATGTAATTTTTCATCAAACCTGTAGAAAACTTTGAACGTGCCCTAATTTTTACCAATGAGTCTAATAGACCTGGATTAAACTGCAGGGAAGATGAGAATATAAATTTCATTCCTTTCATTCCTTGTAATATTAGGGTTTGTATTCTTTCCAGCCGTAATAACCTCTAGACTTCAACAAAATTGAAAACCTTTAAATAGCCTTTCACAACCTTTCAGTGGAGTAATGAAGTTTTAAGTGCTCACCGGGGATTTTTCAGTTCAGAAAAATCTAAGCAGCAGTGGATATTAAAATCTAATGTTTACTTCAACACTTTTACAGCCTAATGGGTTTTTCTGACAGTGTAATTTTTAAAAGGTTGGGTTTCATTTATTAATACAGTGTACTCATGCTGGAAACCTTTCTTCTTTAAGGACTCTGGTGGGAGTCTTATGGTTAAACCTTGGTTGAAAGCCAGAGTGATCAGCAGGGACAGGGAAAACAG
Organism: Elephantulus edwardii; assembly: GCF_000299155.1. Classification (NCBI taxonomy): domain Eukaryota; kingdom Metazoa; phylum Chordata; class Mammalia; order Macroscelidea; family Macroscelididae; genus Elephantulus; species Elephantulus edwardii. The sequence continues at coordinate 4,841,946 of NW_006399818.1, forward strand.
AGACCTGAAAAAGGACTAGCTAAGGCTGCAGCCAAGCAGGTTGTTTGGGGTTTAGAAAATGAGGAAAAGTCCTCCCTTTATGATGATTTCAACACTACAGGAGGTGAAAAAACAAACGCAGGATGTGGAGCCCCTCTGTGCACATAATTATGAGTATGTGAGTCACTGGAGTCGAGGTAGTTACTCACCAGCCAAAAGGTCTGCCTAGGAGATCCAGCTGTTCGCTAAGCTGATGGGACTGACACAGTTCGCTGAAGCCCTTCTACCAAGAGCCAGTGGGTGGGTGTTTGGAAACCAAGGAGAAATTGCAGGGTGAGCAACAGGCAGATCCGCACGTAAGGAGAGAGAGGATGTGATCGGGAAAGATTCCATTTTACACACTGTGTTGCTAAAACTCAGAGAGCACCCAAATGAGTCTCAATCAAGTTGTATTAAAAATAAAATAAACTTATAAAGCCTCACTTCTCATAAAAATAATGCCTCCATGTAGATAATAGAGATTTGTACGGTAAGACTAGGAAAGAGAAAGATTTCTTCCCGTTCACTGTGATGGGGTTTCACTGTGATGTATTAGTCACTCAGGTAATTATATTATTCCAGCACGCTATTTTTAATTATGAAATCAAGGTACCACTTAAGTATACAACAGAAAAGAATAGAAACTAAAGGAGATTGATGGTCCTGAAGGGTGCATAGCTTGGCAAGGTTTTCATCTTCACATTTGACAAATAGGGGTGTTTTTTTTTTTCTTGTTGTTCTCCTCCTCCTTCTTCTTCTGCCCCTCTCCTCCTCTTCCTCCTCCCTCTCCTCTTCCCCCTCTGTCTCCACTCCCTTCTCCTGCTCCTTTCCCTCCTCCTCCTCCTCTTCCTCCTTCTCTTCCTCCACCTCCTCCCTCTTCTTTTTCTTTTTGTGTGTTCAAATATCACCCCAAAATGGAAAAATTACCTGACTATATAAAGGAAACTTTAGAGCTATGGAATAAACATTAAATAATCGCTTGGGTAATGTTACAGCAATATCAGAACTCATTATTACTACTTGAAAGAGGATGATAGATTTTCAGAGGACTTAGAAAATTCACCTAAAAAACCAAAGCTAAGATTACCTACAGACTGCAAACCAGAGAGAGGCATCACTATTCAGAACATGGCATTTGAAGAAATTTCATATGTCATGAAGATATTTTCCTGTCGTTATATTCCTGTACCATAATGATTACATATTATCTTGGTTGCTCTGCTTTAAATGTTAGTAAGGACCTGACTGAGAGTCATGGCAAACATCTGTTTTTCTGTTTAAAAAACTCCTTATTAGCATTAATGTTGACTTCTCCACTAAGATCCTGTCCAGTTTCCCTAACTACTTTGGGGCATCTCAAATTTGGGGTACGTAATCTTAGCATATCTCAAAGAAAGTTGACCATTTACCCTGTCTCAAATCTCTCATTTCCATCAATGGCAGGTTTTCAGCATTTTACATCTGCTTTGGAATTATTTTTATGCAACCACTGCAGTCCATCTGCTACTGCATGTGGAATGCTGAGTTATTCCAAACATCTCTACAATTTGTGACTACTGCTATTCTAAGCATCTATCCTATTATTCCCAGTCTATAGTCCTTAACCAACAAACTTAGTTCTTCTCTCCAAATTTTAAGTCAAATAATACCCTTTGCTTTATTTTTTATCCCATTTGCATTCATTAATATCATCAGCCACTCAATAAATGTTTCTTGTATGTTGACTATGTGTCGTACAATGGTGGATTAGACACTGGGGCATGAAAATGTAATTGCATAGTAATTACATCTTCCTTAAGATGTAACAGTCTGGTGGGAAGTAGGACTCATGAACCAACAGTTACAAAATAGCATATGTATGTATGTATGCAGCTTCTTGCCACTAGGCCACCAGAGCTTCCTTACGGATATATAGAATATAATTATTTACTATTGTTGTTGCTGTGTGCCATCCAGTCAGAACTGACCAATAGCTGATCCTCTGGTGGGTTTTCGGAGGCAAGTAATCACATGGGAGGAGATTGTCCATCCTTCTCCATGGAGTAGCTGGCAAATTTGAACCAAGTGTCTTTGGGCTTGCAGCACACCTCCTTAGCAGTAGGCCACCAGAGCTCCCTATTATTGTTGTGGTATCTATGAAGTACAGTAGGAACACAGAACAAGGACCAAAAATCATGTATTCTTCTTGAAAGACTCAGAAAAGATTTCAACTTTTTAATACAGCAATATTTTTTATGTTGTATGCATACCAAGAAAATCCTAGGCTGCTTTCTATTGCATAAAGTTCAGACCTCCCAGTTTGAATTGACTACATTAAACCAATCGCCTTCCAACATGTATCATTCTGTGGATAGCTTCTTCACGGAAGTCTTTCATCCTGGCTAACCCAAATCCCTTCTGCAACTTTGTCATTGATCATCTTCTCTTATGCAGATTCACTCTAACACTCCCTTCTAACTCTCCAATTCTAACTTTTCATTCACACACAAACACATACAGAGAGAAGGAGCGAGTGCAAACCTCCATCTATTGCTATTGAGTCAAATCTGACTCCAAATACTACCCATCAGGCTTCTGAGGATAGAAATATCAGCAGGAAGAGACCGCCTTGTCTTTCTCTAGTGCAGCTTCTGTGAGCTCCATCAGGCAACCTTTTGAGAACCATCCCAACACTTGGCCTACTACTATGCCTCTAGTCTTCCCTGACAGTCATCTTCACTTTCTTTGCCCATTGAGGGAAATGACTATAATACTTCCCATTTTGCTATTCTATAAGCTTTTCATATATTCCTAAATAGATTGCAGATTCCTAAAGAAATCACTAGTCCCTTGCACATTTTTCAGAGAGTTCTGATGGCTTAGTGGTAAGTAATTGTGTTGAAAATACAAAGGTATGTGGTTCAAACCCACCCTTCACAGCAAGGGAGAAAGGTATGCACAGTCTCCTTCCATGAGATTTACTGTCTCTGAAAACTGATGTTAGGGTCAGCTATGATTTTTCCTGACTTGGTGGCACCTACCAACAGCAACAAGTACATGGCAAAGTCTATAGGACAATGCACTGCCAACACAATGCCCAAACCTCTCTAGAAGTTCTAATTCATCAGGGCTGTGTGGGAGAGAGACTCGTGGTCTTCTCTTGTACAATCGACAGCCTTAGAAATCCAATGGTGGCAGAGCTATGAGTAGATTTCTACTCTATGGGAAAGAGAGAAGGAGAACATAGTACAGGGTTAACACCCATCATGTTATCAGACTAATCCTTGTTTGTGAAGTGAATAAATAATTACACAAAATATTTATCTAAGGCATACATATCTTTTCATTGCTCATTTAACATTTTGTGATGTATCACAGTGTCTATATTTTGATGATGCCATTTATGCCTGATTCTTTCATGAAGGTATATTCTTCCCTTCTACTTAGAGAGAGACCCTTAGATTCTCATTGATAAGAAACATTTCTTGGACTTATTTCTAATTCAGTAGGTATATAATGTCCTTCTTCTAAGGAGTTCCAGACACCGTACTGAGTCTCTGGGGAACTCTTGAGGCTAGACTATAATGATATCTGCCCTCCTTGCACTGATAACATTGAGGAGAAGTCTGATTATTATTCCATCCAGAGACATTTTATACTAACATACCAACAAGCAACATATAATGTAGCTAGGAGGTCATTATCCAGAGGTAATATTTGGAAAGAAATTGGGAGATGTTTCACTGGCATAAAGTCAGTTTTGACCCACAGCTATCCTTCATCAAGTTACTGAGGATACATATCTTTATGGTAGGATATTGCATGTCCATCTTTGCCTCATCCAGTGCCTGGTGTATTAGAACTCTCAATCTTATTGTTCAAGGAATAACACACTATACCACCATCATGAAGAATAGATAGATGTTAACACAGGAAAGAGGAAATTTCATATGAGAGAAGAAATAGCAAGGGTTAAGACTGAAAGACAAAATGAGAATGGTAAAATCTATGCTTGGGAGCAGGGGGTGGTGGAAATAAATGTCCCTGGATCATAAAATGAAGAGAAAGAAAATTGAGAAGGTAGGTAGTTGACAGCCAAGTTGTGTTGAAGTCTTTGAGAGACACCCTAAAGCTCATAAGGAGCTATTTAGGGTCTTGAGAACAAGTGGTTGACCTAAGAAAAACCTGTGTTTAGAAAGTTTATTCAAGTAAAATGAGGAATGGAATAGAAGAAAGAAAGAAAACAATCAAAGATCAATGGGAGGAGGCTGTATTCTACAGCAGACTACAATGGATGAGATTGAAGACAAGTACAAATTAAGTGTTTGCTTAAGAAGATGAGGTACTATAGTCTTCAATATGGATTGTATCTCAACATCAAAGACATACTCACCACTGGGCCAACTGGGTGCACCATGATAGAAGGAGAAGAGAATGAGATTGTTAACAAATTCAGCTAGTGTGGTTCCACAGTCAACACTCTCGGCACCAGCAGTCAGGAAATCAAAAGACAAGTTGCATTGGGAAAATCCTCTCCCAGGGACCTCTCCAGAGTCCTAAAGAGAGATATCAGTCTCGACACTAAGGTGTGCCTGATTCAGGCCATGATTTTTGCAATTATTTGCTACTTATCAGAGAGCTGAACCATGACTAAGGATTACAGGAGGATAATAGGTACCTTTGAGTTGTGGTGTTGGACAGAAATACTGAACATCCCATGGTCTACCGAGAGAATAAACAAATCTGTCTTGAAGAGTGTAAAATCAAGGTGCTCCTTGGAAGCCAGGATTTT
>NW_006399818.1:4848099-4873630 GCF_000299155.1 Elephantulus edwardii
TCCTGTGCCCATTTTTCTATTGGATTATTTACCTTTATCTTGTTGTCCACCCTGTCTTTTGAGAAGGACATTATGCCTGGAAGGGTAGAAGGACAACACAAGAGAGGACGATCCAGAATGAGATGGATTGACACCATAAATGGGGTGTTGGTATCAGGTGTGTTGAACCAGTAAGATTGGTTCAGGATAGGACAGAGTTCAGAGTTATTGTACACAGAGTGGCTATGAGTCACAGGCGACTCAGCAGTACATAACAACAACAGTACCAGTAGCAAATTAAGCAACTACTTGGAGAAAGAAAGAGTTCTGGTAGCCTATTCCACCGTAGTTGCTCTTCTGCTTCAAATGTCATACCACTTTGGTGGTTCAGATCTACCAGTTGTTCTATGGAGAAAGATGAGTAATCACTTCTTCTGTGATTTAAGCCTTGGAAACTCATTAGATGGCCAGCTATGAGTTGATTATGACTAGATGGCGATGAGTTTTAATTTTGAGGAGAAAGAATGATCAGAATATGGTATTAGGATTTAAAAGCACTTATTTAGGAATCAAACTTGGAAAATGCTAATGCTTTGGATTCTGACAGACTAGGTTCAAGTTTTGATTCTTCCCTTTGCTTGCTGGATAATTTTGCTATTTTTGTCCTTTTTAGGATAAAATTATAATTTTATCTGGCTCCCAGAAGTTAGGGAACAATATACTTCAAAAAGAGAATGCAAGCAAATCTATTTCATTTAGCATCAAGCACAAAGGAGGCCCGCAAATATTATTACTCATTTTTCTTCTTTTTCTCCACATGGGAGTACAACAGAACCAGTATACGTTTTCCAGGAAAATCATAGCATGATGTGGCCTTTTATTGGTAATCTTGATAGGACACATAGATGTTTTGCTCTTTTTTACATAATACCTACCTGAATGATGGCAGGGTCTTATAAACACTAAAGTCAAGTGTTGTCAACAGACTGACATAATATAAGAGAAGAAGGAAGAATCTGAAAGGAGAGAGAGAAAAAATATTAATAGAGATAATTGCAAAGGGACCTAGATGGTGCATAAAAGTCATCATCCAGATGCTTCCTCAATTCAAAAATAAGTGCATACAAGACAATTTGCTCTGAAAAAAAAAACTGAAAAATGAAAAGGGTGGAAGTTTCTAGCAACGTACAAAGAAAGATGTTCTCATAATGAAACTGTTATATGGCCTAACACAGATGGAGCATATGTTTACATTTGAGGACTTATTGGCAACACTTATTTATTACTGCAGTGGAATGTTAATCCTGTGTGAATTTTCTCGTTTCAGATGAATAGTTTAAATTTTGTAGAAAAATAGTGAATTACCAGAATGGCCACATTAATCTTTCATTCCAGTGAATAACTCCTCAAGAATTTTACCAGAAAAGCAACTCTCATTTATATGGGAGCACAAACTGAAAGAGCAAGTGAACTACATGAAGAGTTTCTTGCCTGAGGTTAAAGCTGATAAGGAGGAAAACAGAGCACAGAAGAAAAATAACACGATAAAGCCATGGTGATATTGTCTGAGTATCTCAATCCAGACGCTTGTCAATCACTCAAGCCTCACATGACTGAGTTACATGAGCTGATATAGATACCTGCCATAATACGGATTACAATTCATAGCAACTTTTGTAATAAAGAATAAAATATTGGTTTTTCCTAAATTATTCTCCGGATCACCATCATGTTTGGGGACATAATTGCAACTCTAGTGCCAATGCATTTAACCAAGGGTCTCCTTCACCATCAAAGGCAATCTAGTTAGTTCATAAAGTTTTTATCCAGTGGTTGAAACTTCCTGATGGTGTGTCCAAAGCAAGTGAGTCAGACAGTGGTCTGTAGTGACCCATAGGGTTTTTGTGAAATTTCAGAGGCATTTCTGAAACAAAAAAGTGTCTATACTATATCACCAGGTCTTTCTCCTTGTTTTGTCCCAGGCTAGAGGCTCCACCGACACCTTTCCTTTGTGGGTGAGCTTGTCAGTATATGCCAGTTACATTGCTGCTAGGTTCATAGCAACACTCAGGCCAACCCAAACTGACGGATGGGTGGTGATTTGATTCAATAAGGTCCTTTACTTTTGTTTAAGCTTCTTTAAATCGATTTTTAGCCACAATCAAACACCACCGACCTCACTTTTATATTCAAGAATATCTAAATGCTTCCATATTGATTTAAAATATTTGCCTGGAGGTGTCTGGAAAGATCTTTTTTATTGAAATCCTGTCTATATAAGCCCTTTAGACCATTTAATATCACAGCTTTCCAGAAAAGTCAGTTTCACAGAATTTTAAATAAGGGAGCTTTCACCCAATATAAGCTACAGGCATTTACAAAAGAATCTTGGTTACATTATAAAGATGTTGAGAAAGTAGCATAGCTTATTGGAAAGAGCATGCACTTTGAAGCACATCCTGGAGTAATAATCACGCCAACTATATAATAGTTGCATGGTGTTTTTCACAAGTTAGCAACTAACTTGAGTTTCAAAATTCTTGTCCTTAAAATAGGAATGATAATGCTTTTATTCTTTTGTGAGGATTAAATAGAATCACCTTTATAAAATCCTACCTTCTTCAAAGTAAGCAATCTGGCTTATCCTCTGTTGTATTCCTAAGACCTAAAGCAGTGCTTTTTGACTATATGAGTGGAGTAGAAATGGTTGTCATAGTGAATGTTCAGTACATGGTAACTAATATGGTTATAACCCTGATAATTACCGTCATCATGGACACATGTCACAGTTAATGTTGTTGCTGTGTACCCCTGGATCAGAACAAATCCACAGCTGACCCTCTGGTGGGTTTTTAGAGGCAATTAATGTCACAGGTAAAGATTGCTCGTCCCTCTACCACTGAGCAGCTGGTGGATTCAAATTGTGCCCCTTTGAGATTGCAGTGCAGCCCCTTACCAGGACTGAGATGTGTCATTCACGGTATAGAAAGTGGCCTGATAACCGCATGGTACAGTTCCAGGGATTATTCTTCATTCAGCACTTACATGTAATACTCTGAATGTTGATAAATGCAGTATTGATATGGACTGAACTGATGATTTCTCCCCCCCCCCCCCCGCCTCCTCCCCCAACAAAAGATATTCTCTGGAATCCTAATCTTTATTCTCCTGTTTGTAATTTTGTTTAGAAAGAGGGTCTTCTTTGTTATGCTAATGAATGTATACCAACTAAGTAGAGTGGATCTTACCTCTAATTGCCTCAAAATGATGAGAAAGAAGGGATTAAGCATAGAAGTGCTCTTAGAAGTTGAGAGAGACAGTAGCTCCTGAGAGATCATCTAGAAATCAAGAAACCAAGGAGCATCAAGGACTTCCTCTATGCCATCATGACGGAATCTGCATGACTGAGACCCGCATTTGGGCATTTAGCCTCCATAGCTGTAAGGAAATAGATTTCTGTGCTTTAAAGCCACTGCTTCATGGTATTTCTGTTAAGGGAGCATTACAAAACAAAGCAATGGCTTACTAGGATATTTCTTTGAAGCTTCAGCATATAAAAGAACCATAATTTCTTTATTCATTTCTCTGACCCCAGGAGAAATGTGCTGAATACCGTGCTAGATGCTAAGAATATGAAGAGAAGCAGCAATAATCATAATGATAATTAATAGTTGTTGTGAGGTGCCACTGAGTCAACTACAACTTACAGTGACCCTGGGAACAAGATATTTGAACCTTGATCTTGACTATCTTCAACCTGCTTGAGCTAATTGTCCTAGTCACTGAGATATGTCATCTCATTTAGGGTCCTTCTCTCTTTCACTGAACCACCACCTTTCCCAGCATGATACCTTCTTCCTGGCACTGGCCCATCCTGACAAGATGCTGAAAGTATGAGAGATGAAGTCTTACCACCCTTGCCTCTAAGGGGGCATACTGGTTGTGCTTCCTCTAATGATAACTAATAGTAATAGATTTGCTGAAATTTTTCCTTTGTGTTAGAGAGTTAATCAATTCTAAAAAAATTCTCTATGAATGTTTTATCTGTTGTGTGTCAGCCTCCATTTGATGGCAAGCTCACACACAATTGAATGAATTGCGGCTCAGGACCACTGTCACATTCTCCTCCTAGTAAATCTTAGTCTAGATGCTCCTCTGAGCATCATAATAATAAATTAACGTCCACTGATATCCGGGTTGCTGGCTGGTGACTATATAAAGTACACTGATGTGGAATTAAACCCAGGTACTCTACATTTTCGGAACCCAGGCCCCTACATTTTCTGGTACACGCTTGGTATGAGCAGCCAGGAGATCAGGAGAACGTATTGTATAGGGAAAGTCTGCAGTCAGGGACCTCCGCAAATTATTGAGGAGCACTGACATCAGTTTGAGGACTAAGGTACATCTGATTCATGCAGTGGTCTTTCCAATCACTTGATATGCATATGAGAGCCGGACAATGAACAAGGATGACAGAAGAAGAATCGATGCCTTTGAGATGGAGTGCTGGAGAAGAGTACTGAACATCCCATGGACGGTCAAAAGAGAAAACAAATATTTCTTGGAGAAAGTGCAGCCAGAATGCTCTTTCGAGGCAAAGATGATTAAGTTTCACCCCACATACTTCAGGCATGTTGCTAGGAGGGGCTAATCCTTAGAGGGGGACATGATGTTTGGAAAGGCAGAGGGTCAGCAAAGGAAAGGAATACTGTCAACTAAGTAGATTGACCCGCTGACTACCACAACGGGCTCTAGTGTGTCAGGAAGTGTGAGGATGGCACAGGAGAGGACAGAGTTCAAATCTGTACTCAACTTTTGGCACCTAACAACAACAATCTGACCCTGTGCCATCCTCACCATCTCTGCTGTGTGTAAGTCCATTGTCATAGTCACTGTGTCAATTTATCTTGTTAAAGATCTTCTCCTTCCCTTGCCATTATATACCTTGAATGTTAGTTATGTGTGTGTAACTTTTTATTATCATTTCCAATTCCCAAGGAGCTTCTTTGTATCTACTACACTGCTTAACCCAAAGCCTACTGCCTTCACTTCCTAGGACTATCATAACAAAATGGGACAAGGTAAGTGACTTTCAAGTACAAAACTTATTGTCTCAGTTCTGGAGGCTAAAAGTTCATATTCAGGGCTTCTGCAGGAGCCATGTGTTACTTTTCTGTTTATTCCAGGGCAACATCTTACCTTATTCTTCCAGTTTCCAATTACCCTGGAGTTTTTCTGGTGGCTTAGCGGCAAGAAGTTGCACTATAATCCCGAAGTCATGCTGTTCAAGGCCTCCAGCTGCTCTGAAGGAGAAGGATGGGCAGTCTCCTACCTTGAGATTACCTGCTTCTAAAAATTTGCCAGAGTGTCAACTATGGGCCAGTTATGATCCTATAGTACACAATAACAATAGCAATTAGCTTCTAGATGTGTCTTCACATGGTGCCTTCCTGCTGTATAACCCTATCTCAGTGTCTATTCTTTCTTTTCATAGAATTTGTTGTTGTTACGTGCCGTTGAATAGACTATGACTCATTGTGACCCTATGCACATTAGCTCTGAACCCTGCTCTATTCTGAGCCAGTCTCATAGTCTCTGACACACCTATCCTTACTATCTCAGTTACTTATTATTTACTTGATAACATTTGCAAAACAAGCAATGAGAAGAACTCATTTTCCCAAATGAGGTCAAATTCACTGAACAAAGATAGATTTTGCCCCATGATCTGAGAGGACACAACTCAAGCTATACAACCTATCTTAATGCAAGAGACACAAATATCTCTTATATTGATAAAAGAAAGAATGAGTGAATGAATAAATGAAAAAAGTAAAGTTTTTCTAGCATGTTTTTGTTTATGGATCAGACTAGAAAGACATATTGATGACAGGGTCCTTCCTAAAGAACCTTAGAAAGTTTCACAAAGCCTATGAACGAGTCCGATTGTTCTTAAGGACAACAGAATTCAGCAATTTTCAGTTGGCCCATTTAGGAGGAGAAAGTTACAAACAATTTTCACCCGGCGATTTGTTTCAAGCTTCTGGCTTTCACTGGGCATGTCACGTTGTTCAGATGGGACAGGCTGCAAAGCTATAGGGAACTTCGTCCAAGATCTGGCTCAGGCTAGATCCTGAGCCTGGTTTGATAAAATTTCATCATACAGACCTGGAGGTAATTGTAGTACCAGTTTCTCGGTAAAGTCGGTATTCAATGAAAGTGACAAGCCTGACAACTTCATTAACAGTGTTGACATTAAGCAACCTTGACTGTGTCTTACAGTTAAATGGGGAAGGAAAAATAATTACAATTTTGGTACATTTTAATCAAACTCTGCTGCTAGTCTGTGTCAGATCTGCCCTTGTTATTTTGTGAGCTATTTTTTCTTCCAGCATTCTCCTCCTTTAAATGTTTCTGAGGAGATGTCACTCCCCAGCCCTCCACACAGAGTAACAGGGAGGCTTGGAAGGAGACGCTGCATATTGCACAGGATAGATTAGCTGTGAGTTCTCTCTCTAGCACGCAACATGCCATTGCTGGTATCCAACAGACAGTTGCTAACTTTCATCTATGAAACGCTCACAGCCAGGGAAAGATGCCCTAATGCAGTGTTGATTACCTTTCTAGAATGGCTCTGCCTTCAGATATTTTCCAGCAGATGAAATGCCTTTGTTCTTGACTGGGAAAGGATCCTGAATAGAGAATTAATTTCATTTTCCCAATTAACCCAAGAGAAAGTGTGGAGAAATATGGCAGGGAAGACTCCTACAACAGAGGAATGACACATTTGTAGTGCTGTGTTTTAGCAACAAACAGACTATGGCTTCAGAAAAATAGCTGGATTTGATTCAAATGTCTTGCTGAAATCTTTTGAAGTGGTACAAATATGGAACTTTAAAAAAATTTTCTGAAGAATTTATATTTTCTCCATTTGTTATATTTATGCTATGTCTATGACAATAACACATTTAGTAAGAAACCGTCAATTTGACACTTTCACTTGAAAATGTCTTTATTTCCTGAATTTTTATTTTTGTCAATGCTTAGAACAAATTATCCACTAGAATGTTATTTTCTGAATGTTTGTATGTGTGTGTGGTGTTCAGCAAATAGCTCTTAAATAAAGTTGTACAACAATTTGACAGTCCGAGTTAATTTTCAGTTTCCCAATAAGATCTGAATAGAAATAGAGAGATTTAAATTATACCCTTCCTTGCTATATCTTTAGCAACCCAAAGTTGTTTTTTTTTTAACACAGTAGTAACCTTTGACTTAGAAACTGTCTGAGCCGGATTGTATGTCCAAAATTGATAATAATGAATCCAGTTTTCAGGTAGAGCTGAGCTGTCATCTAGTTTCTCTGAGACATGGTGTCAGAAGCATAATGCCAATGTGTCCACAATGACATAGTTGGGTCTGCTCTGTTGGAATATGGTACATTTTTAAGGATGTTAATGTCAAAAGGACAGGATTTGGCTCCCATCAAGGATAGATATGCTTCTATATAAAACATGAAATATATATAAAATATGCTCAAATAAAACACATAGGGGGAAAAAATGTCTCTGTGAAATCTCTTTTGCCTTTGTGAATTTTTTCCTTTTACCCTCTGAAGAGTTCCCAGAGGACCAGCACTAAGCTTCTCTTCATTAGAACCTAGATTTCAATTTAAATTTTAATTAGAATAGATGACTAGAATGCTTACCATTCTCTGTAGTTTCTGCATAGAGCTAATCAGCAACTAGAAGCATGTCTTCTGTTTTCATAAAAAGATTAGGATTGTATTCCACAAAGATTTACTGTTATCTGTAATTTTTTTTTTTTATCTTACTATGCCACTATTTTTGTGGCTGATTCAAGTTTGGAAGGAAAAAAAAATTCCTATTTACAAGGAAACAAAACTCCACAGAAAACCAAATTTTAAATAAATATATACATAAACATTATAATAGATTGTTAGATTAAAATACATTGTTTTCTATTTTCAAGAGATCATGTTGTTGTGGTGGTTGTTGTTATGTGCCATTGAGTCACTTGTGACTCATAGTGACATTATGTACAAGAGCCCTAAACGTCGTTCTATCCTGTGCCAACCTAGCTCAAAGGCATCAGTTCTCTTTCTATCATCCCTATTCATTGTCTAACTCTCCAGTGCGTAGCATGTAATTGTGAAAACTATAGCCCAGATTAGGTGCACCTTAGTCTCCAGCCTGATGTCATTGCTCCTCAGTACTCTTGAGAGGTCCCTCACAGCTGACTTTCCCAATGCAATTTGTCTCTTGATTTCCTGGCTGCTGTTACCAAGAGTGTTGATTGTGGAGCCAAGTAAACTAAAACTGTTAACTATCTCAACCTCTTCACGATCCATACTGATGCTGCCAATTGGCCCAGTGGTGAGAATCTTTGTTTTCTTGATGTTGAGCTTTAATCCATACAGGAGGCTGCAGTCCTTGACCTTCTCAGCAAGTGCTTCAGGTCCTCCTCGGTTTCAGCAAGCAGGGTTGTGTCATCTGCATAATGCAGGTTGTTGATGACTCTTCCACCAATCCTGATGCCACATTCCTCCTTGTACAGCCCAGCGTCTCAGATGATCGGTTCTGCATACAGATTGAAAAGGTATGGAGACAGAATACATCCCCGATGGACCCCATTCTTGATTTTGAACCACGTATTGTCTGCTTGTTCTGTTCTGACAACTGCCTCTTGGTCTAAGTATAGGTTTCACATTAGCACAGTCAAATGTTCTGGGATTCCCATTCTTCTCAGAGTCAGCCACAGCTTGTTGTGATCCACACAGTTAAAAGTCTTTACATAGTCAATGAAGCACAGATAGACATTCTTCTAGTATTCTTTGCTTTCTGCCAAGATCCATCTAACATTAGCTATAATATCCCTAGTACCATGACCTCTTCTAAATCCAGCCTGCACATCTGGCAGTTCTCTGTATAAATATTGTTCCAAATGTTTTTGGATAATTTTCAGCAGAATTTTGCTTGCATGTGATATTAATGATATTGTTCGATAATTTCCTCACACTTGTTGGGTCACCTTTCTTTGGAATGGGAACAAATACCGATCTTTTCCAGTCTGTTGGCCAGCTGGCTGTCCTCCAGATTTCTTGGCACAACTTTGTGAACACATCCTGGGCAGTATCTGTTTGTTGAAATATGCCAAATGGTATGCCGTCAACTCCTCAAGCCATGTTTTTGCCAAGTCCTTCAGAGCAACGTGAACTTCCTCCTTCATCACCATAGGCTCTTGCTCATGTTATTTCGTGAAATTCTTTTGTGTCAGCCAATTCTTTCTGATACAGTGACTCTGTGTATTCCTTCCATCTTCTTGTGATACTTCCTGGATTATTTAACATTCTACCTAAAGTATCCTTAAGTATAGCTCCCCATGGCTTTAATTTGTTTTTCAGCTCCTTCAGCTTAAGAAATGCTGAGTGAGTTCAGCCCTTTTGATTTTCTGATTTCTACTCTCTGCACATGTCATTATAGTATCTTGCTTTGCCATACCAGGCTGCCTTTTGAAATTTTCTGTTCAGCTCTTTGATTTCTTGTTGTCTTCCTTTAGCTTTGGCCTTCTCGACGCTCTAATGCAATACTCAGAGTCTCATCTGACATCCATCTATTCTTTGGGTCCTACTTTCTGTCATTTCAAGTGTCATGTTTTCTGTAAACAAAAGGGAAGTATCAGTGATCATACAGTACTGGTTTTACCACAGTTTAAACTGGGTGCCATGTTAACAAACGGAGACTTAGATCACTTTTAATGACAACATAATTTGATACTTTAGTGCTTACAAAGCATCAGCAGTTGATAATTTATTCATTCATGATACAAATACTCTCTCCTGAGTTCTACTTCATGCTAGGGTAAATTCTGGATTGGGGCTGGCGTGGAAAGGGGCATTCAGTAAGAATTCAGTCAATAAACTCTGACTCCTCTGGTGTCATAGTTTGTAGGGCGTTGCACTCTTAATTCATAGATGGCACCTCTCTGGTGGTTTGAATCCACCAGCTGCTCTGCGAGAGAAAAATAAGCCCTCACCTCCCATGCTATTTAAAACATGCCGAATACCATTTGCAGGGTCAGTTTTGAGCCAGTTTTGATGCAATTACAGTGAGTGTTTTGAGAGTTGTGGGCTTACTTTTTATCAGTTCTTTAGGGATAGATGAAAAGATAAAATAAAAGAAATAACAAACTACAAATTACCAAACTCACTCCTATCAAGCCAATGTCAACTAATGTTGGCCTTCCTTGGTGTTTCTGAGGTTGTTGTTAGGTGTCACCGATTACATTTGGATTCACACCCACCCTGGATGTAACAGATGGAAGCTTTGCCTGGACCCAAGTCATCCTCCCACTGAAGATCTCTTCCTTCAGTGAGCCTCTACTTTTCCAAGCCTGTCTTCTTCCAGGGGCTGGCCACTTCTGATAATATGTCTAATGTATGTGAGACAGAGTTTTACCATCTGTGCTTCTAAGGCTGTACTCCTTCCAAGACAGAATTGTTTATTCTTTTGGGAATCCATTTTATATTCAGTACTCTTCACCAGCAACAAATTCACAAGCATCAGTTCTTCAGGCTTCCTTATTCATTGTCCAAATATCACATACATATAATGCAATTTAACTTAATATTAAAAATAATATTAAAAATTATTTTAAAAATACCAAGGTTTAGGTCAGTTACATCGTATTCTCTAATCTTACATTCTTGTTCTTTAGATATTCATATTTTAAACTATAAAGCGATCCAACCTCAGAAAAACCACAAGGTCAACCTAACCTACCAAGGTCACATAGCTGCTGAGTGGCCGTGATGAGACTCACACCTATACTGTTCTCGATCCAAATCCAAAGCACTGGATAACAGTAAAAACAAGAAAGAAGTAAAAACTCTCCTTCAAGGCAGGTTACTTTTATTTTTTTCCCCCTTACACGACCACTGTAAGATAAATCCATGTCATTATCATCATAGCAAGTACTGATAGAAACTCAAATAAACTCTAAAAGAAGACATGGCCATTACTTGGCACATATAATCTCAATCAATCTCTCTCTCTCTCTCTCTCTCTCTTTCTCAGCTAGTTTTGTTTCCTAAAAAAATTTTAGCTTTGCCATTTGTTTTCATGATAAAAATTGTTCCTGCTTTTAGAAGAGAGAAATCAAATGTACGGAAAAGGATGAAGAAAAAGCAAAAGTCACACCACCTCCCCACCCAGAGATGAATATTCTTGCTCATGTTGTTAGGTGCCACAGAGCCAGCAACAACTCATAGTGATCCTGTGAACAATAGATCTGCACCTTGCCTTATCTTGCACCATCCTCACAATTTCTAATATGTCCCAATCCATTATCACAAGTACTTTGTCAATCCATTCGAGCCCAGTATGACTCATAGTGACTTTAGGAAAAACAGATCTGACTCCGTCCTAACCCGTGCTATCCTCACTATTCCTGATACACTCGAGTTCATCGCTACTGTCACCAGGTCAATCCACCTCATTTGGGAAGGAGTCTTCTTCCCTTTCTCTGACCTGTCACCTTTCTAAGCATGATATCCTTTCCCAGGGAATAGCCCCTCCTAGCAAAATGTCTAAAGTGTGAGAAATGAAGCTTTGCCATCCTTGCCTCCAAGGACCACTCTTGTTGCACCTTTTCCAGCACGTACTTGTTCGTTACTTTGGCAGTCCATGAGATGGTCAGTACTCTTCTTGAACACCACGACTCAAAGGCACCAATTGTTCATCTTTCATCTTTATTCGTTGTCCAGCTCTCAGACAGATAGCAAGTGGTTGAAAAGACAATGACCTGAATCAGGCATACCTCAGTCTTCAAATTGACATCATTGCTGTTCTATGGCCTAAATACATTCTATGTGGATAAAACAGACACAAAGAATCATTTGGAAGGACTGCACAACATTCCACTCCTGGTATGTACCATAATTTATTGAACTAATTTTTCATGCATAATTAGTTTCTATTTTAACTATTTAAAACTAAGTGACATTACCATCCTTGTATAAAGATCATTTCATATTTGCCCATTTATCACCTTAAGATAAGTCCTTATGAGATGGAGATATTTTAATAATTCACAAATACATTATTTGGCAAGATATTTAAACAGGGTATATGAGAATCCATTACATAATGCTCTTATCTGTTTAATTTTTGACAGTATGTTAAGCTAGAGACATATACAAACTCAAAACCTCTGCTTTGTTTTCAAGCCTCTTAGTACGTGTTTTTGGCTTCCTGCTGCGCCAGATTTGGAAATCCAAAAATATACAGAGGTAGAAAAAAAGCAAAGAATTTAAAATTTACCCAAATGTGTTTGCCTTCTTTCTGGACTTTTTTTAATGTCTTCACTTAATTTTATCTCAAATTTATCCACAGATGTTTAATCTGATACTAACTAATCTGTTATAGCTAAAAACAAGTCTTTTCATCACAGCTATTTTACACAATTTTTGCACATTAATAAAGTATCATATTATTGAAAAATTCTATTGGCAATATATTAAATTACCCAGGAAGCAACAAAGATGGAGGAATACACAGAGTCACTGTACTGAAAAGAACTGACTGGCAATGAAAAGTTTCACAAAGTACCCTATGATCTCCTGCCATGGTAATGAGGCCAATAGTAATGCAGGAGGAAGCTGAAGCTGTACTGAAGGCACTGACAATAAAATAAGTCTCCAGGAATCGATGAGATACCAACTGACCTGTTTAAATTAACAGCTTCAGCCCTGGAAGTACTCACCCATCTATGCCAGGAAATTTGGAGGACAGCAATCTAGCTAACAGATTGGAAGAGGTCCATGTTTGTTCTCATTCTCAAGAAAGATGATTTAACAGAATTTAAAAAGTATCAAACAATACCATTAATATCACATGCAAGCAAAATACTGTTGAAGATCATACAAAAATGGCTAGAACGGTACATAGACAAGAAACAGCCAGAAGTTTAAGTAGGGTTTAGAAGAGGCTGTGGCACTAGGGATATCATTGATAATGTCAGATGGTTCCTGGCTGAAAGTAAAGAATACCAGTAGAATGTCTACTTATACTTTATTGACTATGCAAAGGCATTTGACTATGTGGATCATAACAAACTGTGGCTGACATTGAAAAGAATGGGAATTCCAGAGCATTTAATAAATTAATTTTCTCTTTGAGTTCTGTAGTGTTACTATTACAATGAAAGGAGCTGGAGTGAAAAATCAAAAGGGCTGAACCCACTCAGCACTTCTTAAGCTGAAGGAACTGAAGAACAAGTTCAAACCTTGAGTTGCACTACTTAAAGATGCTTTGGGCAGAATATTAAATGATCCAGGAAGCATTACAAGAAGAGGGAAAGAGTGTACAGAGTCATTGTACGAAGAGGAATTGGCAGACATAGAAGAATTTCATGAAGCAACATATGAGCAAGAGACTGTGGTGAGGAAGGAAAAAGCTTAAGCTGCTCTGAAAAAAATTGGCAAAAAAACAAGGCCCCAGGAATTGATGGCATACCAATTGACATATTTCAACAAACAGATGCTGTCCTGGATGTACTTACCAAGTTATGCCAAGAAATCTGAAGGACAACCACCTGGCCACAAGGAAGAGATCTTTATTTGTTCCCATTCCAAAAAAACGTGACCCAACAGAGTGCAAAAATTATGGAACAGAATCATTGATATCTCATGCAAGCCGGATTCTGCTGAAGATTATCCAAAAATGACTGGAACAGCATATCACCAGAGAACTCCCAGATGTGCAGGCTGGGTTTAGAAAACGCCATGGTACTAGGGATATTATAGCTAATGTCAGCTGGACCTTGGCTGAAAGCAGAGTAGCAGAAGAATGTCTGTCTGTGTTTCATTGACTATGTAAAGGTATTTGACTGTGTGGATCACAACAAACTGTGGCTGACTCAGAAGAATATGAATCCCAGAACACTTGATAGTGCTTATGTGAAACCTATACTTGGACCAGAAGGCAGTCATCAGAACAGAGCAAGGAAACACTGCACTGCATGTTTCAAAACTGGGAAGAGTGTGTGCCAAGGATATGTCCTATCTCCACATCTTTTCAATCTATTTGTGGAACAGATTATCTGGGAGGCTGGGCTCTATGAGGAAAAATGTTCCATCAGGATTAGAGGTTAGATTCATAAACAAACTGCGTTATGCACAACCCCGCTTGCTGAAACTGGGGAGGACCTGAAGCGCTTGCTGCAGAGGATCAAGGATCCTTAAATATGGATTGAAGCTCAACATCAAGAAAACAAAGATTCTCACTACTGGGCTGATTGTCAGCATCATGATAGATGCTGAAGAGATTGAGATTGTTGACAGCTTCAGTTTCCTTGGCTCTATAATCAATATCTTGGTACCAGCAGTCAGGAAATAAAAAGACAAGCTGCACTGGGAAAGTCTGCTGTCAGAAACCTCTCCAAAGTACTGAAGAGTCAGTCTGGAGACTAAGGTGTGCCTGGTACAGGCCATGGTCTTTGCAATTACTTGCTATACATCAGAGAGCTGGACAATGACTAGGGATGATAAAAGGAGAGTTGATGTCTTTGAGCTGTAGTGCTGGAGAGAGAAGAGTATTGAATATACTATGGACTTCTAGGAGAACAAACAAGTTTGTCCTGGAGAGGGTGAAACCAGGCTGCTCCTTGAAGGCAAGGATTCTGAAGTTTCGTCCGACATATTTTGGACATGTTGCAAGGTGGGATCAGTCCTTGGAGAGAGACGTCATGCTTGGGAAGGTAGAGGGACAGCGCAGGAGAGGAAGACCCTCAATGAGATGGGTGGATTCAGTAACTGGAGTAATGGGGAGAGGCATGTCAGAGACAATAAGATTGGAGTCGCAGGTAACTCTTGGCACATCTGGGCTTTATGGGCAGGTTTTGTTTTGTTTTGTTTTGATTTGATTTGTTTTTACCAGACAGTTGCAATTGTGAAATCCAATTCCTTTCTTAATCCTGCTTCTCTTAATCGTTGCTGTTGTTAGGTGTCATTGTGTCAAATAGAATTCATGGTGACCCTATGAACAAAATATCTAAACCCTGTCCTATCCTGTGCAATCCTCACACTTCCTGACACACATAAGCCCATAGCAGCAGTCAGTGTGTCATTCTACCTGGTTGAGGGTCTTCCTCTTATTCGCCAATCCTCCACCCTTCCCAGCATCATATCCTTCTCTGAGAAATAGCACCTCTAGTAAAATGCCCAAAATATGTGAGGTGAAGCTTCATCATTCTTGCTTCCAAAGAGCACTCTGGCTACACCCTCTCCAAGATATATCTGTTTATTTTCTTGGCCATCCATAGGTGTTCAGTGCTCTTCTCCAACATCACAGCTCAAAGACATCAGTTCTTTTCCTTTAATTTTTATTCATTGTCCAGTTCTCAGATGCATAGCAGGTAATCAAAAATACTATGGCCTGAATCAGATGCACTTGAGTCCTCAAAACTGACATCATTTTTCCTCAATAATTTGGAAAGTTCCCTAACTGCACATTTTCCCAGCGCAATTAGTCTCTTATTTACTGACTGCTGGTACCAAAGGTGTTAATTGAAGCTGTTGACAGTTTCAATCTCCTTTCCACCCACCATGATGCTGCCTATTAGTCCAGTGGTAGGAATCTTTGTTTCCTTGACAATCCATAATGAAGGTTTCACTCCTTGATCTTCTGCAACAAGTGCTTCAAGTCCCCTTAATCCACAGTGCTCTTAAATTCTATCATGATGTAACTTTCTGTGTGTGTTTGCATGTGTATGTTTTGTGTACTGAGCTCAGCACTTCACTGACTCTTTCAAAATGTGTACAGATGTCTTTAAGTTCCTCAAAAAGTCTATTACTTATTTCATTATTTCCTCCTCTCTATTTCTTTTTTCCTATTCTAAAACTTCTGTTAACAAAGAGTTGAACAAAAAAAAAAAGAGTTGAACCTAATAATTTGTCATTTTATACTTCCTGGGGAATTTATTGAGCTTTATCTTCAACTTTTGTACTTTAAATCATGTTTATTTTCTTGAGAGACTTTGTAACCTTATCTTCAATATTTCTATTGGTTTTGTTTATGTTGTGCCAACTTATTTTTAATTTCAACAAACATTTCTAATTTTTATCACTACATATTATTATCATTCATGTTTACTTGAAAATATAATACACAGTTTTTTATGTTTTTTTAAATGTACTTTACATTTTATTTGTATTCTTTAAATCCCCTTTATCCCATTATTTGTTTTGACCCCTTCATGATTTAGAAAATTTGTCAAAACTCTGACAATTGTTAGCTCAATGTTCATATTTAAGAGTGAAACCTTTGAAAAACCCCGCTGTATATTCACAGGATACTTTGAAGTTGGCATTTCACTATAAAGTTGTAGAAGGTGGTACTCAGTCCCTCCTCTTGGATGATTGTATTTCCTCCAAGAGAAATCATCCATTATCTTGCCTCAGAGCTATAAGTCTTGAAAACCAGATTCTGAAAGCTGAGCTTCACAAGAATTACTGGTTTTACCATTGGTTGTGCGTTCATTTGTTCTCCTTGTTTTTAACTGCTCCACTCACCATCTTCTCCAGCTGTGTATAATAGTGTCCTGGGAGTGAGGAAAAAAGCAATGTAATCTGGCTGTTTGAAACAAGTGAGTGAACCTGGGGACTCTAACTAATCTTTGATAGCCACTCCTAATATTTTTCAGTCTTACGTTGAACCTTGACCATCAGATACACTGGCTGTTGTTGTTGTTATATGCTGTTGATTTGGAGCCAATTCACAGCTGACCCTCCAGTGGGTTTTCAAAGGCTGTAAATTGTACAGGAGGAGATAATGCACCTTTCTTCCAAGGAGCAACTAGAGTATTAGAACCACCTGTCTAGGCCACCCAAACACTGTCAGATATACTTACTGCCTTCCATTTCTGAGCCATGGGTGGCTGTGCATTCTATTAATACTAACGGGATAGTTTACAACATTACAGCAATGTTTAAACCACCACAGTATGACAAGCTGAGAGATAGGTGGTAATAATACATACATAGCAACCTGAATAAGTAATTCTCATTAAAATGATATTAATATCTATTATTATAATTGTTATAAAGTAATATAATAATTGCTACCATTAGTTAGCATTGTGATTAACTGCACAATTACAATAATCTTTCTGAATTTAATTTCATATCTCCTCACAAAGTAACTTGCTTTGGTGATTGAAATGAGAAGAGTAAGAATTATGGAAAAAAAAAACCTGTCAATTTTTGAATGCCTCATTCAAGTCTATGTGGAGTCTATGTTGACATAATTCAATAAAATCAATCATCCAGTAATAATACCAACAATTGGAAAAGTTTTTCATTAAGTTCCAGATAGAAATATTTTAGAATTTATAAAACATAGATTCTCTGTCACAACTATTTAATTCTCTCTGGTAATGTGAAAATTGCCATTTGAAAATTCATAAATAATTGGGCATGACTGATTCCAAATACAATTTTTTATACAAATATAGGTGATAACTAAATTTGACCTGACTGCTGTCATCTGAAGATATGTGGGCAAATGATGGGCTATCTCCTCTTGGGTGATTTACAGTCTTGGACACTCAATAAAGGGTCAGTGTCTATTCTGACTCACTGCAATGAGAGAGTCTGAGGAAAAATAATTTTTTAATATTTTAAATGATTAAATATTCATTAAATGATAAGAGTAAATAATTAACAATATCTCTCGGTAGATCTTGTGGCTTAATGATAAAGAGTTGCAGTGCAAATCCAAAAGCCATTAGTTTGAATCCACCAGCCGCTCCATGGGAGAAAGAGGTGTAATCTCTTCCTGCACCACTTATTTGTACATCAAGTTGGAACCGAGCCATAACCGACCCTGCGGTGAGTTTTCAGAAGTAGTCAGTCACACAGGGGAGATTATCTATCTTTTGGAGCAGCTGGTGGATTTGAACCTTATTTTGGATCGTGGATGTGGTGTTTCAAGTTGTAGTGCTGTCTTAACCATACCATGCAGTCTTGACCATATCATGGACCACCAAGAAAACAAATAGGTCTGTATTAGAGAGGGTGAAACCAAATTTCTTATTGGAGGCTAGGCTTTTGAAGCTCCGTCTCACATACTTTGAGCATGTGGCCAGGGGACACTGGTCCTTGGACAAGGACATCATGCTTGGAAGGGTCAAGGAACAGTGCAGGAGAGGAAGACCTCAGATGAGATAGATTGATATAATAAATGGGGCAATTGGGGTAGGTGTGTCTGAGTCAGCGAAACTGGCTCAGGACAGGGCAAGCTGCTGTACATAGGGTCACTACAGGTCACAGGCAACTCGACAGCCCATAACAACAATGTTTGGGATTGCGGCACAACTTTTTTTACCACTGTCTCTGATAATCTGCTCCAGGATGAGCTATGAATCCGTTCCAATTCAACAGAACCTAACAACAATAGCAACAACATTATTTCTATTACAATTATATATTTTTATAGACTTGCCACAATCAGTGTTTGTTTCTTATAAACAGCTTTCTGAGCATCTTTATAGTGATGATTTTGGAATCCTAATTCCTCATATGGATTGCATTTCTACATAAAAAAAGACATAAATCCTCATCACTAGACTATTAAATAACACCATTAGAAATGGAAAAAAAATTGAAATTGTGAATAAGTTCATCTTACTTGGATCCACAATCAACACTTGTAGTAATAGCAATCAGAAGACAGAAGACCAATTACGCTGGACAAGTCTGCTTCAGGGAGGAGAAATGATGGTAGTTTGAGGACAAAGGTGAGCTTGATTCAGGTGATGGGATGGTCTTTTTCACTTGCTATGCATCTGAGAACTAGCTGGATAAGGATGATAGAAGAAGAACTGATGCGTTTTTATTGTGGTGCTGGGAAAGAGTACTGACTATCTCATGGATGGTCAAAAGAACAGATACATCTCGGAAAAAGTACATCCAGAGTGGCAAAAAGGGCAAACTTTCATCTTATGGTCCTTTGAGCATGTCACTAGGAGAGGCTTTTCCTTGGAAATGGACCTATACTTTAAAAGTGAAGGTCAGAGAAAGAGGGGAAGACCCTTTACCAGATGGATTGACACTGTGATGCTGTAATGGACGCAATTGTTGTTTATAGGATTGTTAGGAGTTGTACTCAATAGTACCTAACAACAGCACTTCCTTGTAACATAGGGCAATTACATCTTGTAGTGTTCCTTGTAATTCCAAGTTGGATCCTATGCATCCAGTCAGTCCACAACTAAAAAGAGAGAATGAGGGAGGCTCTCTAAAGTTTCTCAGGGCCAAGCCACTCTTGAACTTCTGTGTCATTGACCTAATTAAAACAGAAACTGAGAAATACAGCCATTACCTACAAAAATGTCCCATAAAGAAATGGCGATGGATAGGCATCCAGTCTGTATCAACCAACACATGAACTGACACCTTTAAAATGAGCCAGTCAGCAAATCCTGGTAGTTACCTTTTCGCTCAAGAGATCTGGATAAACAATGGCATCATTTTCCAGGCCCAGAGCAAAATGAGGATTTTACTAAGCAATCAGGGGAAACATAGTTTGCCTTTCTTCTTCAGTGTCTTTCAACCTGCCGTGATGATTTTGCACTTTCTATCTAGCTTCATATTTCTTTGGGCATGGGAAGGCTCCCAGGAAATGACAAGCCTTCATAGGCACTGAGAACCAGCACCAATCATTTGGAAATGTGAGTGCATTATGGACTCCAGCACTCCTTGTGCTTGTATCCAAGTTTCCCACCTCCCCAGGACAACTAATGACCAGGATCCAGTCTGAGATAGATGCGGCTGTAATGTGTGCTGAGGACCCACAGTCCACCACATGTTACATTGTCTTATCAGATTTCACTGACAAAGCACAGGTTAAATGACTGAGTTACCAAGAATTTCAAGATGTTGACCACAGAGCATTAAGTGCAACATTGGCATCCTCTTCTGCGTATGGAGTCCTAAGCAACTACATTGGTCATTGGTCATATTCTCAGAAAGATGATCCTTTTATCTTTGCCCTACAAGGAAATAGGTCCAAGATATCTCAACTTTGCTATTGAATCACAACTTTGATGGCAATCTCAGAGCCCTTCTTCCTCTCTTTATCACTTTTCCCCAACCTTCTGAAACATTGCATTGCACTGCTATACAAATTAGATAAGGCCATCAAGACAACCCTTAGCTCTGACTTGTCTGAATTATAACATTTCAGGGAAAGGCTAATGGACTCAATGACCTGACATTGATGTTGTGCGTATTTTTCATAACCAACATTTATTCTGACTTTAAACACTGTGTAAAATGAATTTCATGAAGCTAGTCATTCATTCAAGGCAATTGTGACTCACAGTGACACGTTCTTGGTGATTGATTTCCAGTCTTAATCCCCAGGTTTCTTATTTTCTACCCTTGAGTAAGATGCTGCATCTCTATTAGGCAATGTTTCACTATCTATAAATCAGATTGTATTGTCTCTGCTTCATAGTATGGTGGTGAAGGGACCCTGGTGATAACAGTGGTTCCACTTGTCTGTTAAGTGAAGTTAATTGGTAAAGCCTTTATCTACTAACTCCAAGGTCAATGGTCTGCATCCATCAGTTCTTTCATGGAAGCCAGAGGTGGTAGTGTGCTTCTCTGAACATTACAGCTTTGGGAACCCTAGAGGGAAGTTTCACCCTGCTCTGTAGGGTCGCTGTGAATTGGGGTCAGATCAACTCAGTGGGTTAGTAGTATGGTGAAGATGATAAAGAGATCAAATGTATGCAGAGCTTGGTCCAGAATAAGCATTCACACCATGGAAGCTATTAGTATCATATATTGCTGAGAGTGCCAGTTACATTATTGGGAAGTGAGAAAAATGTCTTTGGACATGATCCATAAACCCTAGGAGATTATGAGTTCATAGGTAGAATGAATAACAAGCAAAACCTCTAAAGCTGCGTAATAAACACTTAGAGCACAATACAAGGCAGCTCATGTAGGGTATAGCAGCAATGATGGTACAACGACAGTGGTTTCTCATCAGATTGGGAGACACTTGTCAGAGAGTATTTCAGGCTATTTTTTCGTTCATTAGTTTTACAACTGGGCCCTTTACATAATTTTCTTTGTGGGGAGATGGCACACTTTGACCATTTTGTGGCCTAGAAATTTACCACAGGGCAATTATCTATGAAATGTAGATGTAAGTAAAAAAATATGATACATGGGCTTAAGAGTAAATAATAAGAATCTGGGAATGTGAATGGTTTCTGGATGTTGCCTTTAATGTTGCCATTCCGATGGTTAGTTATCTGCAATAAGCACAATGGTGAAGAGCAAGCATCCTCATAAAATAAACATTTGTCTGCAAATTTTCCAGTTGAAGGGGAGGCTGGATCTTAACACCGCTACCTCCACTGCACATGATGAGTGGGCATTAGTGACTCACACAGCCTGGGTCAGCCTAAGATTGCGCTATAATGATATGGAGATATAATGGGGAGTGGTGCTATTTCTGTATTTCCAAAGAATGAAGTCACTCAGACAGCTGTGCTCATGTGCTGAAAAGTGACCCTCAACTAAGAAAATGATACAGACGATCTAAGCTCTGTGATTAAGACGAGCTACAAGACAATCTTGTTTCTGCTTCATATAAGAATGTTCCTGCAATGGGAAAATTTCTGTGTTATATGTAATAAGAAAAGACCGAATCGATCAGGTTTCCCTGAACTTTGTGATCTTATACATAATTTTAAATATGAGAGCACTACTTACTGCAGCAGGATGATTTTATTTTCATCTTCAGAAATATCCAACTGTTTTTAGAGCGTCCATTCATAATATTCCAGATCTCTGTTCAGGTCTGTAATGTTATCACATTTAGAAGAATAAAACGAATAAAACTAGCAAATCTCTTCTTAAAGAACAGGCCCAGTAAAGTTTAAGGATGTTGTTAAGGTATATTTATATTTTCCATGTTGCTGTTGTTATGTGCCGTCGAGTCATTTGCTACTCATAGCGACCCTATGTACAACAGCCCTAAACCCTGCTCTATCCTGTGTCAATCGCATTGCCTCTGACACACCCATCCCAATTACCCCAGTCACTGAATCAATCCACCTCATAGAGGGTCTTCCCCTCCTGCGCTGTCCCTCTACTCTACCCAGCATAATGTCCCTCTCCAAAGACCTGTCTCTCCTTGCAACATGTCCAAAGTATGTCAGACGAAGCCCCAGAATCCTTGCCTCCAAGGAGTAGCCTGGTTTAACCCTCTCATACAATATATGTATATATTGTCTCTTAAGAGGGGTCCTGTGAGTCATAAGCAACTACTATGGCAGTGACAAAATATGTCTGCTTTCTACATTAAAGGATTTTCTCTTTAAGATCAAAATTAAAGTCAGATATTTCAGATATTTCATTCATGCTTGTATTTGTTTCCTATGGCTGCTTTAACAACTTACTATTCTCTTTGTGTTGTTAATAGCCATCTAGTTGATTCAAACTCATGCTGATCTTACATGTGGAAAGGAACAGTATTTTCAAGGTGAACTTTCAGAAGATAAAGACCAGCCATTGTTCGAAGTACCTCTGGTTGAGGGTTTGAGTCACCAGTTTGTCAGCTAGTACTTTAACACAAATGTAGAGCCTTCCGATAACACAAATTTATTATTTGACATTTTCTGATTGATGTCTCACGAGCATCTCAGAAACCAAGAACAGAAGCTGAAAAGAGATAAAGACTTTCCCTCAGAGATTGACGGAGAAGAACAGTCTTTAGAGTCAACACCCTGAATTAGACTTCTCCCTTTTGGTATTTCCATTATAGCAGCACAGAATAACCAAGACATTAAGTAAATAAATAAGAACTAGAATCTTGACTCTCTCAAATAAGATTGGAAGGGTTCACTTTGTAACGAAAGCTCTAGATCTTAAAATGCCTTTTTGTTTTGTTTTCTTTCATATCTGAATATTCTTCGAGGCCACAGCATCTTGAAACCAATCTCTTCCTAGACTTTCAATACCTTTCTTTCAAATTCTTCCAGGCTCCCGTCTCTCACACTTTTGGGACAACTATTTCTACATTTCTTCTTCAAGATCTGTCATTCAAGATCCTAAGTCAATGAGGATGATGGATCTTTGCCTTTCACTTATGGAATGAAAGATTTTTCCTGAAAAATATAGACATATATTGGAGTTTATCCACACCATTACTTTCCCCTAAGTTAAGCTCTCATGGCCTGCTGGATAAGGAGTTGTATTGCCAGCTCTAAGATAAGCAATTTGAATTCACAAGCTTCTCCAGGTAAGAACAATGGGCAATCTCCTCCTGTGTGATTCCTAGCCTCTAAGGACTCACTGGAGGGTCAGCTCAGAGCCAGTTTGAATTCAACTGCAATGAGAATTAGGAAAAGTTATCTTAGTTAAGAGTCTGAGGACTTGGACCAAATAACGTATTCTCTCTGAAGCTGTTTCCATATCTATACTATGAAGTAACAATAGATTTATATCTGATATCCCTTGCTCATGAAGTTATTTGCAGATTGAATAAAATATTACAGAAAAAGTTCAGTACATCACAAAAGTTGATTATCAGTACACTTCTCCCCCAAAAGAGCTTGGTTGAGAATATACTATTTTGGAGACTATCATGTACCTGACCTAAGCCGTTGTATTTTCAATCACTTCATATACATGTGAAAGCTGGACACTAAATAAAGAAGGTAAAAGAATAGTTGATGTCTTTGGATTATGGCTCTGCTAAAAAATGCAGAATACCTCATGGACTGTCAGAAGAAAGAAGAAATCTATCCTAGAAAAAACGCTTCTCAGAAACAAGGATGGTAAGATGGGCTCTTTGAGGAGGAATATGGTATCAGGATTAGAGAAAGATTCATCAAAAACCTGTGTTATACTGATGACACAACACTGCTTGCTGAAACTAAGAAGGACCTGAAGCGCTTGCTGCAGAAAGTCAAAGATGGCAACCTTAACTCAACATCAAGAAAACAGAAATTCTCACCACTAGACCAGTTGGCAGCATCATGATAAATGGTGAAGGGATTGAGATTGTTAACAGCTTCAGTTTGCTTGGTTCCACAATCAATAATTTTGGTACCAGTATCCAGGAAATCAAAAGTCGAGTTTCATTGGGAAATTCTGCTGCCAGGGCCCTTTCCAGAGTACTGCAGAGCAACAATGTCAATCTGGAGACTAAGGTGTGCCAATTACTTTCCAGCTATGCAACAGAAAAGTGGACAATGACACGGGATGAAAGAGAATTGGTGCCTTTGAGCTATGGTTCTGGAGAAGAGAATTGGGTATACCATGGACTGCTAGAAAAACAAACAGGTTCATCCTAGAAAGGATGAAACTAGACTGCTCTTTGGAGGCAAGAACTCTGAGGCTTCATCTGACATACTTTGGGCATGTTGCAAGGAGTGAGATCAGTCCTTGAAGACGGACACCATAAATGAGATGGATTGGCTCAATGACTGAGGTAACGGGTGTGGGTGTATCAGAAACAATAAGACTGGCTCAGTATAGAGCAGGATTTATAGCTGTTGGACATAGGGTCACTATGAGTCTCAAGTGACTCAACAGCACATAACAACAACAAGAACTACATATATGTTATTAGAAGGGACACACCCCTAGAAAGGGACATCATACCTGGTAAAGCAGAAGGTGAATGAGAAATAAAAAGACTCTCGGCAAGATCAATTGGCACAGTGGCTAAAGCAATGAGCTCAAGCTCAATAGTATGGTACAGAACAGAACAAAACAGTGTTTTATTCTGTTGTATGAATTGGAACCAACACAAAAGTACCTAACAACAACAACCCCCTGCCTCCAGAGCCTCTTATTTTAGAGTTGCATTGATTACAATCAGATTGACCACACTTATGGAAGGAATCATTATGCAGAAACTCAGTATCAGCACTCAAAACCAGGCAAGGTGCTGACTTAGTACAGACTATTAATTACTCTTATGCAAGTCCACTAGAACCTACATGTTATCCAGAGTCTATACTACTACAATTTAAAAGTCATCTCAAGAAGAGATTTGAAACATTGAACACCAATAATTAAAGACTGAATTGTGTGATGACATCAAGGATATAAAGCATGAAGAGAGCAAAAGGTCATTACAAAGACAAAAGAAAAAACCCAAAATGAATGTCAGAAAAGACTTCAAAAATTGAGTGTCAAAAATCCAGGGGAAAAAAAAAAGGGAGTGGGAAGAGAAATGTTGAAGTAAATGAGCTGAAAAGAGGATTTCAAAGGGCAAATCAAGAAGACAAAGAAAAGTATTATAACAGAATATGTAGAGGGCTTGAACTAGAAAATAAAAAAGGGAAGAACTTGCTCATCATTTCTCAAAGTGAAAGAATTGAACAACAAATTTAAGCCTCTAGCTGCAATATTTAGACATGTTATGGGCAAAATGCAGAAAGTCAAGGACTGCAGCCTCCAATATGGATTGAGGCTCAATGTCAAGAAGACAAAGAAAGATTC